>NC_091812.1:22631071-22963214 GCF_041296235.1 Equus asinus
TTGGAAAGTGTAGAGAACTATTTAGTTCTTGGCATGGGAATTGAACATTACAGGACCCAGAAATATCTGAGCAATGGTGGCAGTAACAGCCTCTTGAAGCAAGGTGGATCCCTGACCATGACATTAATTGCTGTCCTGGTACCAGAGCCAATTAGAGCAAACTGAAAAGGAGCTACAGTTTCCTTCCCTCCAGATGAAAAACTCAGTCCCAGTGAAGTGTTGGTGGCTGGGGGTGCATTTACCAAAACCATACAATTATTCATATGAGCTAACATTAATTAAGCAGTCAGCTGAGAAATTTACACTCCGAGACTGACTTAATTTTCATAACTATCTGTAGTGGGTACCACTGTAATCACAGAGTGGCAGGATACTTTCAAATGGTGACTCTACCACTTTTGGGCTATGTAACTGTAGCAAGTTACTTAACCAATCTATACCTGTTTCTTTTTTTTTTAAATGGAGATAATATCAGCAATAATAATAATAAAAATAATATCAGCAAGCCACTTAACACATTAATTCCATCCAATAGATGCATCATTTCTAAATGTATGTTAGACATTACTATTTTTCCCATCTGGCATTTCTATTGTTCCTTTTCCCATAGAGATGGATTTAATGAGAGAAGGAAAAAAGGAGGGTTTCTGTCCAATACTTCCAATGGGGGAAAGGGAGAGGGAAAAAACGCCCTTCCTGTACAGTGCCCAGTGACTCATTGAATTATCTGTGCCTAGAAACCACCCAGAAAAGGTTCTTATGTTGCTTTTATAATGAGTAAAGTGATGGTGATAATGATGCCAAGTTATTTTCTCAAATAGAAAGTGGGCATAAGTTTTGGAAATAGTGAATTAAATACAGCAGCTCTACTATGGGCTCATGAATCCACACTCACAGCCCTGCCCTCAGGCACCCCATTGACCCTTTGGCATCCCTTGGAGGACATGGAAATGTCATCCAGCAGCCCAAGGTCATTATTCCTGACGCAGATTTTATTCCACTTCCAATAATCTTAGTGAAGTTTCCAGCTTTCCCCCACATGCATCACGAGTCCATCAGTACCACAACATGCATCTGGATATAAGCCATAGCAAAGAGATTGTGAATAGGTCATATTTAAATTTTTCTTTCCATACTGACAAATGACATGGGACTCCTATGGGTGTACATTTGACACCCTCATGAATACAAAATGAATTTATTATGATTAGTGCTTTCACCTAGAATATGACATTAATTCATAATGATTGATGGGCTACTTAAAATAAAGTAGTAACCTTTTCCTAAGGTGGCTAGGTGACCCCACATCCACTTCATTAGTAATATTCCCTGAACTGTATTTATGTAAATGGAAAAAGAGTATCATAAGGCTACTTTATCCCTTACAGTCAAGCACAACACTCAATATAACTACAGCTTATCCAAACGAAAACACAATTTTGTTTCACTCCAGAGTATTTGCCAATGTTTTATTTCCATCCTTAAAAAATATGTGCACTTGAAACTGATCAAAATGCTCACAAACTATCATTAAACTATGTAATGATCAAATTTAATCATATTAAGAAGAGCTATTTATACCCCTTTAGTCATCAAAAACTATTGTTTAGTTCCATCTTGGATAAATTGATGTTAAGTCTTGCTCTATGATTAAAATGATGTTTTCATTGATACAAGTGTTATATATTTATGAAAATAGAAAGCATTGGGCCATTTAATATGGATTCTTAATCATTTCTTTGGACTAAAATATATGAGCAAAGGAAATTTCTGCACACTAGTTTCATTCTGTTGATTGGTGTTCAGAAACTGCTGAATACATATGGATGGGTTTAAATGTTTAAAAAAAAATACACAGAAAACCAAGCAGGAAGCCACATGCCACTGAGTTCTCATTGGTTTTCTATGGGTTCTTTTAAATGTGGTCCATTTCCCAGCCTCGCTATTCATTTACTCATCTCATTACGAACACGCATCCTCCTTTCTAGTATGACTTTGATCTAATGATCAAAGTGAAGTTTACTTGAAAAGTAAAATAAAGAAGCCATGACATACTGAAACAAGCACAACATGATGCCCAAGATATCAACAAGGGCGGAGCGAACGGACCTGCTTAAATTGTATTCTGCCTCAAAACCTAGAGATTTATGTCACAAATAACATGGACACTCTCTGCTTCTTACCTGGGATGGGAACTTCGATTTCATAACTGAGCTCTAGAGATGTGGACTGTGGAAGTTAACAAAAGCAAATGTGCCAGTGAGCACATCCCAATTTTGGAGAAAATGTATCGTTCCTTAGCAAACCTGGATGGACTAAGTGCTGGAAACTTAGCCACTCCATCCATACTCTGCCTTAGATGATGCGTGACCTTGAGAAGATCATCTAACCTTGTCATGCCTCAGTTTCTTTTCATTTCAAATTATAATATCCATCTATTTCATTTCTCAGAGTTGTGTGGAGGAGCAATAAGATATTGTATTGTATGTGGAAGTATTTTGAAAAGTACAAAACATAAAATCAAACATTATGAAATGCTATTTAACCACTCCTCATTGTGTAATGTAGGAATCTAACATACCAGAAGCAACGGTGATTCATTCAAGCTAATATTTGATGAGAGTTTTCCATGTGTACTGAGAGGGATGCAAATATAAAATTGGTCATGATGAGAAGAAAAGTGAAGACATACACATAAATTACTGTAATATACATAAGATAGGCAGTGGTAGGTAGCAGTGATGAGTGAAACACAGATAATTGCCTATAACAGTTCAAAGGAGAATCAGAAAGGCTTGTGGCAGAAAATTCACTAAAGCTAGGTCTTAAAGAACAACAGGATTTAGACTCTAGGAAGAGATGGGGTTGCAAATATTCTAAGTGGAGAACGAGTGTGAGAATAGGAACCAAACCTGGGATTCCCCTAACATAGGGAAACTTCAAGTGGTCCCCTTTAGCTCTAGTTTAGGGTGAGTGAGGGAGATATCTGGGAAATATCCATTAGTGGAATCTGCTGAGTGCCTGCTATGTGCCAAGCACTGTTCAACACACTGAGGAAAGAGCTGTGACCAAAACAGACCAAATGGCTGCCCTGTGGGACCGACATTCTAGTGGTTATAAATGTACATGACAAAAACGTCACAGGCCCAGGAGGTCTTTCCACGACAGCCTTCTCTATGATTACTCCTCTTCTCCCCAAGTAGCCAAAGCAAACACACACACACACATTCTTCATTTAGACTCTCACTACTAACGTTGTCCACGATGCAGAACTCTCATTATATTCAAGGAAACATGGCATTTCTCAAAACTTGGTAGGGAAAAAATAAAGGGATGAGTCCAGAAGCGGGTGAAGAGAAGGAATTTCCCCAGTGGCTTTCACCACTTGATGCACATCAGGATCATCTGGGGAGCTTTAAAAAATACCCCACGTCTGGGCACCGACTCCACAGCAATTAAACCGGACTCTCTGGAGATTGCATCCAGACATCATTATTTATGTTTAAAGTTCCTCGGGTAATTCAGATGTGCAGGCAGATGAAAAACCATTGAAGTAATCAATACTCCAAAGGACTATCTCCCTTTTTTTTCTGCTTCACATTAGATAAATGGATAGATAAATTGCATTAACCCCTAAATCTTTTGTTAATCCAGTCAGCAAAGCATAGAACATTAGAGATGGAAAAGCCATCAGATTTTGAGGCAGGTGAGAAAAAGCCTGAGAAAGCCAAACTGACGGTCATAAGGAAAATGATTTGGAGGTGGCATTGAAGTAAAGTGGGGAGAAGTTGAAATGCAAAATGATTTCCTAGATTTGAGACTTGGCTTCACAGCTGACTTTGTGATTTTCTCATTTACTTGAACTTTGATTTTCTTATCTACAAAACTGAAAAATACAATACAATATAAAACCTCTTCTTCCTACCTTGCAGGGCTCTACTGCAAATCAAGGGAGATGATGTCAATGAAAGTGTGCTGTAAACTAAAAAGCTCGAATACAAGTTTGAGGAATTATGCCCTAACAGCTGAAGCAATATCAGCAAACAAAATTTACTCCTGTGAACAGCGTCCAAAGCAGTGTCTTTACTATGCATTTAGGCATCGCAAGTAAAACAAACCCGATTAGAGGTACACTCACAAATTAAAGTCATTTTCTTTCTATGCAAAATATTTATGCTATATATTTTGCCAGCCAAGATTCCTCTATAGAAGCCCTACTGGAAATCTTTATTAATAATGATAGGAAACCAGAACTAACTAATCAGCTGTTTGCAATCTGGATCAGATTATGCTAATTTAGTTTGAAACCAAATAAGGTAGAGGAGGAAGGGAAGCAGAGAGGAGAGAAAGCCTTAACAATTCATGAGGAAAGCAGTAAATCTCACTGACAGAAGATAAACTTCTTGGGCACCAAGGCAATGAAAATGGTGTTGATCTATGTGTCCACAGATGTGGCTCCAGGGTATAATCTGTCCAGCTGCTCAATATCAGGACAGCCACATGGGCACCACCTCAGGGAAGATAAATAGGAAAGCTCTTAGTCAGGGAGATAAACACAATTGCTGCTGCTAGTTTTTACATGGAAAATCTATTGATTGTCACTGTTGGACAGAGGAAGTGTTACTGAAATATTCTGAGACAGAGAGAGTAAAAGATCTGGTCGCAAATCCAAGGGGCGATGGGGTGCAGAGAGATAAAGCTTTGCTTATATCAATTCTATCAGGGTGGATAAGGATATTCCGCTGGATTTCGTTAGGTAGTATATGGAGCAAGTTTAGAAGGCACAGGACCCTCAGGAACCTTGTATTATACAATATGTAAAATATTACTATATGTAATATGCACAAGCTACCCCTTAAAGTCAGGGAAGATCATAAAATGAAAGTTTAGGAGGGAAAAAATGGGTTGATATCTTGGCCTGTGGATCAATAGCCCACTCCACTAGAACAAATAAACACCCAACCTTCATATAAAAGGCCAGTTCTTATACTAGCTGGCGGGACGGAGGGAAGAAATAAAACTGTCTCATGAAGAGGATGTGGGAGAAAACATGTTTTAAAACTAAACTCTTCAGCCATCTCAGAGTTTTCAGTCAAGCAATGTACCAAATTCAAGAAACAACCTGGATGTTTCAGAGCAAACCCATGCCTTTGTTGCAATTATTAAAGCCAACACATTGTTATTCATCATGTGAGTATTTATTCAGCAATTACAATATGTAGGCACAATCCTAGGTGTCATGGGGAAGAAAAAGGAGAACCAGACACAGAATCAACTTTCAAAGAGCTTGCAACATGCTAAGGGAGATGACGTCACACTCAAAGCAGCAAGACACAGTGAAATTTACATGTCCTAAATCACCAAGTGCCACAGCCAGTGAAGAGAGGGCGGGAGAAAGCTTCCAAAAGGCTTGATGAAGAAAAGCTAAAGCTGCTTTTATTTTCCTGTCGCTTTTATGATATGACCTAAAGTTGATTCTTCCTCATTAAAATCCCCGTGAATATCTCTCAGTGGAATAAATAACCTTGGGTTAATTTTCCAGAAGCCTGAGTTTCTGCCTCTAGTTTCAATACGAGCCTAACGCTGAGACTAAGATCCAGAATGGTGTCCAGTCTCTGAGAACAGTTCTGGGTCATTTCTGACCTCGTTTACACCTAGAGGAGAGATTTATTACCAACGGTCCGTACGTGGGCTGCCCACATTACCGGGTACCTTGACATCATATGCAAAAATGCTGTATGTAGATGCCTCTGTGTTTTTTTTTCATAGATTCCATCAAATTATTTCAAGCCAGGAGCTACTTTGAGACATTCCTCAGATATTCGTGCAGTTGTCAGGTCAGCCTGGGGAGAAATGGAGCTGAATGGGCTCCCCAGGACTTAGATTGAAATGGGATCAGGTCCTGGTGAGCTAGATTTTCTCTCAACAAAAATTAAAAGAAAAATGTCTTGGCTTAGTATTGAGATTTCCAGATTTCCTTGGTCAAGCTTATGTTTTCGCCTGTCCCTGGAAGAATGTACGTATTGAACTAGTAATATCGTTCTCAGATCATGTATTATGTACATGTTGAAATGGTAATATTGTCCTCAGATCACATGACATTCAGACATACTACTGGTTCTAAATCAAAATGGTGAAACCATTGAATTTGAGAACATAATCCTAGTCTTTATCTGACAATGTTGGAATCATTTAGAGTGGATTTTTTAGAGTTCTATCAAGTAGATGCTGATGGTACCCAAGTAGGCATTAATAATCCTTACTGGTACAGAATGAATGGGAAGGAAGGAAGCTAAAAACTTTCTGTTTGGTGTAATTGTAGTTTAATGTGCTTTATTACATCCCGGGATTGACTTGTATAAGGCACAAGAAACCAGTCAATTTCAGTGAACAAAAGCCAAAATACCTAAAACTAGCTATTTAAATTGAATGTAGATAATCACTGCTTGCCTGACTGAATTTTTCAGGTTCTAACCAGCTGTTTTGGCATTTTGTAGACACAGTCTGAATAATTCCATCTGTATTCTATCAGTCCTGAATTAAAGTGACAATGTGTTTGTGTTTAGAAACATTTTCTAAAGTTGATAACTTTGTAAATAACTAGATGGTTGGCCCAGCTTTCTAAAATATAGACATTTCCCACAGTAGACTGGTTGTTCTGAAAAGAAGCAGTTGCTCATTTCCAAAAGGCATTACACGGAGACCACAGAAGGAAACTGGCCACCTCTTTTGTTTCCAGAATCCATTTTTCAATATATCACTTAAGTGGTACATAAATTTATTTTAAATGGTTTACCTCCATTTAGGTGCCTATCAAGAGGAATGGAAATGTCTGTTCCAAAGTTATCAAAAATTTCCTGATAGCAGTTTTTTTTAATTTAATTAAAAAGAGAGAGAGAGAGAAAATCAAATCATGTCACAGGCAGGTGGAAGGACACCGCAGGCAGGACTGTGTTTTCCAATGGCATCCAGCAAGATAATGAGTCCATGTCTATGGAAATTGATTCATTAATATTTCATCGAGGCAGCTTCAGAGCAATTCAAGAACCAGCTCCCAGGAATTCAATCAGTAAATTCAATGAATTGTTGAGCTTAAAATACCAGGGGGGCAAAAATATACATATATTTGGCATTTGTGCATATTTATACATTCTGGTGTGACACGTATATACACATGAATACAGGCATCCATATTAAAACACAGCACATGTAAGAGTGTCATTTCTAGGCTTAAAACCAGTCCACTCTGCCTCTGTTCTTTAATTAGGAAGAATTTCCAAATAAAGCAAAAATCACTCTATTTAATATCGTTCTTCTGAACAGTCCCTGACTTGGAAAACAAGTTAACAAAAACGCTGGCCACACGTGTTCACCGGCAATCACATATTTATCAATAGAGTCCCTTCAATCAATTAACAGCATATAAAGATGGCTCCCAAGGACCCATGCTGAGACTGGAAGAAGAGGAGATCAGATGCTTCCTGGAGGAAGAGCTGCTCGTTTGGGGTAGAGCGGGCAATTTACCCTGTGATATGAGAAGGGCCAGTTAGGGAAATAGATTCAAATTTTCATGTCGGCTAAGTAATTGGTCTTTGGATGTCCCTAAGTAATTGGTCTTTGGATGTCCCTAAACACCAACCTATAAATAATTTTATTTTCATTTTGGATCAATGTCTTCTAGCCCTTGTCTAACTAACCTGTATTGATGTCTTTTTAATTAAACCATGCATGATATGCTCACTCGGCAGTGGGGCATACTGAGTGTGCATGCTAGGAATTCCAGATAAGGTAATTATGCTATTTGTCACTGTCATGATTAATGTGTGACAGCTGTTATGACAGCTGTGCCACTGTTTTGTCACAATACTCTGTTCATCCATAACAAAATTAGCTGTCGCACTCAAAGGTACACACTGGCTGCTATTTCTTTCTGAAGTCAACAATGAGAAAATCGAGAGGGAATATTACATGAACTCCGTGACAAACAAGAAAAACGACATCTTTATTTTTTTTTCTTTAAATGATGATATAACCTGACTGCATTGGAAATGCAGATAGCTCACCTCTAGCAAACAAGCTGTCACAAGGAGCCAATCCCCCACTAATCTAGCTAACAAGGTCTCAGGATGTGAGGGGTTTGCTTCATAATTTGAATCTGCCTTGTCAGGCAAGCCTTTTAGATGTTACCCAAATTAGCACTGGCTGGAACTGTTACTGCCTGTCAAGGTGGAAAACTGCAAATGCAGAGTTATAATAGGAAGTGGGAGACTGACTCACCCTTTCCTTTGGGTGTCAGTCAAGGGGAGCAAAGTAGGCGGCTCTTCCTCCATCTCCCTCAAGACAACCGTCCCTTCTCCTGTCCCACTGCGCCCATAACAGGAAGGATGTTTGCAGGAGCGACTCCAAATAGAGATGTAAATTGTCAGATGAAGGCAGTTATTAATGTTAACCAATATTGTTTCTTACAGAGCCTTAACACTGGACTATAAAACCATAGGAGACACTGACGTGAAGAGACAGATGGCTACAATAATAGCATCATTATTCTATAGCTTTGGGTGAAGTGGATGCTGCATATGTTCCATAAACTTAGAAGATGAAAAAAAGCCCACATAGATGTCTATTCATAATGAAAAAGAAACATTGTAACATCAGAGACCCTGAGTGCCATAGAAACAAAATATGTCATGTCAGATATGCGTATCTAAGTGGATGGGGTATATTCTCTCCTAAAATTTAAAGAGAGAACAGCTGTAGCTATTATTATTATGCAGCAAATGATTAGTTTGATCTACTGACAATATATTTAAATTTGTCAATAACAACCAGCAAGTAGAATATGTACTTTTAATAAGGATACTGTTTAAATCAGGCCCATCTGCCCTGTCTCTCCCAGGCCTTGTCTCCAAAAACAATCCTGGAACAGAAAATTATTTCAAACAATTATCATGATTACAAAGGAACTGTGACCACCTGCTGCTGTCTCTTGGCAGTCATCACTCAATGAAGGATTTAATTAGAATATTTATCAACAATGACCAAAACTCCTTTTGATTTGTCCCTGATTTCTCCATGAGGGAAAAGTAAACTCTTTGCAAATTCAAACAATTAAAAGACACTAAAAAACCTGGGGGCCTGCTTAATAGATTTCAAATCAGGACAAATAGGCTTTATTCAATTGCTCAAATTAGCTTTCTCCCTGTCAGGTTTGTGAGCCCTCGGTGATTCCTTTCACTTTTGATGAGTGTCTCCTTTCTCCCCAAAGGAGACCAAGAACATTTATTACCATATATTATTACCAAGCATATAGCACTTAGCTACGCAATCACATCGGGGTTTTAGATGAAGGAAGTGATAGTTGTTTCTGTGTGATAAATGTCCATGCATGCATGTTCATGCATTTAGAGACAGCATCTTTGTTAACTCTATTTCCATTAGACCTGAGAACTCCCTATTGAAAACTACCCATCTTCAAGATCCACCTCCAACGCCATCTGTTTCATGAAGCTTTTGCTGAAATTTCTTCTGCGTATGTTCTTGTCCTTCCTTTTCTCTGAGCTCTTACTGCTTGTATGTTTGACTGTGTTAGGCACCAATTGGATTTGATTTGGGATAATGGTTATTTGCATACTTTTCTTACCCATGGGCTCCCAGAGAGCAGGAAACACTTCCTGAATTGTTTAATTCCTCACAGAAGCTAGCACACTGACTAACACACAGTAGGCTCTTTTGTTCATATTTATGAAGTAAATCAGTTATTGCGGAATTGAGTCTTGAGGAGAGCATTTATGGATTTTAGCATCTGTATTGAAGTGATACTTAAGAATTTAGGAGATGTTTAATGTGCATAACTTTTTATAATTGAACATGAAATATTTATCCAGAAAAAAGCTCTCAAGTGATACCCATCAGACCACTTTTAACATCAACTGCTATACCCAGGAGGGATGTCAAGCTAATGGGATGCCTGAAATAACCATAGTAAAGAGGCTCCTAATTACAGGGGGTGTTCCAACCACAGAGATACCTTACTCATGTCTAAAGCCGGGGAGGTCTATAAAACATCTCTCCATATAGCTGAAAAGGCATCCACGGACACTCATAGGTAGTATCAAACAGAACACAATCTTTTGCAGGGCTTTATAGAAAGCAATTTTTGCAGAAGGCAATTACACTGGAGGATAATTGCACTTCCAGCGTTCCGTGGGTCTGTGAAATTAGCAATTAAGCACAGAAATAGCTAGAGCAATAGAAATATAGTAGATGGGTTGTGTGGAGCAATGGCAAGCTGAAACTTAGAACTCTGCAATTAGGGGATAAACTCTGGTACTGTACCAGGAACCTAAACACCAGGACGAGATGGGGTAGGGTGGTGCAAAGATGATGCATAATTAGAAACAAGCAGTAAGATTGAGACTCAACTCTGTCAGACTCTCTGCAGACTTCTCCCTAGTTTGGGAGAATCAATAAGGACCAGCACTCACTAGAGCTTTAGTTGAACTCAGTTTTTAATTTTATTTGTTTGTCTTCAGTTAACTATTTAGTAACCTGAATGGTTTCTGTCATTATGTGGACTGGTTTCTTTAAAGGCATAACATGAATCAAGAACATCAGCAACAGGGCGGGGTGAGCTATTCCCTTCATCTCTCCCTCTTTTGAACTACAACTAAATGGACGCTCACTGACCAATGGAGGAAGCTCGCACAGCACAACAGGACACCTGAGTGACACAGGCAGCTATACATCTGAGGGTGGATGGACTGGCCCCCTGGAAAGTGGCAGAGATAGGTGAGCACACCCTGCTCTCTCCCTGGTAGCCTCGTGCATCCTCACAAACGCTTTCCAACCTGGTGCAAGTGCCCAGAAAGTGGGAACACACAGCAGAGCAACCATAACAGGAGGAGGCGATAACCCTTAGCCCACACTTGTGGTCACTCTCCTGGCGGAGAGAGGCAGCCCACTGCGCCCCTGTGCCATAAAAGAGCAGCCATAGCCCGGGTCCCAGAGGGAAGCCCCACCAGCCAAGCTCAGCGGCCCCGCAGACTGCAGGTTGTAAACACGGACCTCAGCAGATTTCTGTGCTGGGGAAAGCACTTCCCAGGCACACACCAGTGCTCACTGTGCAGCTGCACTCCCAAAGAGGGAATGTGTCTGGGACGGCTGCAGAAATAGGCGCAATAGCTTTGAGCCCACTGGTGATCACTTTCTGGTGGGGCACAGGAGCTCAGAGCACCCCTGAGGTGCCAAAGAGTGGCCCTAGCCTAGTGAGGAAGCCGTGCCCAACAAGGACAGTCCACACAAGTGCCTGAATGCATCCCAGGCTGGAGCAAGCACCAATAATACCCACACAGCTTCTAGCAGATGCGGTGGGGCCAGAAACACTGCTCCTGCTCCCTTCTATCAGTAACAAGGGGGAATCTGATCCTAAGAATACCACAAGTGCCCTGACAAAAGATTAGTTCATCAAACACCATGAGAAACTATAGTTACAATTCAGACCAGAAGGAAAATGACAATTCTCCAGAAACCAACACTGAAGACACAGAAATATACAACCTAAATGACAGAGAATTCAAAATAGCCACCATAAGGAAACTCAATGACTTACAAGAAAACACGGAAAGACAATTCAAGGAGCTCAGGAATAAAATGAATCTCTTCACCAAAGAGATTGAAACTATAAAAAACATCAAGTAGAAATTCTGGATATGAAAAACACAATTAATGAAATAAATAGTAATCTAGAATCATTAAGAAACAGAATTGTTCTTATGGAGGAAAGAATTAGTCTTCTTGAGGACAATACATGTAGAAATTCTACAGGTGGAGGAGGAGACAGAACTAAGATTTTAAAAAAATGAAAGAATTCTTCAAGAAATATCCAACTTAATCAGGAAAAGCAACATAAGGATTATAGGCATCTCAGAGGGAGAAGAAAGGGAGAAAGGAGGAGAAAACTTGTTCAAAGAAATAATTGCTGAGAACTTCCCAAACATGGGGATGGTTTCAGATTTACAGATAAATGAAGTTAATTGAATGCCCAACTTTATCAATGTGAAAAGACCCTCTCCAAAGCATATAACAGTAAAAATGGCAACAGTTTGGGATAAAGAAAGAATATTAGGAGCAGCAAGGCAGAAGAAAATAACCTACAAAGGAAACCCTATCAGGCTTTAAGCAGATTTCTCAGCAGAAACCCTACAGGCTAGGAGAGAATGGAATGATATGTTCAAAATACCGAAAGACAAAAACTTTCAGCCAAGAATACTCTATCCAACAAAACTTTCCTTCAGATACAATGGAGAAATAAAAGCTTTGCCAGATAAACAAAAGCTGAGGGAGTTCATTGCCACTAGACCTCTGCTACAAGAAATAATTAAAGATGCCCTCACACCGGCAACAAAAAGGCAAAGGTCTACAAAGCTCTGAGTAAGGAGATAAAATAGACAAACATGATCAGAAACCCGCTGCCCTCTACTAGAACGGGGAAGTAAAGGCTCAATTACAACTTAAAAGAAAAATGGAAAGAAAGCATCAAAAGTGATAATAAACACTTCAACTTAGCCACAAACTCACAAAATTAAAAACAGAACAATATGTAACAGCAATTACTCAGAAGAGGAGAAGAAAGGGAAGGAATATACTTAGGTTAATGGAGATAAGAGGCTATAAGAAAATGGACTATCTCATCTCCAATATCTCCCATACAATCCTCACAGAAACCACTAAACAAAAAAATCAGAGCAGAGCCACAATTCACAAAAAGAGAAAGAACTGAGAAATCCCTCTCAGAAAACCAAAAATTGAAATGGCAGTCAGAAATGCAAAGGAAGAGAAACAGTGGAAACATAGAACAACTAGAAAACAAGAGACAAAATGGCAGCATTAGGCCTTCATATAACAATAATCTCTCTAAATGTAGATGGGCTGAACTTGCCAATCAAAAGACAGAGTAGCTGGGTGGATTAAAAAGCGAGACCCAACAATATGCTACCTCCAGGAAACTCACCTCAGCTATAAAGACAAACATAGGCTTAGAGTGAAGGGATGGAAGACAATACTCCAAGCTAATGGCCAACAAAAGGCACTGCCATACTTTTATCAGACAAAGCAGACTTCAAGTTAAAAAGACAATGAGAGACAAAGAGGGGCAATATTTAACAGTAAAAGGGACATTCCACCAAGAAGACATAATGCTTTTTAATATATATGCACCTAACACAGGGGCACCAAAATATAAAAAGCAATTATTAACAGGCCTAAAGGGAAAAATTAACAGCAACACAATAATAGTAGGCGACCACAACACTCCCCTTACTTCAATGGACAGATCATCCAGACAAAAAGTCAACAAGGAAATAGTAGATTCGAATGAAACACTTGACCAGATGGACTTAATAGACATATATAGATCATTCCATCCAAAAACAGCAGAATATACATTCTTCTTAAGTGCCCATGGAACATTCTCAAAGATAGACCATATGTTGGGTAACAAGGCAAGCCTCAATAAATTCAAGAAGATTGAAATTATCCCAATCATCTTTTCTGACCATAATGCTAGAAACCAACCACAAGAACAAAACTGGGAAAGTCAGAAATATGTGGAGACTAAACAACATGCTATTCATCAACCACTGGATCATTGAAGAAATCAAAGAGGAAATTAAAAAATAACTGGAGACAAATGAAAATGAAAATACAACATACCAACTCTTATGGGATGCAGAAAAAGCAGTCATAAGAGGGAAATTCATAGCAATACAGGCCCACTTCAACAAGCAAGAAAAATCTCAAATAAATAATCTTAAAATGCACCTAATAGAGCTAGAAAAAGAAGAACAGACAAAGCCCAAAGTAAGCAGAAGGAGGGAAATAATAAAACTCAGAGCAGAAATAAATTAAATAGAGACTAAAAACACACTAAAAAGGATCACTGAAACTAAGAGCTGGTTCTTTGAGAAGATAAATAAAATTGACAAATCCTTAGCCAGACTCACCAAGAAAAAAAGACTGAAGACTCAAATAAATGAAATTAGAAATGAAAGAGGCGAGATCACAGCAGATACTGCAGAAATACAAAGGATTATTAGAGAAGATTGTGAAAAAATATATGCCCACAAATTTGATAACCTAGAAGAAATGGATGAATTCCTAGACTGATACAACCTCCCAAAACTGAATCAATAAGAAACAGAGAATCTGAACAGACCAATCACAAGTACAGAGATTGAAACACTGATCAAAAATCTCCCAAAAAACAAAAGTCCAGGACCAGATGGCTTCTCTGGACAATTCTACCAAACATTCAACGAATATTTAGTACCTTTTCTTCTCAAAATATTCAAAAAAGTTGAAGAAGATGGAACACTTCCTAACATATTCTATGAGGCCAACATTACCCTGATACCAAAACCAGAAAAGGACAACACGAAGAAAGAAAACTATGGGCCAATATTACTGATGAACTTAGATGCAAAAATCCTCAACAAAATATTGGCAAATTGAGTACAGCGATTAAAAGAATTGTACACATGATCAAGTGGGGTTCATTCCAGGGATGCAGGGATGGTTCGACATCTGCAAATCAATCAATGTGATATACCATATTAAGAAAATGAGGACTAAAAATAACATGATCATCTCAATAGATGCAGAGAAAGCATTTGACAAGATCCAACACCCATTTATGATAAAAACTCTCAATAAAATGGGTATTGAGGGGCCGGCCCGGTGGCGCAGCAGTTAAGTTCACACGTTCCACTTCTCAGCGGCCTGGGGTTCGCTGGTTCGGATCCCGGGTGTGGACATGGCACTACTTGGCATGCCATGCTGTGGTAGGCGTCCCATGTATAAAGTAGAGGAAGATGGGCACGGATGTTAGCTCAGGGCCAGGCTTCCTCAGCAAAAAGAGGAGGACTGGCAGTAGTTAGCGCAGGGCTAATCTTCCTCAAAAAAAAAAAAGGGGGGGTATTGAAAGAAAGTACCTCAACATAATAAAGGCCATATATGACAAACCCACAGCCAACATCATACTTAATGGTGAAAAACTGAAAGCTGTCCCTCTGAGAACAGGAAAAAGACAAGGGTGCCCACTCTCACCACTCCTATTCAACATAGTACTGGAGGTATTGGCCAGAGCAATTAGGCAAGAAACAGAAATAAAAGGAATCCAAACTGTAAGAAAGAAGTGAAACTTTTGTTATTTGCAGATGATATGATTCTATATATAGAAAACCCTAAAGAACCCACCAGAAAACTACTAGAAATAATCAACTACAGCAAAGTTGCAGAGTACAAAATCAATTTTAAAAAATCAGTTGCATTCCTATACACTAACAATGAACTAGCAGAAATAGAAATCAAGAATACAATTGCATTTACAATTGCAACAAAAAGAATCAAACACCTAGGAATAAACTTAACCAAAGAGGTGAAAGACCTGTACATTGAAAACTATAAGTCATTACTGAAATAAATTGAGGAAGACATAAAGAAATGGAAAGACATTCCATGTTCATGGGTTGGAAAAATAAGCATAGTCAAAATGTCCATAATACCTAAGCAATCTACAGATTCAATGCAATCCCAGTCAGAATCCCAATGACATTCTTCACAGAAGTAGAACAAAGAATCCAAAAATTTATATGGAACAACAAAAGTCCCCAAATACCCAAAGCAATCCTGAGAAAAAAGAACAAAGCTGGAGGCATCACAATCTCTGACTTCAAAATATACTACAAAGCTATAGTAATCAAAACAGCGTGGTACTGGCACAAAAGCAGACAAACAGATCAATGGATCAGAATTGAAAGCCCAGAAATAAAACCACAAATCTATGGAGAGTTAATCTTTGACAAAGGAGCCAGGAACATACAATGGAGAAAGGAAAGTCTCTTCAATAAACGGTGTTGGGAAAACTGGACAGCTACATGCGAAAGAATGAAAGTAGACCATTATCTTGCACCATGCACAAAAATTAACTCCAAATGGATTAAATATTTGAATGTAAGACCTGAAACCATAAAAATCCTAGAAGAAAATATAAGCAGTACACTCTTTGACATTGGTCTTAGCCACACCTTTTCGAATACCATGTCTGCTCTGAAAAGGGAAACAAAAGAAAAAGTTAACAAATGGGACTACATCAGACTAAAAAGCTTCCACAAAGCAAAGGATACCACAAACAAAATAAAAAGACAAATCACCAACTGGGAGAAAATATTTGCAAATCATTTATGAGACAAGGGGTTGATATCCAAAGTATATAAAGAACTCACACAACTCAATTTAAAAAATCCCAAACAACCTGATCAAAAAAATGGGCATCGGACATGCATAGACATTTTTCAAGGGAAGATACACAGATGGCCAACAGGCACAATGAAAAGATGCTCAACATCACTAATCATTAGGGAAATGCGAATCAAAACTACAAGGAGATATCACCTTACACCAGTCAGAATGGCTGTAATTACCAAGACCAAAACCAATAAATGTTGGAGAGGATGTGGAGAAAAGGGAATGCTCATACACTGCTGGTGGGAATGCAAACTGGTGCAGCCACTATGGAAAACAGTATGCAGATTCCTCAAAAAACTAAAAATAGAAATACCATATGACCCAGCTATCCCACTACTGGATATCTACCCAAACAACTTGAAATCAACAATCCAAAGTAACATATGCACCCCTATGTTCATTGCAGCACTATTCACAATAGTCAAGACATGAAAACAATCCAAGTGCCCATCAACTGATGATTGGATAAAGAAGATGTGGTATATATACACAATGGACTACTACTCAGTCATAAAAGAAGATAAAATCATCCCATTTGCAACAACATGGATGGACCTGGAGGGTATTATGCTAAGCGAAATAAGCCAGACTGAGAAAAACAAACACCACATGATTTCACTTATATGCGGAAATATAAACAAACATATGGACAAAGAAAATAGTTCAGTGGTTACCCGGGAAAGGGGGGTGGGGGATGGGCACAGGGGCAAAGGGGAGCACTTATATGGTGACCGACAAGAAATAAAGTACAACTGAAATTTCACAATGACATAAACTATTATGAATCTCAATTTAAAAATATATATATAAATTAAATAAACTACCATACTGTAAAAGTAAATAAATAAATAAGGGCATAATGTAACCATTATTATTTAATGGCATCACTTAACTGATATTAGTAACGAGGGGGCACTGAATCAGTGAACTATATTGATCATTTCTGGGACCTTGATGAGGTGATATCATATTAGCTGCTGAATAACACCTTTTCCTCTTACATACACCAGCCCTTACAATTGTGCCCTGAGAATTAATCTGATGGGTTCCTCACTGATCCAAGGACAGAAGAGGATTTTTGAATGGCATGCCTATCTGTTTTCTCAGGTTCCATTTCTAAGCTACAAACAGGACGTCTCCATAATCAGTTAACACAATTAAATACCAGAAAACTTTGCTAACTCTATCCTATACCATTAATTTATCCTCATCCTCAAGAAAAACGATGGTTAACAAATCATTATGATCTAAGAGAGCCTTTTTATAAAGCTTTTTTAAGATTCAATGCAGTCTCGGTGACCACATAGAATCAGTTAAAGTTGCGAGACAAAGATTAAAAAGGCTGAAAGTTAAAAAAAAAAAAACCTAAAAAAATTGAGCAGGTGACCCTATTGCCTGGCTTCAGATGTGCTATATCATCCCTCAAAAAATGAAATGGTTCTCAAAAGCCAGCCTTTTAATATGTAACAAACTGACCTTTTTAACACTTCTAATGAATCCTCTACTTCTGAGGACCCTGTTTCCACTTGATAATGAGTGTTCTCTTCTTTCCCTCAAGCAATAATAAGTCCAGTGCACCACCTACGGCAGTGCTTCTCAGACTTCCCTGCACATTGGAATCATCTAGGGAGCTTTAAAGAAGACTGATACATAGGTCCACCTCCAGGTATTCTGACCGAAGTGGTCTGGGACACAGCTGGCCACTGGGATTTCTAGAAGCTCCACAGGGGATTCTAACATATAGCCAAGGTTGAAAACCATTGTAAAAACTGAATGCCTCCTTACCGTTAATGTGCATACAAATCACTTGAAGATTTTCTGAAAATATGAATTTAGATTCAGTGAGTCTGGGGTGGGGCCTGATACTCAGCATTTCCAACAAGCTTCTAAGGGCTCCTGATTGTCCTGGTCTACAGATCACACTTACCTAGCAGGATCTGGATGATTCTCACTTCCACAAGTCTACGTCTATGTTATTGACTGTATCTGGGATTCACGGTGATGATTAAGTGGAAAGATTTATGTGTATGGTCTTAGGCCAGCATGCTTTCAAATTATGCCCAACTAAATCTGAGTACTCACAGTTACAGACACCACTAAAGTAAGGACAGTAAGCAGGGAGAAAAATGCTTTAAAAATGAAGATTCATAGATGTGCGCTTATCCTCTTGTTTAATCAGAAAGGGTCTGCTTTTATAATGAGCTTTTATTTCTTTTGTAGAATTCAGTTAGAAATACAGATTCCTTCCCCTGCACATGTATGCAGAACATTTTGACACATTTATTATTATTCTATTTGATTCCAAGTGTGTATTATGTAACAGTTTTCTTGTATTATAAAGCAGAAAATTAGCCCAATGGTGTATTGATATGGATTCTTGGGACAATCTCATCTGGGGAGGCTGATTCTTTCAAACAAATCCTACCTGGAAATATAACCTTCTTCCTTTGATCACCAGATCTCTCTAAAATATGCCCAATAGTAAATTTTGGGTGGCCTTGTTGAAATTTCAGAATTAAGTGAATTTTGAAGAGATGATATAGTAATTGACATAAGTTTTCTGATTTTTTTTTTTTTTTTTTGCATGGAGGATGAGGGGGTGCATGGGGAAATGTGATCCTGTGGTCACACTTCATAGAAGAATAAAAAGAAACTTCTTCCGCATTTTCACAGCACCCCGTACTAGCATTTCCCTTTCTCTAGAGTCCCGTGGGCCAAATCCAGCCCCCTGCCTGCCCTTGCACAGCCCACAAGCTAAGAACAGCTTTTGCATTTTTAAATGGTTGGGGGAAGGTCAAAAGAGGAATAACATCTCGTGACATGTGAACATTCTATAAAATTCAAATTTTGGTGTCCATAAGCTAAGTTTTATTGGAACCTAGCCATGCTCATTTGTTGAGGTGTCTAAAGCTGTTTTGTGTTATGACAACACAGTAGAGGGTTTCAGACAGAGACCGTGTGGCCTGCAAAGCCTAAGAGACATATTATCTGGCCTTTTACAGAAAAATTTTGCAGACCCCTGCTCTAAGGATGAACTCACTTTCCTTTGTTCTGGCTTGAAATTGAAATTGTGCTTTGTTTTGTAGATTATATTGGGTTCTCAAGTTTTTTGTCTTCTTTTTTTAAAGATTGGCACCTGAGCTAACATCTGTTGCTGATCTTTTTTTTTTTTTTTTCTTCTTCTTCTTCTTCTCTCCAAAGCCCCCCAGCACATAGTTGTATATTCTAGTTGTAGGTCCTTCTGGCTGTGCTGTGTGGAAGGCTGCCTCAGCATGGCTTGATGAGTGGTTCTAGGTCCGCACGCAGGATCCAAACTGGTGAAACTCTGAGCCACTGAAGCAGAACACGCGAACTTACCCGCTCAGCCCTGGTTCTCAAGTTTTAACCCTCTATTCCTGTGTGTGCACACACATGTACATACACACTCACGCTCTTATTGTGTCTCATTTCACTCTGTCTTCTCACTTCTGCTCTGACAACCAGAAAGTCTGAGCAGCATCTGCCTCAGAACCAACGCTATTTCCTTTTGCTGGTCACAAGAATGGGGTTCTTTAAGAAGAGAACTGAAGCTTGAAGCCAGAGAGAATCACCTTTTCTATCGTGTACTGCCTGTTCTGGCCCGGCTCCTAGAGCTGGGGTCTCTAACATATGCTGCAACTTTTCTCCAAGGCTTTCTGTGTAGAGAGCATTCCAAAAGGAACAGAGCTTTCTCTTGTTGCAATTTTCTATCAAGAAGCTTTGTGGCCAGAAAATAGAAGAGGAAACTTTAAAATCTCTGAGCACAGATGAGAGGGAGTAGGAATAACCTATCATGTCTACAGAAAGCATTTTCTTCTCTTTTTAAAAAATTTAAATAAAAATCAGCCAGAGTATTAGCCTTGATGAAGATCAAGAATCTCTATCTTCCTTTCTCCCAGGAAATGGCATTGTAAAAAGAATACCCTCTCGAATACGCGTGAAGGGGAAGAGACAAGAAAGAAGAAATGAAAGAAATGCCTCCAGGTCTCATGTTGTTTGTAAGAGCTTGTAGAAGGAGCTGTACTGATGACATAAATATGTTAATAGCTCTGAATTTCAGAAGGGACGTTCATTTCTTTTGCAAAGATATTCTGGAATATGATTGAATGACTCTGGAAATGAAGACATGCAGATTCCAAGACTCTGGCACCTGCAACAGCAGCCTGGTGCAGTGGTAGAAGGCGACTGAGAAACCCAAACTCTGACCCTTGGTTCCAGGTTCTATTGAAGTGGACTTGACCCTTTGACTTTTTCAGTCTCAGTTCCCTAAATCTTAAAAGAAGGATAATAATACTTCTCCAACTTGCCTCAAGGGGCGGTACTGAGATTTGAATGTGATACTAGATGTTTAACGCAGTTTGCTGATTATAGAGACTGAATCCCTTCTAAGATACTGTTTTTAGCACCACTTATATGGTGTCCTGAGCTTGATCTCATTGCTCAATTACCAGTTTCCTTTTAACACCCACAACAACAGAACATTTAAATCCAATCTCTATGTTGCAGCAGAAAATGTATTTCCTGGTGTCTACAAAAAATATAAATAAATTAAAAAGATGGATCCAGAGTTGAGATTCTCAGGGCGGCTGCACAAAATAGGCCCCCTTTCAAGGTGAAGAAGCTGAGGCCAGACTGGATGAATTACTCCATCAGCCACGATGTTCCCAGAACACAACAATGGCAAATGTCTTCCGGAAAAAGAACAAAACAAAACCCATTTTATAGTTCCCCAAACTCTCCAATTTGAAAGTGACACCTGTAGTCTCATTTTACCATTGTTCTCGAATGAATGGAAGTTAGAGGGCAATCAAGCAAAAGTAATAGTGTGCACTCGGAAATACCAGTCTAAAGTAGTTCCCTGTCTACGGCAAAGCATCACCCATGGCCGTGGACTGTAATTATTACTTCCTTTGGTATCAGTGGTCTTTTTGTTTCATTTTTTTGTGGTTGCTGCTGTTTACACCCAGATGTAGAACATCATATAACCACAATCAGAAAAACTAATATCTTGAAATAACATACCACATGAGAAAGAAGCACATGAATCTCTTTGTGTTATAATATTATGCTTTTTATATAGACAAGTACAGATATCATTACCAACTTTTCAAACAAGAAAATGGCCCTCCAGAAGTTAAATAGCACTTTCAAAATTACATGCCAAGTTGGTGCAAATCTGATCCTTTAATTCTGGAATGCTTCATAGGCTTGTAATCTGTTCCCTGAGTGCTTAGTGGAAGCGTTCATTTATTCAAAGATTCACAAAATACATACCAAGCACCTCGTATGTGCTGGGCCTGCTGGTTGCTGAGGATCACTAGGGAGAGTCATGGTCTCTTCCTCCTCACAAATGTGAGCCTTCCACACAGAAGACAGTACTATCCTTGACCCTACATCTGATCAAAGATGCCCCAGAAAACCTGGAACTGAAGCTTGGTCTACACTCTTGGTTCTCTGAGGTCCCCTCTGCCTATCATGGCCCACCTTTGTTGAAGTTTCCTAGGACCCCTTGAATACAAGAAGAGAAGGAAGCTAAATTCACCATACTCCAAAAAATGATGTTTGTGTTCTAAACAACTTGTTTCACATTATAGTTGCATATTTTTAACACCTAGAAAATATATTCCTACTAGTATTACACTAACAGTGCTCAAACAAATACTAGATTCTGTCAGAAATGTCTCACATAAAAGAACATAATGTCCAATAATGGAGAAAAGAGAAAGTAAAATATGGTACATTTTCTCAGTATACTTCTAGGCAGGCATTAAAGTTTGTAATAACATGAAAAATGCTTCAGTAACAGTAACTTGCTTCACCAGCTTGGGGGTATAAACATAACCAAGTCATTTTATTATTCTAGTTAATCACTTGCAAACCCACATGACTATATTGGCAGGCAACTTGGTATCCCATGTCACCTCCGATCACAATTATGTAGGCCAAAGGATTGCCATCATTCTTGTCACTGAGAAGAAGCGCAGGTTGGAGGCGGCACTATTGGCACTGCCACGTCAGGGCCACCTGAAGCTCGATGAAGGTTTCACAGCTGCAGTGCAGCCTGTGTACTAGATCCTCAGGGCCACCCCACTGCTGCCCAGTCATGACCCGAGTACCAGACTGGCCAGGCTTGGGACTGTATGAAGGCTCTGTGTAGGAGCTGCCAAAGCCAGACCTGTCTTAGAAACTTGTTTGAAACTTGTTGAAGCCCAGACGTCTTTTTTCTAACCATGAGTTCTCATCTGTCACTATTGTGGTCCTTTCCTGTCAGGGAGCTTCAGCCAGGGACACTGTGGTTTCCTCCAAATCGGTCTACTGTAGAATCTGCAGGAGAAGGGGCTGGGCTCTTGGTCTCTTCACTCTCACAGGCTTCTAGACTTCTGAGGAAAAATTGGTTCACAACCTTCGCAAAAGGTTGAGACTCGATGAGGGAAGACTTTGCTAAGACCAGAATGCTCTGGTCTCTATTTCAAGGAGAGACACAAAAATGCCAGAATGGGCTGCACAAGCGTTTACATAACTAAAGTAAGCTAGTTGAATTTTTTTCTCATAACAAGAAAAATTTTTCTTAAGGTGACTTACTGGATCAGCCTCTAGAAAAAGAGGTTGTATCACATTTGAAAATTCTACCCTAGCCAGTCAGTTGGCTATATTGATGATTTAAATATATATGTTTTTAAATAATAGGTTAAAAAGGCTGGATGTCAAATTATAAAGGGGAGAGTGAATCTGGCAGGGACCTACAGAGAACTTGCCCGTTCCTCAAAACCTTACTTCACAGATAGCTTCTGGGGGAACGGAAAGGAGAGAAGAGAGAAACACATGCTGCTCACCCCAAGCAATTGGCAGCCCAGATGTGACACAGTACCAGAGATGACAGGGAATCAGCCTTCCCAAAGAAGCTAAGTCTCCAGACTGTGGCCTTAGTGCCAAAGTGACAAACTCAGGTACATGTTGCTTTAGGGGCAGTGTCCTGAGAGGTTTGGAGCCTGAGGTGAGGCAGGGGGCAGCAAACTGGAGTGGAAGAAGAGAGGCAGCCAGCAGTGTCACGGAAGCCAAAAGGCAAGTGAGAACCTGAAAGAAAGTGCTGAGCCATAGACACGCCCACTGAATATCCCCAGACATATGCCCAGATATGTGTTATGGTGAAATACACATTACATGGTACAATCAACACTGCAAAAAAGCAATATACATAAAATAGGATGGAAATACATGAAAAGAGTCGTTTTTTCTCAATGGTGGGAATATAGACCATTCCCCTCTATGATTTACTTTTTTATTGCTATTATGCAAAATTTTCAAAATAATTACACATTGCTTTTTAACTTTTTTAAATTAATGTTTTAATTAAGTAGTTGCACTTAATAATCAGTTCTTTCTGAACAAGTTAATACTATAAGCAATGCAATGTTCCTTTATTTTTTGAATATGCATTCCTTTTCATTATTTTTGAGTCACAGGAAAAAGCTATAAGATTTGAATTTGCCTGTGGCTTAGTAGTTCGGTAAACTCGTACTTGGCATAAGCATTAGTTGAACAGCACATGAATTTATTTATATAATGGGAAAAAAGTATTCTTGATGTTATTAATCGAACTGTCTCATGCAAATTGCAACTTAGAGCTAGAGACCAGGATCTGGAAGAAGCAGCTCAAAAATCCATTGTCCTGCTTGCTACAAGACATCCAAACTATAGCTAGGTCATCAGGCAGCTACCAAAATGGCAAGGAAGGTAAGCTTGTTGAAAAGTTGAAATTAAAATGTTAATCAAAATGGAATAACAGAAGGGAGACCATAACAATATGGCCAAAATATTTCTCTAATGAATACTTTTACCTTGCAGAATTGCACATGAAGAACCCACGGCAAGTGATGAAAATTGTAAGAACAAAACAAAGTTCCAATAAGATAACTGCTAATGAAACAATAAACATAGCCTTTGCAGAATCATCTTATGCACATTATCTTATTTATTACAATGTGATATATATATATATAATCACCTGATAAAACTGAGAATGTGTTTTAAATGCCTTCATCTAGTTAGCAGCAACTTGGATCTTCTGTCTCTAAGTCCAGAACTTTTTCCCACTTCAAAAAAAATTCTATATATACAAACATAGAAGCATAAAAGCTACACTAGCCTATTAGAGATTCTAAAGCAAGTATATTAGCTCAATGAAAGCTTTTAAAGTAACACATTTAATTCAATAGCCATTTACAATATTCTAAAAAAGTCATGAAACCTATCTTGATTTAGGTTCCCCCAGAAGCAGACCCCAAGAAAAGGATTCAAATGCAAGTTGTTTATTTGAGAGGTGATCCCAGGAAACAGCAGTACGGAAGTAGAGCAGTGAGGCAAGAAAGAGAAGGAGAGAAGGATGGAGGGAGGAAGAAAGGAAGGAAGGAAAGAAGGAAGAAAGGAAGGAAGAAGGGAAGGAGGGAAGGAAGGCAGGAGGGAAGGAAAGAAGGAGAGAAGGAAGGAAGGAGGGAAGAAGGAAGGAAGGAAAAGAAAGTGAGTAAAAGATGTGTTATCAAGCCAGTTATCACTGTGGGCAATTGGAGCTTCATCTCCCCGAGAAGCTTTAGGAGAGAGTATAGAATACACTCTGGAATTATCTCAACTGAAGGATGAGGCTAGATTGTTAAGGGATATCCACCATATACTTTCTGTTATTGGCTTGGGGCTTGTTCCAGGATCATTAACATTTCAGAACTTCTGGCTTGTCCTTCATGCAAGCCAACCTGTACCCAGAAAAAAAGACCTCTGGCTGGTGCTTGCCAGAGAGGTCTTCAGCATGTAGAGGGATTGCCAAGGAGATGTGGTCAAAACATTGACATGATCTGCTACAGCACCCAGTTTGGGCAGCTTTGTCTGAGTGAGAACCTATATAGTGTTACCTCCAAAGCATATTAAATACAAATATATGATTTAGATATTATTACAATCCCCACTTTTCAGATGATAAAACTTAGGCACAAAGAGATTAAGTGACTTGTCCAAGGTCACACAGGTGCAATTTGAACTCAAGTCCTTTGGTTTCAGAATCCATATCCTTACCCATCTACATACGTCGCCTCTACTATGGCCGTGGCTGGTCAGCTCAGATGAAAAACAGTCAAGGAGTTTTGGGAGAGCTTCTCATCAGTGCTCTAAGAGAAGGGAGGGTGACTCCTTCCTCATCAATTCTTACTGAGTCCAAAAAGAGTAGGCTTTGGTGTCTGTTGACCTTGTTACCAAAGGTCAGTCACGACACACAGTCAGCATCAGATAATGAAGACCAGCAGGAGAGTCTTTTCCCTATCATCTGCTTCCCACCTACTGTCCACACATAAACCTCTAGATTTCCTAGAATTTCGATTCAGAATCCAGAAAGTTCAGCAGTCATTTTGAGACACCATAATTTTCACTAACAGTTTCAATTCTCTGAACTTCCAAGCCTGTCTCTCCACAGTGCTATAATTGCCTAGGGACAGAATCACTTTGACCAGGCATTGCGAGCAAAGAGGCAATTTCGCTCTATTTCAACTGACTGTGTAACTGTCATGGACACAGCGTTAGGCAGGTGGTAAATTAGCTACTTGGAGAGGTCTTTTCATTCTTTCAGGCCACTGAGGCATTAAAACCTCTGTGAGCATCTACCAGGCAATGTCATAAATGCTTGTAAGACTCTACTTTAGCACAATTTTAGAAAAACCACTTACTCTGGGTAAGCTAAGCAAAAGAATTATGGCATAGTAGTCTTCTTTAAGTCTCTGAGCCTGAGTACCCATCTGAGTTTGGTAAATAAAATTTGGAATTGATTCTAATAGGTTTAGACACTAAGCACTCTTTGCCAATTCTCTCCAATTAAACAGAGAATAGGAACAGATGAGAAATCAATCAAAAGAAAATTAAACACCTTTGATCACCTTGGGTGGGATTTGAGAATGGGCCCATTTCTTTGTTGTCTTATATTATCCTGTGGCATTATCAAATTCTTCCTGAGACAAACTAGAAAAGCAGAATGGGCTCAGATTTCTTTAGTGGAATATCAGGGAAGAGGGGACATAATTACATTTAATTCTTCCCTGCTTCAAGAATGTTATGGACACGATTCAGTTCCCAACTATTTTAAGCAGTAATATAAGTGTGTATGTACAAAAACACTGGAGGATACATCAGATGTTTTCTTTCCACCACATTGCATTTTTGAATTCAGTAAATCTCTTTCTATTGTACCTTTCTCAGAAATCCTGAGGACTTCTTTCACATTTCCCATATGGGTGGGTCGGGGAGCAACATAATGCCAAGTTTGGAGGCTTTGTGCATTTCTTCTTCATTATTTTTAGGTGTTACCAGGGCAATGTGTCTTCCATGCCTGGCACAGGGAAGGCTCTCAACATATATTTTTCTTTTTTTTAGGGCTAGTGGAATGCAGAAGAAAAAGAAAAGGTATAGAACTCATGGTCAAGCAGATTTGACTATTCCAATTTCAACTAAACTGCTACAATTTCCCAGTCATTGTGATTTAACATCTCTGATCATAACACCGACATTATACAATTACTGTGAGGCTTCAGAAGTATGCTATAGCTGACTCTTACAGCTTGTGAGAAATAAATGTGTACATCTCTTCTAAATTTAGCATGCAGTGACATCACGTTGGTAGCTTGAAATTGGCCATGGTGAGAATATTTATACCATATAAATTGCCAAAAGCTACAAATCAGGGTTTCCCCAACCCAGGCCTGATTTACTAGTTCATTGCTGAAAATTACATAACATGCAAAATGCTTCGCAGAATATTTGGCTCTTTTCCCTTCCCTTTCTTGTTTTGAAGAGTTTGCAAAGACAGCTTTACTTCTATATCTAGAATACTCTAGTAACAATTTCACTTTCTTAATCAGTCCTTTGTTAAGGATTTGCCCTTGCTGGTTTTTTGACAACCATACAAGGCTGTTTGTTAGGATGACCTTGATTAGAATTTAAACACCAGGGGCCGGCTCCATGGCCTAGTGGTTAAGTTTGCCCACTCTGCTGCGGCGGCCCAGGGTTTGGATCCTGGGTGTGGGCATGGTACCGCTCGTCAGGCCACGTTGAGGCGGCGTCCCACATCCCATAACTAGAAGGACCGGCAACTAAGATATACAACTGTGTACGGGGGGGTTTGGGGAGATAAAGCAGGGGGAAAAAAAAAAGAATTTAAACACCACATGAAATTCTGCTTTGGTATTTTGAAGAACGGTGTTCTGGCAAACCAATCTCTGATACGTTCAAGCAGAGCTAATCAATGCTGCACGTGAGTTTTGAATTGCCTGGTTCTGCTGAGGAGCTGCACCTTCTGTTCAGCCTAAAGGGGCATCACCAAAGAAAGTCTTCCCTTTAATCAAGGAGTTCACTTGGGAGATCGCGCTGCCCTGCTGCAACAGTTGGGAAGACTGATGTACGCCCAATAGACATGCAATGCTACCGAAGTGATCTGACAGTGCAATTCGACATATCACACGAGACAAAATTGCAACCTGTGACGCAGAAGTTCCCATAGATTCGGTGAAGTGGGACCAAACGCTACACCAGGAGATGCCCTTGGAAAGCTGTAGAAGGCTGACTTTCTAACAACATGCAGGGGATGTGGCAGGATTAGTGGGTGTAAAAGCATCAGAGGTTCTCTTTCTCTTGGTGACTGAGGAGGTATGTCTTCATGAAATCCTATAGAATACCAGTCTCCATCTTGGCACATAAGATCATGAACGGCAACCAGAATTCTTCTACATATGAAATGTTGAAAATATTCTTGTGCTTGATTCCTCTTATTGTCTCCAGAAAGTACTAGAGCTAGCACAGAGCTAAAATTCCACCTGAGAGATGCTTTGGAGTCATTCTGGTAAGCAGTAACATAGCATCTTGTATTAGGAAGAATGACATAGTTGTTGTCAAAAGACTGAGTCCCATGTTTTAATTCTGCCATTCCCATTGTGACCTTGGGCATGTTCCTTGATTTCTCTAAAATTCAAATTTTTCATCTTTATAGGAGGTGCCCATGCAGGATCAATATGAGGGACAAATACTGAAAATACATCCTATGTAGTAAAGCACTATACCAAATGTAATTTGTTATTACTGCTTGGACATCCTTGGTCACATCCTACCAAAAATAAAAGTCTTTTAATGCAAAACCTCTAATTTGGCATTAATAGGAAGCCAAAGCACACATCTCAGAAATCATTCTGGAATGTTAAACCATGGAGTAAAGAAGAGGGCAGTATTCTGAGTAATTAAGAGATAGATTTTGGAATCAGGCAGAACTGGATGCTATGCCAAGTTTTGACATAAGCTAGCTCTGTGACCTTAAGCAATTTATTTACCTCTCTAAACTTCAGTTTCCTCTTCTTTTAAACGAGGATTGATAGGACCTAGCTCATTATGTTGTGTGTTAAATGAGAGAATGCATATAAAAGTGATTACGACTATAGTTAATTCTCAATAAATGTTATAATGTTTTTACTGTTGTTGTTGCTGTTGTTATTTGCATTTTGAAACTACGTAGGCAGAAAAATGTTCCTAATACTGAGGATAAGAATTCCTAGAGTAAAGTAAAAGGATTTGACAAGGAGTCATAGATTCCTAAGCTCCAGAATTTAAATTAATAGCCCATGGTTGTAGCCAGCTTTAGACCATAAAAATAGAACAAACCAGCCTTATTTTCCTCTGGGCTCTTCCTCTTAAATGTTCCTCCACTGAAACTGTAAGAAATGCCAGTAGGAAGACAGCCGTATTTGTGTCCAAGTTCTTCTCCTGGGACAGGAGGTCCTAAAAGGTGAGATTCCACCCACTTCTCTGGGACTTTGTTTCCTGGACTTTGAAGCAGAGAGTTGGAAAGATGAGCTCCAGCAACCAAGGTTAAGGGCAGAGGTCGTTTTACTGACCATAGCCACAGAGCATGGAAACGGAGAAAGGAAATTTTAAGTCCTGGGCAAAAGTAGTCCAGGGAAGAAAGGGACAGCCAACAATAAATCAGGAAAGAAGACAGGAGACTAGAAACAGAGTACATACCAAAGGTAAAGAGAACATGTGTGCCACTGTGGACAGGCAGGATAGAAGGAGTTGGAGCCATGATTACAGATGGATAGTTTTTAAGGATAACTATGCCCTTTGGTGAGGAAACTGTTAAAAATGATTCATTATCTCGTTTTGAGTTTGGTGATAAGAAATATTAGAAAATTGTGGGCTTAAAACTTCTTTTTCTTTCCCTAAGTGGGAAAAAAGTAGGCTATCTCTTAGGAAATAAAATATGCTACTGCATGTAGGACTGACTGTACGTTGGGCCAATCGCAGAAAGTTCTAGTACTTTATTTATTGACATGGAATCCAAGCCTTTCTGTGTTCAAGACTTTCCCAGGTTAAACCACTTTAGAAAGTACGTAAGTCAACCAGGGCTCTAGAATTACAATTAGAAGTAATCCTAGAGTAGAAAAGTGGTTGCCAACAGTTGGCGGGTGGGAGGAAATTGGGACAGGTTGGTAAAAAGCTACAAACTTTCAGTCATAAGATGAAAAAAATCTGAGGATCTAATGTAAAACATGGTGACTATAGTTGATAACATTGAATTATATA
The DNA here is from genome assembly GCF_041296235.1 of Equus asinus. Taxonomy (NCBI): domain Eukaryota; kingdom Metazoa; phylum Chordata; class Mammalia; order Perissodactyla; family Equidae; genus Equus; species Equus asinus. Next base: position 22,660,991 of record NC_091812.1, read on the forward strand.
ATTGAAATTTGCTGAGAGAGCAGAAATTAAATGTTCTCACACACACAAAGGAGATAAATACGTGAGGTGATAGATGTGTTAATTACCTAAAAGGGGGAATCCTTTCTTAATAAATACATGTATCAAATAAAAATTTAAAAAGAAGTGATCACAATTTTCAATATACGAAAAAGCATCCCAAGGTCTAAAAGAATCAGTATGCTTTAGTACAGTGTCTATCAAAATAGAAGGGCTAGTAGGGGCTGGCCCTGTGGCTGAGTGGTTAAGTTCGCGCGCTCCACTGCAGGCAGCCCAGTGTTTCATTGGTTCGAATCCTGGGTGCAGACATGGCGCTGCTCATCAAACCACGCTGAGGCAGCGTCCCACATGCCACAACTAGAAGGACCCACAACGAAGAATATACAACTATGTACCAGGGGGCTTTGGGGAGAAAAAGGAAAAAAATAAAATCTTTAAAAAAAAAATAGAAGGGCTAGCAACTATTTTTTTAAAAAATAAAGCTCAAAAGCTGTTAAAAACAAAACAAAACAAAACAAAATCTCAATCCACTTCCTAATGTCAATCTTGACTCCTTTATCCAAGAATCAAAATCCTAAAAAACAAAAACCTTCATTATCAGAAGGAAAATCAGCAAATATTTCCAGTGCACATGGCAAGAAGGAAACATCTGCAATGTGAGTCTGAAATAATCTTGTCTTGTTCGTAGTAAAGCACAGTGCTCGTTAACAGAAAGTGTCAAGAGCAAGCTGCATTTGGAAGAGAGCACTCTGTGACTTGAGGCTAAAATTTGTGATAGGATCATTTTTCTCTTGCAGTTTTCCAAGATTTCCTGGATTTACTCAGGCTCTCCATGATAAGATTATAGCTTTCTTTAGCGTATTTCAATGTTTTCATCCATGATCTCTCATAAAATCGGGCATGCCTTAAAAGGCAGGGGCAGCACACGTTATTAACTATCACACCCTTTTTAAAAATGTAAGTATAATGCTTCATTCTAAATTTAACAAAATTCCATCCATGTTCTGTTGAAATGACAACTATTGCCGATTACAACTGCTTGGTGTGTGAACAAATAACAAAGTTTGCTCTATGGATTCCTATCGTGTTGCTGAATTCTAGTTAAGATAAAAAATAACCTAGAATAATTGAATATTTGAGCTAAGAAGAGCATTTTAGAGCTCTCTTGTTTCCAATTTTCTATTTCAAAGTGCATGAAACTGAGAGAAGTAAAGTGACTTACCCAAGGCTTCAGAGCTGCTCAAATGAAGGAGCAGTGAGCAGAGTGGGGGTGAAGCACAGTTCAATGTAACCACTGTCACTCACTAATATAGAGTGGGGACATACCATGGTCATATTATGTTTCCTGATCATAATGCAATTAAACTAAAAATTAGTTGCAAAGAGATAAATAGAAAATCACAAAATGTTTAGAACTTATGCAGTACACTTATAAATAGCCCATATGCCAAAGAAGAAATCAATTGTAAAGAAAATACTTTGAACTAAATGAAAATTTTAAAAAACTTGTAGAATGCAGCTAAAGCTTGTGTTTAAAGAAAAAAGTTTAAAATCTATTACGTAAACTACGTCCCCAAGAAGCTATAAAAAGAATAGTAAATTAAATACCCCCAAAACTAGAAGGCAGACAATAATAAGGATAAAAGAAGAAATGAATGAAGTAGAAAATAAACAGGGGCTGGCCCCGTGGCCGAGTGGTTAAGTTCGTGCGCTCCGCTGCAGGCGGCCCAGTGTTTCGTTAGTTCGAATCCTGGGCACGGACATGGCACTGCTCGTCAGACCACGCTGAGGCAGCGTCCCACATGCCACAACTAGAAGAACCCACAACGAAGAATACACAACTATGTACCGGGGGGCCTTGGGGAGAAAAATGAAAAAATAAAATCTTTAAAAAAAAAAAAAAGAAAATAAACATACAATAGAAAAGGTCAGGAAACCAACAGTTTGATTCTTTGAAAAGAATAATAAAATTTATAAGCATCTTATCAAGAACAAAGATAACAAAGAAAGAAAGTAGAAAAGAACTAATACCAGAAATGGAAAATGGGGCATCATTACAGTCCATACAGAATTAAAAAGATAAGGGGATACTATGAAAAACTTTATGCCAGTAAACTTGAAAATTTAGATGAAATCAATAGGATCCTACAAAAACACAACTCTTTAAAACTGACACAAGAAAAAAAGAAAATATAATAATGTCATATTTATGCAAAAAACTGAATCTATACTAGAAAGTCTTCGTAATGCTTATAAAGAAATAGCACCTGTCTTATCAAATTCTTCCAGAGACAAGAAAAAGAGGAAATGTTTCCCAACTCAGGATAAACTTAATTATCAAATTCTGATAAGAACAAGACAAAGACAGTAAAATTGATGTCTAATTTCTCTCTGGAGTACAGACACAAAATCTTCAAATGTTAGCAAACTAAGTCTACTCATATAAAGATGGATAATATATTATAATGAATTCAAGGTTGTTTAATATATACGAAAAGACAGATTAGACAGCTTTTTAAAAAAATTTTCTGAAGAAATTGAGCATACACTTTACAAAAAATGATAGGCAATAAACATATGAAAAGGTTCTTGACATAATTATTCATCAGAGAAATGCAAATTAAAACCACAATGAGATATCACAATACCCCCAGAATGGTAAACACTAAAAGGATTGACACTTAATATGAAGAGCTGGTGAGGATATGGAGTAACTGGAACTCTCTTACACTGCTGGTAGGAATGTAAATTGCTACAAAAACTTTAGAAAATTTTTAAATTTTACCTACTAAAGTGCAGCAAATGCACACTTTATGATCCAACAATTCTACTTCTGGGTATGTGCGCAAAGAAATTCATACATATTTTCACCAAAAAGATATACAGCAATGTTCATAGCAGCATTCTTCATAGTAGCTCAAAACTGAAAACAACCCGAATATCAGTCAGCAGTAAGATGGATAAAGCAATTGTAGTATTTTCACACAAAGGAACATAATTACCCAATGTACTGTTGAACCTTACAAACGTTATGTTGAACAAAGGAAGCCAGATGCAAAAGAGTGTGTTGAATGATGCAATTTACATAAAATTCAAAAACTACTCAAACTGATAGAACTGATAGAAGTAATGGAATTCAGAGTAGTGGTTACCTGCAGGTAGATGGAGGGAGTGACAGGGAAGGGTTCTTAGGTGTTGTAATGTTTTATAATCTGATCTGGGTAGCAGTTACATGAGTGTACTCACTTTGCAAAATTCATCTAGTTATACACTTACAATTTATGTGCTTTTCTGTATGTATGTTATACTTCAACAAAAATATTGGGAAGAGGAAAGAAGCAAATCGCAAACAGTTTGCTGAATGGTAACTAAAGAGACCTGAGAAATGGCACTCCTACCTGCCATCAATGGAGAAAGCCAACATCCTCAATAGGCCCAGTGACTGAAAACCTCATCTGAAGTGGGGTGAGGAGTATGGGCTAAGAAGAGGAAAACTGGTTGAAATCTGTTGAAGAAAGTTGTCTCTCCAGCCCCATCCCACCCCATGCTATACTCTCCTACCTTGGCAGAAGATCAAGATTTATTTTCTGGAAAGGATAAAACAAAGGGTCTCTGGACTAGAAGAATGAGTTAAGGGCAGGTATACTTTACTAAAAATAGAAATTTAACACACACATACTTTAGTCAGCTTTCTCCACTCAGCTTCCAAATGTGGGCTGCTGGGCCTTCACTTCTGGGCAAGATATTGCTAGAGTCCCTTTGGAGAAACTGTTCAGCCAATGAGAAAAGACAGAACGATACTGAAATCAGTTCTCCAACATCAACTTAGCCAGATCACCTACCGTGATACTACTGTTAATCAGGTGCACTCACATGCTCAGAGCTTCCATTAAGTTTTATTGCCCTACTTAAATATGAGCAGACACCCAGGACTATTAAATATTCTCAGGAAATAAACAGAAAAAAACAACTTGAAGGAAACAGAGACTATGCAAGAAGAAGAAAGTTTCAAAAAATGATCTTTAATATCCTCAGAGTAATATGAGAGGATAATGTAACCTTGAAACAAGAGCAGGAGATCCAATACAGACCAGCAGCAAAGAGAATCCCCAGGATGGTGGCAAATGGGAATCCGAAAGCAGCAGCTGAGCACCGGGTACGGAGGGCATCCTGTACGGACTAAAGCAGGTCAGAATGTTCCCAGAGAGATCACTGCAGAAGATGAAATTGTTAGGATAGTGGATGTGAATGAAAGTATTGAGAGGAGTTTTAGGCAACTGGCAAAAAGTTTGGGGTTGGTCTCTTTAAAGTATATGGAAAAATAAGCAAACAAAAAAGGGAAATTATTATATCCAGGAGAAAAAACCAGGTTGCACAGGTAAGGAAAGATGATCACAGTTTACTATATAACTCAGGTTCAAACATGTAATAATAGTGTAGATACTAAATTTACCAACCCAAACTAGAATTTTACCATGTTGGTACCGTAAGTATTTACCATTGATAGTGTAAGTATTAGACGGTAGAGTGGCACTAGGGGAAAACCAAATGTTTACCTTCCATACTGGAAAGTCAACAAATAATGCCTAAAATGTAAATACTGAGAGAATAAGGTGAAAGAGTGGAAAGTGACTGCCTCTAGTCAGGGGGATCTGGCAAAGGAGAATAGGGACTGTTATTGGCCTTAACATGCTTGGTGGAAGTTGCTGACCTTTTGAACTAAGTACTTGTATATTTGATAAAAAATGAAAACTGTCTTTAAATTAGGAATGAGTAGGAGTTAGGTGAAATGCTAAGTGGGGGAGGGCATTACCAACACAGAGGTGTCATAGGCAAGGCTGCAAGGTCCATAGCCACAGCATAGCACCACAGGGGGCTACAAGCGGAAGCATGTTGCTAAAACATTGTCTGACTTATTGGGAGGTCTCTGGATCTCGTCTTCTATGTGATTTCCACTTCTTATCCATCGAGGACATGTTGGAAAGTGAAGAAGTGACAAGGACGTTGTCAATTTGGAACACTAGGGGTGCGCATAGTGCTTCCCTAGCACAGCTTGAACCCAAACTGGACAGTTCAACCTGGTTAGATACCTCTAGTGTTTTGCTTGAGACTTGTGGTTTATGAACTACTTAGCAGAGTTAAAGAGACTCTGGGAGAGTCTTGCTCAGAGCAAGCACCCCCAGAACTAAGCAGGCCAGAGGGAGGCCCCAGATAGAGGAATCTGAATTTGCAGCAATGCTGGTCTTGCTGAAGCCTGGCAGGTGGGCAGCCCATGCAGCGCGCGCGGGCTAGTGGAGATGAATGGGAAGGAAAAGGAGCTCCCCCAGCGCCTTGGAACTCCTGTTCTCTTGCCGGTCACTTGGAAGGAGGCTTCCCAGGGTCACAACGGGACTGAAGTTTATACCAAAGCTGCTGAAGTGAAGATAAAATAGAACAGGTGTTTCGCTTCTCTCTTCTGGGTATTGAGTAACCCATATTGTGAAAGGTAAAAAACCAAAACAACATCAGTCATTAAGGTAAAAGGAAAAGTCTGGTTTTTGAAGGGGCAAATTGCAAACGTGTAATCAGAACTTAAAGGATGAAAATTAAATAGTAAGCGCTAGAAAAAGCAGAACGTTATAGCTAAGAATTGTTTTTATTGTTTTGTAAGCACTATGTGTATTTAAGAGGACAAACATCAAGGAAAAATTGTGTGCGCTTCTAATAATAAGAGGGGGAATTAGAGACAATAGAAGAGGAAACAACGGAGACTCTCAACAAGTCCCTGCAGCTGTCTTTACAAATATAAAAGATTACAGATCTGTCCCATTCGGGGATCAGATTTCTTCCACTGAAAGCGTGAGAATTCGGAAGTGGGTAGATAATAGTGGCAGCGCTGATAAAGACAGAGTATCTTTCATCTGATAAACCCAGACAAGAAGCTTCAGAGGGAAATAAGAAGGAGCCAAGGTTTCTAAGAGACTCGTTTTTGAATTTTGAATCATACTTTCATTAAAAGCAAGGGGTTTAGATAGTGACTACAATACCTGCATGGCGTTATCCTCCGCTTTGAGAAAGGTAACAACCAAACAGAGAATTTAATTTTGATGAAAGAAGAACATTTAGAGAAGATGTAATCAGAAAGGAAATAACATACGTACTGTGTCTTTTGACATGTGAAATGAACTATTAGATTAGAATATACTCCCAAGCTCCTATTTGAAAACAGGAAAACATATCGCCATAATTGCAACCAAGCAATGACAAAGAGATACTCCAGGCCCTTCCCCGTAGTTCTGAAGCTCCAGTTTGACTTATTTAAAATTTCTCTGATTTAATCATCTCTAAGGGATCATATTACCCACAGTTGAACTCTGGAAGTAAAACTAAGCCATTTGGGGAAGCTTTGTTGAGGTGTAACATGCTCTTTCAGGTGTATCAGCTGCGATCTCTAAATTTCTTTCCTTTAACAACATCAATATAAGATGTAAGCCAAACAAGTGTCCAGCCTCGCTCTTTTCAATGAGGGGATCTGTAGTGAGCGCTCGTCTCTTTGGGGCTTTGTTTCCAGTCCTTGCATGGATTCATTTTTCGTTTTAATCAGATTTCCCTCTTTTTACCTTTTTCCACTCATTTATAAATGGGAACACTGAGATGCACTCACTACACAGAAATTTTAGGAGGAGAATGGTGTAAATTGCACTGACTTTGCAGTTTCCAGTTTGTGAAGGAAAATATTATTTCTTTTAACAGATTTTGTATTACTTTTCATTTTTACTTTACACTTTAGAATTATATCACATGATAAGAAAACTACCCTGTTGAGAACTAAGGCCTGGAATGTGGAAATAACCAGTTTTACTATTCTTTCTATTTAACTGCAAATGTTAAAGTCCTTTTGCCAATGAAATGACAATCTCCACTCTGTCTCTATGTGTGTGTGTGTCTCTCTCTCACACACACACACAATTTCCTAATTCAATAGTTATGCCTAAACCTTTGAGTGGTAAATTGTTAAGCTTAAAATTTTAATCTTATAATAAATATATAAAATATAGCTTATTCTATTAAAAATGTTTATTCCATTCCTGGGAAACCCAGTCTAGGAAAATGATGATAAGAATTGCTATGGATAGGAGTATACAAACTAATTGAATAGAGAATTTACATATAACCAACTGCGTACAGAAAATTAATTTAAATGTGGCATTTTTCCAATGGAGAAAAGCAGGATACCTATAAGTGAGGTTAAAATAACTAAAATGCTGTTGGGGAAAATAAAAGTTGAATCCCTCCTTATTCATTATACCAAATAAATTCTGGCTATATCAAAGATTTAAATGTGAAAAAATGAATCCAAGAACATTCTCAACAAAAGTACAAATAAAATTATTATAACCTTAGACTAGAGAAGGTCTTCCTGACCAGAACACATGATTAAGAAGACACCAAGGAAAAAAAGTTATAAATTTAGCAGTATAAAAATTTTAAATTTCTATATGACAAAAATAAAATAAACATAAGGTAATGGCAAAATAGGAAACATTTGCACAATACCTATAATATAAAGTGTTTTTCTTCAATTTACAGATGTTACGGATAAAGAAAATTTTCTTAATTTGCAAAGAGCTTATATAAATCAATAATTATTTTTTTAAAAAGAGTAGCTTAATAGAAAAACAAGCAAAGGATGAGCACATAGAAGAAAATACATGTCAATGAACAATGATCATATGAAAAGAGGTTAAACTTTATTCAAAACTCAAAACATAAATTCAAACAAAGATAAAATGCTATTTTTACTCATGAGAATGGCAAAGATAGATAAATAGAGAGAGACTCCTTTCTGTAGGTAAAAGAATAGGTGTTTTACGTATAGAAACACACATGTATACATATATTCATGTGTACTGCTGGTATATGTATAATAGTTATATCTGAAAAGATGGGCAAGACTCGATTGCCTTTGGAAAGTTATCCCAGTGTGGAGAAGGAAGGGTTTTACCTTTTTTTTAATAGACTTTATTTTTAGGTTCACAGAAAAATTGAGTGGAAAGTACAGAGTTTCTGTATACGCCCTGGCCCACACGTGGGCTGCCTTCCTCACTATCAACATCCCACATCAGCTGATGTTACAGGTGATGCACCCACAATGACACATCATTACCACCCCAAGTGCACAGCGTACATTAGGGGTCACTCTTGGTGTTGTACGTTCTATGAGTTTGGACAAATGTACGATGTCATATATCCACCTTTACCGTATTGTACAGGATACTTTCACTGCCCTCAAATTCCTCTGTGCTCTGCCTGTTCATCCTTCCCTCCCTAAACCCTTGGCAACCAGTGATCTTTTTAATGTCTCCATAGTTTTACCTTTTCCAGGAATTGCATAGTATGTAGCCTTTTCAGATTGCTTCTTTCATTGGTAATAAGCATTTAGGATTCCTCCATATCTTTTCATGGCTAGCAAGTTCATTTCCTTTTAGCACGGAATAGTATTCATTGTCTGGAATATACCCCAGGTTATTAATCCATTCACCTACTGAAAGACATTTTGGTTATTTCCACGTGTTGACAATTATGAATAAAGCTGCTATAAACTTCTTGGTACTGGCTTTTGTGTGGACATAAGCTTTCAATTCATTTGGGTAAAAAAACCAAGGAGCACAATTGCTGGATCATGTGATAAGAGCAAGTTTAGTTTTGTCAGAAACCATCAAATTATTTTCCAAAGTGGGCACACCATTTGCATTCCCATCAGCAATGAATAAGAGTTCTTGTTGCTCGACATTTTAGCAGCATTTGGTATTGTCAGTATTTTGGATTTTGGTCATTCTAATTGGTGTATAGTGGGGGATTTTACTTTTTATATTCTATCATTCGGTATTATTTGAATCTTCTAATCACGGGAATTTTTGAATGCTAACAAGCATTATCTGGGATGGGATGATGAGCCATTCTTATGTTTGAAGGGACAAGCATGTTTGATTCAGTCCTATCATCACTGTAGGAACTTAGGAGGAAGGGGTGGAAGGAAGTAGAAAATAGCTCTCGTGCTCAGAGCTTATCAAGCCACTGGGACCAGTGCATGATCAGGAGAACAAGGGAGGAAATTAACATTTCTGGACACTCACTATTTTCTGCACAATACCTCCCTACTAGTATTACAATGCCACAGTCACATGAGTCTAGGAAAGAAGATTCACTCTGACTACTAATATATTAATATATTATTCTGAGAAGTCCACAGTACAGAAAATAGTTTAATTTCACTTGACACTGTTTCCCACAATTAATTGATCATAGAGTACTTTTTTATACGTGACTCATATTAACATTAGGCAGAACACACTTGGGTAAATATTGGTCTATCTCTTTTAACATACATTACCTCATTTGATCCTACTAACAATTCTAGGAAAAATATTTTATTCTCTTCATTTTAAAAAGAAGAAAATCAATATTTCAAATATTAAGGTAACTTTGACCAAGTAACTCTACTCATACGTGAATTCCTACCTGAGTTTTCCCAAATCCACATCAACTGTTGGAGAAACCCATGATAATCCACCCAGCTAGAAATTTCTCCACACTGGGTTCCTTTATTCCATTTTAATATTTTCAGAATAAGGATATTCTATATAAAGTTGAAGCAATGACACTAGGGCCAGAACCCAGGATTTAAGACTCCTAAGGTCATAATTTGCAAACTATAAGATGATTGCATGGGCTCAGGTGTAACAAGATGCAATATTGTGATTCTCTCTGGTTCAAATTGCCCTTCTTATAAGTCATCTGGATTTTCTGCCCTTAATAAGTTTTTGGGGATTTGGTCATATCTGGGAAATTCAGATCAGCCATGTAATTCAGGTAGTCCCTGAATCATGATTATACTCAACCCTGACTCCAATGAGCTCTCAGGTCCCCAAGAGGTATCTGATACCTCTGTAGAAGAACACAAAGCACAAAAGGGGACAGAGAGGGAAGAAAATCTGACCATTACTCTGAATGTCCTTGCTTGGGTGGGTTTTGGTCAGATAAAGCTCCAATTATTTTTTTCTGCATTAATTTCTTTCCCGGTAGAGTGCTTAAAGAATATACTTCCAGTTAAAGCTTTTAGGGTGGACCATTGCTCAAGCCATTTTCAACTTTATTGGTGAAAGCATTTGAAAATATAGTATGGGTAGAAATTCAGATATGGCTCTTGGGAAAAAGCAAGATGACTTAATAGGTCTCGCTACCAACCCACCTAACTTCTGTGACTGAATTAATACAGACGGTAATGGGGGAGGAGGGATGGAAATGTGCGTTGTAACCACAATTTGAGCTGTGTACAGTTACCTCATGGCATCAGTTTTTCCACTCAAGCTGGTAAATGACTACACCCAGAGACATCTGAGCCTTTTCTAACGAGATATAAATCAATCCAAACAGTCATGCAATTCTCCCTGGCAGTGAATTTAAACCATATCTTTCCCCTTCTTCTAGCCTTTGGTTTTTATTTTGTTTCTATCTCACTGTGGTTTAGGCTCAATTTTTAAGGGATTTGATCCAGTTGCCTGGCTCTGAAACTTGAAAACAAATTTTAAATAAGTCCAAACTATCAAATCCTAAGATCTAGTTGAGCGGGGTTTGCCACAGGATAAGGAAGTGTAGGAATATATCTCACCCAACTGGACCACAGAAGAAGTTTAGAAAATGTATTTATCAGTTAGCTATTACAGCATACCGAAACACCCCTATACTTAATGGCCTAAAATATGCATTTTTATTGCCCACATGTATCTGGCAAGGCTGGCCTTTTGGCCTTCTTCTCAGGGTGGTTCTGCTGGTCTCAGCTAGGATCACTCATACATCTGTGGTCAGCTATGTGTTGGATAGGTGCTCTGCTGACTTGGGATGGGCTCCTTCCCAGGTTTTGGGATTGGCTGGCTGTTAGCTGGTATAGGATAGTCTCAGCAGGGATATCTCATCTCTGCTTCTTGTGGTCTCTTATTTTTATGCAGGCCAGCCCAGGCAGAGGCAGAGTCCAAAGAAAACCAGAAGCCAACAGGCCTCTTGAGGCCTAGGCTTGGAATTGGCATGCCACTACTCCAGTCCACATTCTTTTGGCCAAAGCAAGTCGCAAGGATTCAACAGTTGGAGAAATAGACTTCTTCTCATAAGACAATCTTCAGAAGGTGTTGATACAGGGAGGGGTGAATAATTGGGGATGTCTTTGCAATCAATTTATAATAGTATTTGATCTCTTTCCTTTTCTAGCTGAATCTTGAGCATTCTGGGCACATCCAGCAAGGCATCGCAGCATCCAGGCAGGGGTAGAATGCATTGTGCGTGTGTTCGCCATCAGTAGACCTCAAGATCACTGACTCCTTTCAAATTATGTCAGCGTTATAAAGGCAGGAAGGATCTCTCTGCCTCTCTCTGTCTCTGTCTCTCTCTATCTCTCTGTGTGTATGTCTCTCTCTCACTCTTGCCCTCCCTCTCTCTCCTTCTTGCCCTACTGTATTCCTGTATTTCCAGTACATTACACAATGCCTGGCTCAGATGCTCAATAAATATTTGTGAATGAATAAATGAATGACTGAAAGGAAGCATTATGTATGAGCTTCTATTAACAGAGTTAGGTGGAGAAAGTGAACGAAACGCAGCAGAGACTGGGGAAAGCAGTAAGAAGGGATGCAAAGCAGATAAGAGAAATCTGCCCTGGGGGAGAAATTTCGGAACTGAAGTAAGCTGATGGTGGTGACGGTGTTTTTGAGGTTCCTGCTGCTGCTGACCTGGCCATGCCGGGAATATTTAAACAAGCCATAGCACAGTAGACAGGGAGGAATGAATCCACCACAGAAGTCAAGTGGAGCAGGCAAAACAGGAGATGATGCAGTTCGCTGTCCTGGAAAACAGTTGATTCCAGGTGACCAAGGATGAAGGGATAGGGTGTGGCTCTCTCTGGGATGGACGTGCAGTAGGTTTTACTCACTAGCCTGGGAGCTCTGGGAAGCCCCCAATAGCATGCAGATCTGTCAGTAAATGTCAGGGTCCCTGCCACCAGATAGAATTTAGGGACAGATGGATGACAAACAACTGCAGCCAACTGGGAGGGAAGAAAAGCTAAAATGACAAGAGACAGGGCCTGGGAATCTGAGCACAGCAGAGAGAAACTGATGGCATCTATCAGGGGCGGCCAGGGAGAAACCTGCATCAGGGATTCCCAGCTCCTCGAGGCCACACACATACTTGACTCTCTCATCCTTTAGCAACCAGAGACGTGTTTTATGCCGTCAGGAACACCTACATTGCTGGGATGACGGGACTCACTTTCTGCAGGGTGCATAACAACTTTCCAACGTGTTGTCAGAATGTGTCAGGTCGAGTTACCGTGATTCCATTTCAGGAGGACGTGACCCACGGCGCCATTGCTGGCGATTCGGACGTTTCCTGTCAATGCCTGCCACTCACAGATGGATGTGTAATCAAACCCAAGGCACAGCAAGGCTTTTTGCATGACAGTCACTTCCAAGTTTTCCTTTTAATACCTGAGGTTTTGTGTTACTGATATTAAATAAAAACTCTTTGCAATGAATTTTAAATGAGGTAAAAGCTCTCACCAGAGATTTGTTAAAAGCAGATGAACAGCTGTTCTCTTTTCCCCCCTTTTTAGTAGAAGGGCTTTAAATTATATATTAACCAAAAAGGTAAACAGAATAAAATGGGCAATTAAATATTAATGGAAGATGTAGTGGAATTGTCCTGTGCTGCACTTAAAACAGCCTGAATGATTGAGCTGTGAATTGCTCTCCCCGAGGTATTGAAATATTCATCAGTGCTATTTAATAAATGTTCACATTCGTAGGCACTCGTGTTTACACTACAGCACTTGCAAGAGAGTGCTTACTAAAGAAAACATGCTAATGGAAGGTGAACTTTCCTGTACAGGGAGTCACCTTAAATTATACAGAGTGTGCTGCTGAGGAGACGGGAAATCTCTCCTCGGACAAATGAGAAGCTTGCCTAACAGAGGAGCATCTTTTGTTAAGAGAACAACTGGGGATGGCATTGTGGCACTAAGACTATTTTGAGGTTTTTAAAAATTTATCCGGTTTGCATTTTTAAAATGTTTAACCTTTCCTGCCTGAAGCAGAGCTTCATTCCAATGCTTTACTGTAAGCTGCCTACCTTAAGGGAAGGCACACAAGAGATAGCACAAAGAGACTGCAGTGGAAAACCCTTAAACAATCGAGGTAGAAGCATTCCAGGTGACGGTGGAGACTGACACAGAGACACACACAGCATTTATGGGCAGCGGTGGACACATCTCTTATGGCTTCCTCTCCATGACATTTACTTACTCATTCTTACCCAAGAACTGCAGATACTGCATTACCTCAAGTGAGGAGCTCGATTGTTCTCGTAAGTTAAACAGGAGCAAAGCCACTCAATACCTTGGAATTGGCTGATCTCTAGGAAAGATATTATGATTTACTAAAGCAGTGGAGGGCAGGAGCCATAGCTGTGGCTGCTGGATTTCTGATGAACGAGATGCCTGAAAGGAACATGTCCACCCAACTTAGACACCCATTTACTGAAAAACATATAGCACCCAAATTCAGCAGCTCCAGCACCCAGCATCCAGCATCGTGCGAATCAGGGTCAATTGGAGGATTCCTTTGTGATGACCCTTCATCATTCTTCAGCTTAACCAGGAAAGCCTGAGTAATGTTTATTCAGGGAGAAAAGAGGATCTTGGTTCCCAGAGTAACAAAAATAGCCATACAGAGTATTAGAGATTGAATGACTTCTTGGTTTCAATATTTCACTCTCATATAATAGTATCATACTCCCATACTTATTGTCACAGCTTCACAGTGGATAGAAGTTGGCCTTGGCCATGTAACTTGCTTTGGCTAATGGGATGGACAGTGCATGAAAAAATGCTCAAAATGTTCATGCACAATGGGTTTGGTGATATCAGGAATTACGAAATGTTTCACTATTATATAGACATAGGGGAGACAGAAGTTACTCATATAAGAGCATTAATAAAAGCTGGGTTCACTGGGATGGCCCCAAAATCACAATTATAGTATTTCCATTCAATAAATGGTCTCATACTATCATGAAAGTTTTCTTTTTCCTTTTTTCTAGATTTGGTAAATTGACTGTGTAGAAACTGATTTACTCTTGAGTCCAAGTAGATAAGAAGAGTTGTGAAGTTTAGTAAGACTGCAGGAGAGTAACATGGTTAAGACTGAAGCATAATATAAACAGGGAGGAATTTGACTTAATTAAGAGATTCAAAATGAATTAAAGGAAACACCGCCACCACTAAGAGGAAACCTGGGTTATATTTAACAGTAATAGTTTAGTGAGAAAAGTACTAAATTTATCTAAGCATTTGTTTCTTTAGTAATTTCCTCTAAAATCCTCCTCAAATATATATTTTTAGAACTAGAACTAGATTTAGCTGCTTATAAAAGTTGTTTTTATATCAAAGCAAAATTAAATTTAAAATGTGGATTATTTCTGTTGAGAAACTTCTAAGAATCCATTTTTTTAGACCATGAGACCATTGTCCCGACCACTGATGCCAAATATATCCCAGTTATCAAGGAAGAATATTGTGAGTTGTAAACTTAGAAAGTCACAGCAAACATTACAGTCACAGGTAAGGATTTAACCTTTGAAACTTGATCTAATGAGCACAAAACCACCGATCAACATAGAAGAATTGGGTTCTTCCAATTTACTTTTATTTGGTGATTTCCGCCTGATGCGTTTGTAGAACACTTGGATATCGTGTAAGGATTGTTTCCAATGTTTTATAAACAAAAAGGTATATGTTGAGTGTGATCATTGAACATCAGCCTGAGTCCTGAAAGTCAATGAGGCAAAACTCTCAAGACAAGTCAGCACCAGTCCATTGATGAAGGAAAGGTGATACGCTAAACTTTAAAAAAGAAGCTTTCTGAGTCCATTTTGAGTCTATTTTTCTTCCTGAAACAAAGTGGAAGGATAAGACAAAAGATGAGAAAAAGGTAACAGAGGGAAGGAACAAGACCTTGTGGCCTTCAGCCCCCTCATCCACAGTGTGGCTGCCGCCCTCTGCATGCAGTATTCCTATGCTCGAACATTCATCCAAGGTTTGAAACAGCTAGTCTGTCTTCCATATCTCCCCCTAGGGCTAAACAAAAATGCCTGCCTCTAACAAAGTAGGGTCTACCAAGGCTAGCCCTCCAGAGAAGAGAAATTTATAGTCTTGTTCACGAGAGGAGAGTGACCTTGTTAGCACAAGTACCGTAATAAGAACACATTGAGCGAAAGGATCAGTGTGAGCGCTGTAAAGCATCCAGGAGGAAATTAGCTGTTTCAAACCATGGAACTAATGTGAATCATTGCTAATAGCTGCTTATTTATCACCAGCATAAAAAGATAATTTGGCTAAGCTAATGAAGTAATTCGAGCTTTTAACTGGATGCTAGTTATTAATTGAATGTTACTGAAAAAACCAGGGAGGGAAACTACAGGAAGGAGTGAGGGCAACCAGCTTCCATCCCAGTATATTAATATTTTCTTGATGCTGCTGGATAATATTCCAGCTGCATAAATTTTGGGATCTCAAACTGTTTAAGAAGATTCCCCTGGAGAGGAAATCTAGATTCAGCACTTTATAAGAACAATGTAAAATGGATTGAGCAGAAGGAAATGCATGTGTGTGTGTGTGTGTGTGTGTGTTTTCCTCTGGTTAGTCCTTCCATCTCACTGCAGATGAGAAAACATCCACAATAGTAAAGTATAGACACTGGACCCAGCCAGACCTGATGTTATTAATGTTGGCTAATACTTTCTGTGGTATGACCATAAATTTATTGTTTAACTTTCTAAGCCTTATCTTCTATCTTCTCTAAAATGGGATAATAATATCTCGTTTAAAAGTAATCTGGTTTATGGAGGGGTATGTATTTTCTGGGGTATAAACAATAAATGGTTTTATGGCTTTTTCAATGCATTCCTCCAAGTCTGCTATGTAGAACCAACCCATCCTTCTGTGTGGTGACTCCTTAATGAAATTGTGGCAGATTTCACAATTTTTCAGTGAAGTTTGGTTATAAGAACAATTTTGAGTATTGGAAGACACAGTCCCATTTAGTGTTAAACTTCAATCTCAAGTCTGATTCAAAGTTCTCTCTGCCTCCAGGGTAGGACACATGGTGACTCCAGCAGCCTGGAGTTGAGTCGAGGCATCATCAGTTTTCATATGCCCCATCCTCCCACCCACTCGACCTCCTGCACTTTCACCCTTCCCAGTATTAATTTCTCAGGAATTGGGCAAGGGTGAGAGAAAGAGGAAAAATACATGTTTCCTTCTTGGCTACAAAAGATGATATTCCTCTCCTTGGCTGCAGTGACTATCACTCAGGTTTGTATACGGACTCTTTGGGATGGGGATAGCCCTAGGAGGCCCCACTGATAAGTCACACACTCTCCGTTACACCACATCTCCCAAACAGGCATCTCACTCAGCCTTCTCATGCTGCAGCAAGACTGTCATACAATCTCATTCGCCCTCCTTGGCCAACTCTCTGGCCTGTGTTCCCAAGAAGCACTCAGGTAACCCATGTTTTGTGAGCTCCTACTATGTACCAGTCCTCTTCTAAGTCCTGGGCATACATCAGGGATCAAAAGAGGAAAAATCCTTGTCCTTGTGTAGTCTGGAGGGTCCTAGAGTCTGGTTGAGGCAGAAAGAAAATGAAGCGTACTAAATAATAAAATATATTTGTTTGGATGGAGATAAGTACTATGGAGAAAAATAAAGCAAGTCAGGGAGATGTGGAGTACAGAAGGAGGGTTGCAATTTTAAATTGTATCGTGGGCCTCACTGAAATGGTGATGTTTGAGCAAAGAGTTAAAGAAAGTGAGGCAGTCAATCATTTAGATATCTGGAGGAACTGGTTTCTAGGTAGAGGGAAGAGCCAGTGAAAAGGTTTTCAGGTTGAATGGTGCTTTGATAGTCCAAGGCATAGCAAGGAGACCAGTGTGTCTGGAGTAGGGCAAACAAGGGCAGCCATGACATAAAGCAGTCCAGTTTGCTAAGCGTTGAAGTGTGTGCAAGCAGGTAAGCACACATGTGTGCACATGCATACATACGCACACAGGCAAACACATCTGATACAAGGGTAGAGATGACAAATCCAAGGGAGCAACACTCTTAATTTAAACTTATTTACATATGAGGCCATCATTTACATAATCTAAACAGAGATTATGGTAGTTAAGAATGTAGGTACTGGTGTCAGACTATCTGAGTGTAAATAATAAGTCCTCCACCTATTATTTTTGTGACCTTGTGAAAGTAATGTAACCTCCCTCCACTTCAATTTCTTTTTCTGTAAAATAGAGATGAAGATTAAATCTTAACATTGCTGTTAGATAATTGAGTTATTGTCTGAAAGCATATAGTACAGTGTCTGTCCATGGTGATTTTATTGGGCATTAAGTGTTAAGAATCACTACTTATGTCTATATTTGACTGGTTCATTCTTGCTGGACGGGTCTCAACTAAAATGTCACCTCCTCAGAGAGTGATGACCATAAATATTCCAATACTCCTCCATCTAGGCACTTGGTATGATTGGATTTCCTCACCTCCTTTGAGGTTAGGCTTGGCCATGTGACTTACTGTGGCTAATGACATTTGAACAGAAGTGGCATGTAGAACTTTTACACAGAAGTGACGTGTCAATTTCAGCAGAAGCACCAAATCTCCTCTTCCCTGTGACGATAATCATGGAAATATATATCTATACATACTGAGATGGAGCCTCTGACATCCTGTGTTGCTCCTGACTATAATGATCAGAGTGCAACTCTCCAGCAACCCGAATATCTGTACTGGACATGCAGCTTGAACAAAAATAAGCCTTTGTGCTATTAACCAACTAAAGTTTGGGGATTGTTTGTTACTGCAGTGTAATCTAGACTATCTTGACTGATACACTTTGACCACATTATATAAAGTAGTTTCCTCGGCCACCAGTCACAGTCCAGCATATCTTCAGAATTAGTTTTATTATAGTACTATAGCGTCCTTCTTTAAAATCATCTCATTCACAAATTGTCTGAGAAAGGGAATTTATTTATGTCATTCTCAGCTGTATCTTCAGCACAACAATGAGGCCTAAAACTTATTTGGAACTTAATAAATATTTGTTGAATTATTAAACTTCACAGTATATAAATCCTTTTATTTAGAGCCTCAAGATGCACCAGCCTTAAGAAATTCTACTTTATATGGCATGATTCCAGGATATTTATATCAAAAATGTTAAATATATGATTTTCATGTTAATTAAGTCAGTCTTATGATATAGACACAACTTGGTTGTTTCACAGTGAGATTACTTTCACCAATTAAAAAAAGTTAAAACAGAATATTAGTGGTCTAAATGCACCAATTAAAAGACAGAGATTGTCAGAGTGGATCAAAAAATATGACACAATTATACGTTGTCTACAAGAAATCCACTTTATATGTAAAGATACAAATAGATTAAAAGTAAATGGATGGAGAAACATATACAATGCTAACACTGAAAGAAAGCAAGAGTAGTATATTAATTTCAGAGCAGATTTCAAAGTAAGGAAAATTATCAGGGATAAAGAAAGACATTACATAATAATAAAGGGGTCAATTCTCTAAGAAAATATAATAATCATTAACACGTATCCACCTAACAACAGAGCATGACGCTACATGAGGCAAAACTGATAGAACTGCAAGGAGAAATAAACGAATTCACCATCAGCTGGAAACTTCAACACTCCTCTCTCAGAAATGGACCGATCAACCAGGCAGAAAATCAGTGGGGACACAGCTGAACTCAACAACACCACTGACCAACTGGATATAATTGACATCTGTAGATTAGTTCATCTGATAAAAGCATAATTTACATTTTTCTAAAGCTCACATGGAAGATTCACCAAGATAAATCACATTCTTGGCCATAACACACAACTTAACATATTTAAATGAATAGAACACATACAATGTCTGCTCACAGACCACAATGGAATTAAACTAGAAATCAATAACAGAAAAACAGCTGGAAAATCCTGAAAGACATGGCAATTTATTAACACACTTCTAAGTAACACATGGGTCAAAGAAAAAAATCTCAAGAGAAAATCAAAAAAGTTTTGAATTAAATGAAAATTGAAACACCACTTATCAAAATTTGTAGGATGCATCAAAAGCAGTGCTTAGAGATAAATTTATAACAGTGAATGCATATATTAGAAAATAAGAGAGAATTAAAGTCAATCACCTAAGCTTCCACCATAGGAAACTAGAAAAAGAAGAGCAAATTAAAACCAAAGTAAGCAGAAGAAAATAAATAGTAAGTGTAGAAATCAATGAAATTGAAAACAGAAAATTAATAGAAAAAAAATCAATGAAACCAAAAGCTGGTTCTTTGAAAAGATCAATAAAATTGATAAGCCTCTAGCCAAGCTAAGAAAAAAAGAGATAGGACACAAATTACTAATATTAGAAATGAAAGAGAGGGACATCACCACAGACCCCATGGAAATTAAAAGGATAATAAAAGAATTCTATGAACAACTCTATGCCCACAAGTTTGATAACCAAGATGGATCAATTCTTAGAAAGACACAATCTGCCAAAACTCACACAAGAAGAAACAGATGATCTGAACAGGTTTATATGTATTACATAAATTAAATCATATGTATTAAAGAATTGAACTGGACTGAATTGAATAATTAATAATCTTCCAAAACAGAAAGCACCAGGCCCAGGTAAGTTACTGGTGAATTCTTCCAAACATTTAAGGAAGAAATTATACCAATTCTCTACAATTCCTTTCTGAGGACAGAAGCAGAGGGAATACTCCCTAACTCATTCCATAAGGCCAACATTACCCCAATACCAAAACCAGATAAACATATGACAAGAAAAGAAAATACAGACCAACATCTCTTATGAATGTAGATGAAAAATCCTCAACAATATATTAGAAAATCAAATCCAAAAAAGTATAAAAAGAAATATACACCACAACCAAATCCTAGATATACAAGCCTGGTTCAACATTCAAAAATCAATTAATTAATTAATTAATGTAATCCATCATATCAATGGAATAAAAATTACATGATCATATTAATAAATACATAAAAAGCATTTGACATAATCCAACACTCATTTATGATAAAAAAAAAAAAGACCTGTCAGTAAACTAGGAATAGAGGGGAACTTGTTCAACTTAATAAAGACAATCTACAAAACACTTACAGCTAACAGCATATTTAAGGTGAGAAATTCTAAGATTTTCCACTAAGATCAGGAACAAGGCAAAGATGTCCTCTCTCACCACTCCTTTTCAACATGGTACTGAAAGTCCTTGCTAATGCAACAAGGTAAGAAAAGGAAATAAAAGGTATACAGGTTGGGAAGGAAGACCGAAAACTGTCTTTGTTAGCAGATGACATGATTATGTAGAAATCCAAAAGAATCAACAAAAAACTCCTGGAACTGATAAGTGATTATAACAAGTTTACAGAATACAAGGTTAATATACAAAAGTCAATTGCTTTCCTATACACAAACAAATGAACAAGCAGAATTTGAAATTAAAGCATAATACATGTACATTAGTACCCCCCCCCAAAAAGTGTTTAGGTGTAAATATAACAAAATATGTAGAAGATCTATATGAGGAAAACAACAAAACTCTGATAAATGAAGTCAAAGAAGAACTAAATGAATGAAGATATATTCCATATTCATAGATAGGAAGACTCGGTATTGTCAAGACGTCAGCTCTTCCCATCTTCATCTATAGATTGTAACGCAATCCCAAACAAAAATCCCAGCAAGTTATTTTATGGCTGTCTACAAACTGATTCTAAAGTTTACATGGAGAGGTAAAAGACCAGGAAGAGCCAACATAACATTGATTGAAAAGAACGACACTGGAGGACTGTCCCTACCCAAGTTCAAGATGTACTGTAAAGTTATGATATTCAAGACAGTATGGTATTGGAGAAAGAACAGACATGCAGATCAATGGAAGAGAATAGAGAGCCCAGAAATAAACCCCTATAACATAGTCAACTTATCTTTGACTGAGGAGCAAAGGCAATACAAGGGAACAAAAATAGGCTCTTCAACAAATGGTGCTGGAACAACTGGACATCCACATGCAAAGAAATGACTCGAGACACAGATCTTACACCCTTCACAAAAATTAACTCAAAGTTGATCACAACCTAAATGTAAAATGCAAAATTATAAAACTCCTAGAAGATAACACGAGAAAACTTAGATGACCTTGGGTATGGTGATGTCTTTTTAGATAGACCACCAAAACCTGATCCATGAAAGAAATAATTGATAAGTTGGACTTCATTAAAATTAAAAACTTCTCTAAGAGAGCAGAAGAGAAAATGAGAATCAAGAGGCTGAGAAGACAAGCCGCAGACTGGGAGAAAATATTTGCAAGACACATCTGATGAAGGACTGTCATCCAAAATCTACAAAGAACACTTAAAACTCAATAATTAGAAAACAAAGAACTGGAATTAAAAATGGGCAAAAGACCTTAACAGACACCTCACCAAAGAAGATATACAGATAGCAATTAACATATGAAAAGATGCTGCACATCTTTTGTCATTAGGGAATTGCAAATTAAAACAACAATGAGATACCACTACATGTCTATTAGGATAGCCAAATCCAGAACACTGACAACACCAAACACTGGAGAGGATGTGGAGCAACAGAAACTCCTATTCATGCTAGAGGGAATGCAAAATAGTACAGCTGCTTTGGAAGACAGTTTGGCAGTTTCTTACAAAATTAAACATACTCTAACCATACAGTCCAGCAATCGTGCTCCTTGGCATTTACCCAAGAGGTGAAAACTTATGGCCACACCAAAACCTGCACATGGATATTTATAGCAGCTTTATTCACGATTGCCAACAGTTGGAAACAACCAATACATCCTTCAGCAGGTAAATGGATAAATCAACTGTGGTACATCCAGACAGTGGGATACTATTCAGCATTAAAAAGAAATGAGCTATCAAGCCCATGAAAAGACTACTTACTGCATGATTCCAACCGTATAATATTCTGGGAGAGGCAAAACTATAGAGAGAATAAAAATATCAGTGGTGGTCAGTAGTGTGAGGGGAGATGCATAGGCAGAGCACACAGGATTTTCAGGGCAGTGAAACTACTGTGTATGATACTATAATGATGCATATATGTCATACTTTTGTCTAAACCCACAGAATGTACAACACCAAGAGTGAACCCTAGTGTAAACTATGGACTTTGAGCGATTATGATGTTTCAATGCAGGTTCATCCTTGGTAAAAGATGTACCATTCTGGTAGGTGATGCTGATAATGGGGGAGGCTATGCATGTGAAGAGGTAGAAGGTATGTGAGAAATCTTTGTATCTGTCTTTCAATCTTGTCATAAAAAATACGAAGCAGTTTTGTCATCTAAAACTGCTCTAAAAAAATAGTCTTAATACAACAAAAAATTAAAATGGATTAATGCACGTTTAAAATAAATAGTACAGACATCTATAATAATCATTTATCTCTTGTCCATAACTTTGTAAAAGAGGCTGTTGGGGTTTTAAGGGTGATAATTGTTCACACTCTTAATTCCGTCTAAATTTCAAATTCATTGAGAAATAAGGAATCAGACTGAGGGAAATTAAGACATAATCTTTGTTACTTAGACACGTGACCAAACTCCGGCCTCCTAATATCTCTCCTTGCTGTCACCCCCATCCCAAAGCCCGGACTTTCAGAGACCTATTTAAAGAAGAACATGGATCTACAAAGTCATCCCAGTGAATCATTATTATAGCCTTACACCCACCCTTGAGCTCTGAGAGTGGAGACAGAGACACATGTGAGCTCTGATCCACTCAGTAGGTGCATAGACATGGAGGTAGGTGCAAGCCCAGAGCCCAACTCCTGAAGCCAAGCAGCCCCAAACAAGAGAAACCAAACACATCTCCAGATATCATTCATCAGGGAAATTGCTCCTCCTCACTCCTAAAAGAAGCAAGTGCTGTTGTATAGGAACAGAGGCCAGAAGAGTTCCTCCCATTCTCATCCTTTCTGGGAGGCGCACATTTCTTCTTTCTGTGGAAATGTTAAGAGTCTGGGAGGTGAGTACGGAGGGGATAAGTGCGCCTGAGTCTATAGCCGAGGCAAATCTTAAAGGCCAATAACTTCTTCTTTCTGAGTGGCAAAGTCAAATCAACTGCTTTCTTTTAATGGCAGCGGAGCAGCGCTGGCTCACTTCCCATATATCCTTTCATATAAATATACCTCGTGAATGACAACATTGCTCTCTTTCCTCCCTCTTTTCATAACAATAATTAGAATTCATTTATGGACATTCAATCAAGAGCTTATAATTATGATTAGAGGGACTTAGCAATGAAATCACTTCTCTTAACAATAGTACTTTCACTGCAAATTCCACCAAAAAAAATTAAAATCCTTTTAAAAAATGTAAATTAAAATACTGGCTAAAATAAATCTTTAATGAAAGTGTATAATGTTCTCTTATATCTTCCCTGGATCCCTTCACATAAATGTAAAAGTTTCTCAGTATTAATTCAGGCAGTGAATAAGCTATTTCTCATTTGCTGGTTCAGGCTAAGGATTTAGCTCTATAGATCCCAAACTGCATAGACTATACGCAAGCATCCTTAAACCTGACTTCTGGTGCCTATATCTGACATACTAAGGAGAAAATAAGCTATCTGCAGTACAATCAAATGGTGGTTTAACAACAGAAGCATCCTCTTGATAGGAGCACCTATCATTCTTAGATGAAAGTAGTATAAAAGATAAGCATTTGCCTAAAACCATTCCATTGAACTCTCCACCTTCCTGGAGTTGGGATATGACAAGAGTTCTGAGTGACTTTAGAGATGACCTAGCGGTGATTTTCAACCTAGTGGGGAGAGGGAGCACTCCTTTTAAGAGTCCCTGTATGGAATAAGAGATGATACTGAATGGAGTGTGTTATAAATGTGAATGGCATGCTCACAGAACAGGGGACCAAAAACAAATCCAAACTGTCATTTTTCAAGTTAGAAAGCGAAGGCACAGAGAGGTCAAGTTGCTACTTCAAGTCACATTGCAAGCCAACTAAAGTCAGAACCAGCCTTATTCTCCACTGATTTAGGCCAATGGTCTTTCCTCATGAATAATTCACGTTACACATAAGGCTTCCTACTGTTGCATGTTTTGGTAATTGCTCTGTCCAAGCTAGTAAGCTGTGCAATTTTCATATGAGAGTGACCATGAGTGAATTTTGATTGAAGAATTATACTGAAGCCCTTTATAATGCCTGGAGACCGTCTTAGACTGAGGAGGTGAAATTCCTCCAGATCTGTGCCCATGCCAATGTGATGGCAATATCTATTCATATCTATTACTCCTAATTAAATAATTTCCATAGCTCTTCGAGCATCTTGCCCTTTGAGAAATAGAGTTTTAATTTTATCTGGATTGCCCATCAGTGTACTTCTCTTGAGAGGAAGACAGTAGATTTGATAGCAAGGCTAAGATTTACAGCAAGAAGAAAATAGTCAGTTAGTCTTTGGGGAATCTGACATTTTAGTTTCCTGAAATTTTTCTTTATACTTTCATCTATAGATAAGCTATGTTTATGAAAAAATGAGGCACCGAAGAAAACATCAAAATTTTTACATTTGAAGTAAAAGTTAGAGTTTATAATTTGTTATTAAAAATAAAGATTATAGTCACCCTCTAGACAAATCAAGAAGACACATTAGGCCAAGTTCAGCGGAAGATCACAGCTATCTTTTGAAATAGAACTTTGCTATTTGTATAGATGACAATTAAATAAATAAGAATGAGACGTCACAATGTCTTTCTCTCATCCTTTCATAGATGAAGGAAACATTGTAGAATATTGTTCTAAGCCTTCTTTCCCCATTCTTTCTAAAATCAGTAACTGAAAAAGAGACCCATGATTAACTTGAAAAGGATTTTTACTTGAGATACAATGAATTTCCCACCCTACACAAATCTCTTTTTCTATGACTTTTTTCTTTACTTCTCTGCAGATTAAAGAATGATACCGAAATACCTATTTAAGGACTGACGTACACAAACCACTCCAAAACTCATAGTACCAAACTAGTATTACAGCTGTTGGTACACCTGTTCTTATTATTTGAATAGCGCTTAATCATTTGTGAAATGCTTCTGCATATATTAACTTATGCAATACCTTCAACAGTATCTATGTACAGGAACAACATGCATTCTAGACAGGCATTGAATAGGTAAGGAAAACAAGATTTTGGAAGATTCTATGATGTGTCTAGAATCACAAAAGGGGTAACTGGTAATTCCTCACCTCCCATTCTTAAACATCAGGCTTTATGTACAATTCCCACAAATGACCTTAGAATATTAGCATTTCTACCAAATAAATCTTACTAAAGACAGGAGGATAAGCTTTTCAAAGATTATGCAATGCCATTTATATTTCTCATTTGTTACCTATTCCAGGCAAACAAAATCAAGCCATTAAAGAATATTAGAATCAATTGGTCACTGGAATTCTCATGAAGAATAATCATTCAGGAGATGTTCCTGGGGCAATGCAAAAGAAACACTCAGACTTGAACCTTTACAATGGTCTTTTCTGTTATATTTATGATTGGGCTCACATATTTAAAGCTTCAGAGTTATTCGCACAAAACTATGGCAGCTAACTTTAATCAATCCACAACGGAAAGCCAGGGCAATGTTTATGAATAAAAGTTTATATCTGAAAGGTTAGCAGCTGATAACTTCCACTCTTGGAAAAGAAGCATAGTATCAGCTAATGTCATAGTCAAAATCACATATACCACCCACGCAAAAATATCATCTAAAATGCCAGGAAAATGCCATTTAATTTTTATAATTCACTCCAAAATATTTCTAAGACCAAACTAACTTATCAGAAGCTGAGACTTGAGCATTCATCTTTTTATTGATTTTATCACGCGATAAAGGAGGCTCTGATATCAAAGAAGGAAGGATCCGGAGGTAAAAGCCACATCTCTGCTCTGCTATATGCTAACTAGCCTGGGCAAGTCACTTCACTTCTTCTAGGTTCACAAATAAGAACCCTTAGATAGATAGATAGATAGATAGATAGATAGATAGATAGATAGATAGATAGACAGATAGATAGGTTATAGATTATGTATATGCAATAACTTACGGTGGAGGAGTTAAGAGTATGAGGTTGGACCTAGAAGTGGATGATCTGAGGGTAAATTTTGGCTTTTTATACTAAGGCTTATTCTGAATATTGTTAGAAAACAGATGTTTAGATAGATCATTCGGGTTACAAGTCAAATTCTAACTTTCTCTAGGATTAGGAATATGAATTTAAAGGAGTCCACAGTCACCTAGCTAATTTTTTTTCTAGATAATTGCATACTTTTTCATTTGTATTGTACATCCATATTTTTAAGAATGATTTTGTGTTAAGACATTATCAAACTTTCTATCAGGACAAGGAAATCAAAACAATTTTCTCCTAAATGTGTATTTTGCAATTACCAACATATTATCTGCACTGGAATTAATCAGAGATCATTAAAACATTCTTAATTCCAAACGGAGAGGAAAAAAGATTAGAGAATTTAATAAACTAGTAAGTAAATAAATAAATATTTTTAAAAACAATCTGGAGGCTAAAAATACCGAAGTACACTGAACTTATGTTCAGTCTTCCACACAGATGGTACACTAGTGAGAATTTATAAAAGTAACCAAGTTTTTGGATGGGAAATCTATAGCCACTGCTGTTAGTTTCTGCTAACATCTCGTCACAGAGCTACTGGGTGCTTGTGAGATTTAGAAAATTTGCATAGTTTTAAACAGAAGGCAAGTGCTCCTCTATTTCCAGAGTCATCTTAGCAAGAGGATGTATCCTCAAATTACACAGCTTGTCTTAGATATGTATGTATTGTGGATATTTGTATTTATTTCCAGTGGTCCAGTTTAACAACCAACATTTTGAAGAGAAATCGTTATTTTTAACATCCTGGTGTTGATGTTTTACAAGCCATGGCATGTTTTATCTGATTATCTCTTCGTATTTGGGTGAGTCATACGAGAATTCTTAAAAATATGGATTCAAGAAGGTGAAGAATTAATCATACCTCATTTTACAAAAATTTATGAAAGCACAATAAGTGTCAGACAGTCCAAGACTTAGTGCTTCAACCTCCATAATCTCATTCAAGCCTCACCACAACGCTGACGGGAGAATATTTTACAGAGACAGACATGGAGTCAGCGGAAGGTTCGATCACATGATCAGGCCAATCTCATAGTCAGTGGCAGAGCCTACGATGTATACATCAATAACCTTGAAGTTATCCTTTCACATCTCTTAAAGATTGGTCTGATAAAGATTTCCATTTTGAAACCTGGTAGACTAGACCTTCTGATCTGAAAACAATAAAAATACTGGAAAAAATATAGAAAGAAACAAGGAAAGCCATTTTAAGTTACCGAGTTGGGAAGAAAGTTAGGGAATCTTCAAAGGTCAATAATGAAGTAAAATCAGAATCTGGAAAGATAAGAAATCAAAGCAGGTTTCACCCTGAGGACAGGTACCCAGCCCTGGGCACACTGAGCTTTTGTTGTGATGAATAAATAGAGTTCTGGGAACAGGAGACAAATCATAGGACCAGCTCAAGATGGAAATTCAAATAAGACACATCTACGTAAAGCAATTATTTAAAAGGGCTACACCCATGGCGTAGCAGAGGACCGGAAATAAATACGACTCTTGGGAAAAGACAAGAAACACTTCCATTCTGAACATTAACACTGGGTGGAGTGAAAATTCGCTTTGAGAATTCACGATCGTGAGCCAGCCATATCTTCAGGTTAATCCCAAAGAACTTAAACCAATATTTATGTTAAATTTGCCCTGGATTATTAGTAGCCCTGGGTTTCTGGCAGAAGCAAATACTCTGAATGAACATTTCTTCAAAAATATGTCATAGAATTAATGTAGATAGAGTTCCATTAAACAGGAGCTCAAAGTCAAAAATCTCAAAACCCACAAGGAAAGAAATCACAAAAAGAGAAAGCCAGCACAAACAACAAGACTCAAGAAATGGAAAATATCAGGCTCATAATTGAAAACAAGTATGTTCAATACATTTAAAGGAATAAGAGGGGCCAGCCTAGTGGTGCAGCAGTTAAGTTCGCATGCTCCACTTCGGTGGCCCAGGTTCACCGGTTCGAATCCCAGGTGCAGACCTATGCACTGCTTATTTAGCCAAGATGTGGCAGGCATCCCACATATAAAGAAGAGGAAGATGGGCACGGATGTTAGCTCAGGGCCAATCTTCCTCAGCAAAAAGAGTGGGATTGGCAGCAGATGTTAGCTCAGGGCTAATCTTCCTCAAAAACAAAACAAAATAAAAAACAAAAATAAAGGAATATGAGAGAAGAATGACATATCAGTAAGGAAAACATCTATAAAATGACTAAGATGATTTGTTGAAGAAAGAACATTGAAATACTTCAGAAATACTACTGAAGAAGAAAAATATGGTGGAGGGAATGGCCCTCTCTAGATAGCAAGAATTATAATAAAACTATGTAAATTACACACTTGTTATTAGTGCAGGATTAATCAAATAGAGCAATGGAAAAGAATTGACATCCCAGCGAAAAAGCCAGTATTATAAATAATTGGGAGAAAGGAGGAACCGTTCAATGAATGCTTCTGAAACAATCGATCATCAATGAAAAAATGTAATTGGATGCCTGCCTTAAATAAAAAATAAAAATAAATTCTAAGTGGACTAAATAATTAAATGTGAGAGATAAAACCATAAATCTTTTCAGAAGGCTATAAAGAAGTATATCTTTAGGAAGTTAGGGTAATGATTTTCTTAAACAGACCACAGACTGAACTAACCATAAGGGAAAGATTTATAAAATTAACTACATTAAAATTAATAACTGCTATTCATCCAGCGATATTATAAAGAAAATGAATTTATGAGCCACAAACTGGAAGGAAATACTGTATATATTCAACTGCTTTCCTGTGCTTCACCATTGCCTCCTGTTCATGGATCATCTGCTGACACTCACTTTCTACGGAGGAGACTTCCTTCCCCATGGATACTCCTAATTTTTACATTTAATTGTCCCCAACACATCCTGAGAGTAGACAGAAACTTCTCCAATTTGTGGATCAGTCATACCTATTATAGCACTAGAAGACGAAAAATGTGTAACCCTAGCATATCTGTGGTCATGATCCATCTGCTTTTTGCAGCGTTCAAAGGGAACGAAACAAGGAACACCACTGCTACGTCCTTCACATCTTTGATAATGGTGCTAACTTCTGCAATTCATTCCAAGAGCAGTATTACTTCTGATTTATTACCACGGCTGTATGGCAGGTGTTGGAACAATTTTAGGGCCTTTCACAATGCTTCCTACCATAATGGGATTTACTTCATAGGTCGGAAATCAATGTAAGTGTTGTGCCAGCTTCTATGTATAGTATATACAATTGTACCCTCCTAAACTTGGGAAATAATCATAGAATAGATCTCAAACCCACTGGATCCGGATAGTACCATTTATCATGTGGCTTCCATAAGTCTTGATCTTAATCAGACTGTGATAACATTTCTGGCCTCCTGGTATCAGTGTCTACACAGACCTCAGATTTAACAATCCTCTACAAGTTTAATATTCTCTTTCCCCAGGGAGAGTTACTCTTTGGAGAATAATCAGAGAAATACTTTTCCATATATAGTTTTGGTGAAATTGCAGAGTCCTTTTAAAGGAAACCCAATTTTCCCATCAATCAATGGGCTATGAGTCAGTGAATTAATATATATCTGGAAATAGAATGAAGAGTCACCATTTTCTAGTGTGGAGGTGAGTGTCAGCCTTGTGCTCAACACTTTCAGGGGTATTATTATTATTATTGTATTATTATAAAAATTGAGCAATATTTTAGTCACTATCCATATGTCTCACCCCAAGGACAGCACCATGATCTATTGCTCATTATCATAGAGTCCTGTGGCAAAGGCACCGTGACAGTCACTCTGCCTTTGCTGTCTGTTACGATAACTGCACATATTTTGCATTTGACGGTTAAGGGTTGCCACTTGGATAATTCTATTGAAGAATCTTATAATTCCCGTTGATGTTAGGGACCCCATGGCCATGGCAGCATCTCTGAGTATATGCCCAGCCTGCAGAGGACGACCATCAATAGACTGCTCAAAGATTCTAGTACCCTCCATCTAAGTACATCCTTTATTGCCTAAGTGAAGGTAGTGTCCCCTGCTACACTCCCAGGGTACATACCCAGTTGATGAACTCTCAGACATTACATAATACATTCAGATTACAGAGATACATTCTCATGTTTCTGAGTTTTCTGATTTCTTTCTTCATATCATGACAAGGAAGTTCTGGCATGTTAATCCTGTTTAATGTCACCATTGTCGTAAGTAACAATGTCACCACTGTTGCTTACAAGCTTCAAGGAACTATGCCAACAAATTGTCACAACCAGCTCCAGGTATTCTTTCCAGAACATCGAATTCCAAGTCAAAGGTGAATTTCATGACAATGAACTCTCCCCAACAAGCTTTATACTCTTTCTCCCACCCCCACAAGTTTAATACCCAGATAGCCACAACTCTTCAAGAAAACAGCTGGTTTGCTCAGTTGCACAGGATGTTTGCCACATGAAACCACTGCATCTTAAGCAATCCATCCAGGCGAGAATGGGCCAGAAATTTGTTTGCCATTGCCTATCTCTCACTCTATGGTGACTTAACTCCCTCCCTTTTCTGAATTGTGTTATCTCCTCCTCTGAGCAGCTACTGGGATGGGAAGCCAGAGTTTCAGTGGGTCCAGAAGGCCCACTTGGATCCACTTCCTCTGTCCCACATCCCCATTCCCTCCTGGTACATATTACCTATAGACAGGACTTTGGTTATCTGCCTAAATGAGGATGGTAGTGATGGACAGTGACGGGACCAAACATCATCTTGCTAGATAACTGCTTTGTACAAAAACAGTGCAGTCTCCAGACACTGTGAGGCTGTTCTCCTCTAGAAAGGGAAAAGGGGCTGTTTCTGATGGACAGAAAGATTCAGGGGATTGGAAGGGCTCAACTTTCTTAGCTTACCCACTTAATTCCTAGTCTCAGTGTCCTGCTCTTTCCTTATCAGGGCCCTGACTTTGATGTAGGAGACCTGACAGATGTTTATTTTATTTCCTTTGCAGGTGTCTGCCACATTTATAATCAGATCCTAAACCTGATTTTTCTTTTGTTTTAGCCAGTCTTCTTTAGGTTGCTAGAGAAGTCCTCCAGCACTCACAGCATAGCTTCTATAGACCCGTATGTATCACTTTCTTTTTGTTGTTGTTATTGTGGGGAGTGAGAAAGATTGGCCCTGAGCCAATATCTGTTGCCAATCCTCCTCTTTTTGCTTGAGGAAGGTTTTCCTTGAGCTAACATCTGTGCCAATATTCCTCTATTTTGTATATGGGACCTCGCCACAGCATGGCTTGATGAGCAGTGTGTCACTCCACGCCAAGGAGCCAAACCTGTGAACCCTGGGCTACCAAAGCAGAGCGCATGAACTTAACCACTACGCTACCATGCCAGCCCTGATATATCACTTTCTTTTTGCAAGGCCCCCAAAGCCATCAAAAGCAGCCACCTCAGGCCAAAGTTCTTATGTTATTTTTCTGCCATCTCAATCAAATGCAGTAGCCATTTTATGTCCAGTGACTTGCCTTTATCTGCACCTCATCTTAATTCATCACAATGAAAACTTTAGGAATTGTGAGGCCATGCATGTCAAAGATGATTACCCCTCCGCACAGCAGCAGCCATCAGGCCCCTACTGCCCTTTTCCAGACAGGCAGTCCAACAGCCTGAGGGCCTGCTTTCTATGGCCTCTCTTGATATCAGGGTTCTCAGGGAATCTTTAGGCTGGATTTCTTAGGGAACAGAAACTAAGGTGAAGGTAAGCTGCTTAAGATTATTTTGGGGTTAGGGAGTGTAATTCCAGGGAAGCAAAGGTGAAGGAGAAATGGAGGGAAGCACAGGAAGAGGAAGATCATTATGAGGTGGTGTATTACCCAGCTGGCCACAGCCTTATCAAAATACATCCGGTTTGCTTAACCATGCAGGATGTTTGCTATGAGGAACCACTACATCTCTAAGTAGTCCATAGGTTGGGAACAGGCCAGCAATCTATCTACCAGCTTCTTCTCATCTTTGTCTAACACCCTCTCATTTACGGGTTGTGGTACTAGCCCTTCTGGGCAGCTACTGGGGAGGAAAGCCAGAGCTTCAGTGGGTCCAGTTGAGTTGAACCTGCACACTGGAACTCCAGTCATGGAAGACATAATAGAACCTGCGCCACAGCCTGGCTTTTTGGCCAGGAATCAGGGCAAGGGTGGAGGGCCGGGAGGCAGAGAGGGCTAAGCAGATCTGGGAGGCACATAAACTGATCCAGTACAGTATTAAAGGCATTTATTATCTTATATAAAAGAATTTCCAAAAGTAGTTCAGGTTCTAGGACTGTTTAACTTAGTAATTCAATACATTCATCAGGGTCCCAGACAAATTCTTTCTCTCTCCATTCTGCCATATGTGCTGCCTTCCATCCACTCGGGCTTAGTTCTCCACACAGTAAGGAGGTGGCTGCCAACTGGCCAGAAGAAAAATATGTTCTTGTCTGCAGCAAGCAAGAGAGAGAAAGTCTTTCCCACTCTTCAAACTTTGGGAGACAAGAAAAGGATATTTCCATTAATGGAGAAATACCTTTAGTTCAGTATGATTCAAAAGAATTATAAGCATAAAAGTTTTTAACATTTGTTAGACTAATTTCATAAAGCTAAAGTAAGACTCCCAAATTTTTCAAACTTGCACTAGGGAGTCAGAAGAAATAAGTGAACAAAAAAATAGAATTCATAGGTTTTTTACCTTGTCATTCTCCAGTAAAGCTGGCAAGTCTATGTGCTTCTAGATCTCTAGACGTGTAACATCACAAGCTATTTCATGAATCCCAGTTACACTCTAAAATAATTCATTGACTTCCTTCTCACAGAAATAACTAGGACCTTCATTTGGAAACTCTAAATACTCAGTGTCATAAAAAAAAAAACTAACGAAAGTTAGACACGAAAAGTCTTAACCTCTATATTTAACCTTATTTATTTATATATATATTTTATATATAGTATACGTTATATAGATATATTTATAAATATATTTATATTTAACCTTATTTATTTATAACCTTAACCTTTATATTTAGGAAAAAATATGAGTTTTAACTCTCTAATTTGAAATAAATTCGAGAGGAGAAATGAGTAGTTTTCAAGTGGCCTTGACAATCTAGAATTGACTTCTCAAGATCCCAGGGTTCTACTCACAACTTGTCAACCAATCAGTCTCCTGACTGACAAATCACTTCGCCTTTCCAAGTCTGTTTTATCTTCTATTTACTGGCTAAACCAGATGACCAGGAAAAATTCAGTTCTAACAAAATGAAATGTTGCTTAATTAAAAACGTTGAAGACATTGACTTGTTTATTGAAATCTGGAAATCTCAAATCTCAATCCTGTTTAGATGTTATACTGGATTCTTCAATAGTCAACGCTGATGTCAAGAAAAAAAGAGTAAATTTGATACTCAAAAATAAGACCTTTGGTTGTGTTTTGTCTTTGTACATATTGAGAATAGGAGATGAGATTAACTGTAACTTCAAATTTCTCCTCCAAGAGAGAAGAAAGATATTTTACTGGTAAAAATAAATTCTGAACGCTTAGAGCCTGCTTTGTGCACTAATAAAAAATCAAATGAATAAAAGCAATTTGATTAAATTATGTGTGCCTTTTCCTATGCCAATGGAGCTTAACTAAGCAAACAGAAGCAGTGAAGTAAATCAATGTTGGTTTATTAAAGATCAGAATTCAATATCTCAGTAGTTGAGGGGCTTACGCACCAGAGTGCTCACTGTTTAGCTTCTCTGTGCTAAGAAAGTAAACATGGCAGAACCAAGGAGAGACTTGTTCAGAGAATGACACTGACAAGCTAGGTTTCTCAAGGAGGAGCTTATCTTGTAGCTCTCAGCAGATATTTTGTAAATAGAATATAATTTTATCCCAGTGTTTCACATTTCAACTTCTCTTCAAAAGTATGTATTTTAACATTTTTAAAAATTATTATTTCTTAGATATGTGTGTTTTCACCAGTGAAAGCACTTCCACCTCCCAATTAAGAAACGAAAGCTGAAATGCCTTCACCTGTTCTCATATGACTCACCAAATATTTGGTGAGGCATCAGAGATTAATTTCTCATTCCAATCCATCCTACAATGAAGTCATAAATAATAGCAAATTTGTAACATCACATTCATCTCCATGGCAACAGGCTTACTGCGCAAACAGAGGATTATGACTTCACCAGAGAATCAAACAGAGGGAGAGAGTGGGTTGCAAAGAAAAAAACTCATTCTCAAACTCATATAATCTACAGTAATTGTACTGGGAATACAGGCAAAGCCTAGCAAAGCAAATTGCTTTTCATAGAAATATTTTGTTTTTTTCAAGTTTGTTCCACAATGAAAATCTTTCTCTAAATTGCATGGAGTGTGTGACATAAGGCAATTTTAATACATAGCCAATGTGAGACAAGCAATCTGGGATATAAAGGTTTGAACAGGGACTGACAGCATCCAAACAGCACTATGTATGGCTGGAGAAAAACAAAACACAGAATTGCTACTGATGTGTTTACTATCTGAGCATCTAACATTTATAAGAGATCCGGCCTCTTCATTTTCCCTTTCCCATTTTACTTTCTCTCAAACACAATCTATAAAAATTATACTTCCCTTTTTAGATTCACTTCCATTTTGGAGAAGTGGCAATACTCTTATGCCTAAATAACATCCTTGGGGATTATTCATATGCAAATTCTTTTAAAAGACTTCTCCTACTGGTATTCTTTCTTGTAATCTCCTTTCCTTTATAAAAGAAAAGTCCTGCTCATAGCAAGCCTAGGGCTGTTACAGACTTCTATACCTAGGAAATAGGGCTGAGTTTTTTTCTGAGATAAAAAAATTAATAGCCACACCTCAACAAAGAAGGCCGATGGGTTGCACACTTGTTTGTTGTTGTAGTTGTAGTTCTTGAATTGTGTTGTGCTTTGGATCATTTTGTTCAGTTTGCTTTTCCAGCAAAGTGGGGATGTCTTTAAGAAAACAACAAGAAAAACAAACCACATGAACTAAAATTATCTATCAATGGTACTCAGGAAAAGGGAGGGTTAAAATAATAATTTAACCATAGGCCAGAAGATTGCAAACTCTCCAGACTCTTCAAATGTTTACATTGACATAGAGCCTGAGTGAAGTGTTCTGAAAAGCAACCTGTTATGAAACAGCCAAGACTTTTTGTGGGCTAGTATTTTCACAGAGTGCCCACTAAATTCCCATCTGCCTGTGCAGAAGGCCAAAGATGGCACGCAACTTATGATTAAGGATAACTCAGTGTGAACACTATTTGTGAGTTGTCAAAGAGCAGACCTCATTAGCCACAAGTGGTTCAATTAAATATTTGAGGCCAGAAAA
Organism: Equus asinus; assembly: GCF_041296235.1. Taxonomy (NCBI): domain Eukaryota; kingdom Metazoa; phylum Chordata; class Mammalia; order Perissodactyla; family Equidae; genus Equus; species Equus asinus. The sequence goes on from NC_091812.1 coordinate 22,696,752, forward strand.
TGATCTGGCCAGATTCTCAGAGAACATTATACCAGGTTGAATGACAAGCCTTTAACATGTTTGAGGTCAAATAGAATACCAGGTTCCTGAAGCTCCTATAATTAAATGGACATTGAATAGTAATGGAAGGGTGTATATTATGTTTTCTTTCCAACATCTATTTGATATTACAATGTCAAAAGAGGTGTGTCATGGAATCTTTCCTCTTCCACTCTCTCACCTGCCTGCAACATGCACTCAAGTGGACAAATATAGAATTCACTTGATCAATTCGGTGCTAATTTCATGACATTCTCTTGAGTCAAAACGAAAGTGGGAATACAGATTTTGTAGTGTTTTAATAAACATCAGAACGAGTGAAACTACAATTCTTTCCACACTCACCTTAGGCAACCTCTGGAATGTCTCCTTTTTTTAAAAAAAAATGTTTCTGGCCTTTCCCACAAAGTACTCATGGGCTGGTTATAGGCAAAAGCTTAAAAGATTAGGCTCTCATGGTCTAGCTCCTTTCCTTTCATCCACATCCACTTTGCTTATCCTTACCAATGTAGATTATAATAATTGCCTATGAAAAAATTCTAATTAGGACCCAAATTAGAAATATATTTATAAATAAACAGTACTTATGCTGCATGCATAGTTTCAAGAAACCTGAGTAACATAAGTAAATACTTCAATTATAATAAAGTCAGTCCTTTTTAGTCAACACTTTGCATGATAAATTCCACTTACTTAACACTATTATTAGTAGTGGAAGTCATCATAACAGAAAAAATAATTGTAAGAACTACACTTTCTGAGCACTTGTCTATCATAACCAGTTTTTGTGCTATAGAGTTTTTAATGTATTATCTCATGTAATCCTCACCATAACCTCAAAGAGTTGGTATTATGAGTTCTATTTCATAGATGAAGAAATTCAGACTTAACAGATTAATAATATCCTCAAGTTCACAGAGTTAGCAAATGATGGAATAGAGAATATCAACTAGTCTGTCTGTCATACTTCCTTTACTTTTCAGTGACATCTGCTTATAGAGTTTCTGCAACAGAGTGCCAAACCAGACGATTAAATCTGCAAAAGGCAGCTACTCTACTACATGGTCTCTAAAATGGTCTGAAACTCTGAGGCTAAGACATATATATACATATATACAGATGATATATCACATGATATGTTATATTTACATGTCTGTTTAGTGTGTTTTGCATGTGTGTGATATATACATAAGTAGATACATATACCATGTGATATCATATGTATAAATATATGTATGTATATATATCTCAGCCTCACAGTTTCATATAGTCATATATCTAGATAGATACATGCAAATACCTATACCTACGTACATATATCAGCCAATAAATACCTCCTGCCTCAAGGACAAAGAGGTGTGCCTGCCTTTCCCCAGTCACATCTCCCCTATCGCTTCAGGGGCCATTTCAGAGACTCTGTTTCTTATCCATTCTGCCCTTACAGTTGCTGAGAGAAGAGAGAAAAAAGATAAACTGAAGGGCCAGATTTAAGAGTCTGCTGCTCTTCGAACATGCACAAGGAAAATTCTTGGAGAATCCTTGAAATATTTAGATCCCTCAAATGCTTTAAAAGAAAAAACATTATCTACATTATTTGAAACTTGAGAGCAGCTTTAAGGTCAATGAAATGATTCCAAATGCTTCTATTTGCTAGAGCAAAAATTTATTTTTATTTTAAAAATCATCAAACTTCTTTTGATAGCTTTTAGAGCTATTTTGATCATTCAAATAATGCCTCCAAATGAATTTAAATTTCGAGTTGTGGCTTAAATGTTAATGTTTGTCATAGCAAGCCTACTCATTTGAGCCAGGCTCAATTTAGGACATGGTTTGTTACTTCACGTGCCATATGGAGACATCGTAGTTCATAAAGCTTCCTTGAATAGTCAATGCATAAGGTATATTTACACTCCTTTTATGGGATTTGAAACATTCTACCACTTGAAATGACTACTTAGATTTATAATAAGAGTATCTTCATTTACAACATTTTCCTGATGACACTTTTAGTAATGAAATGTGGTGACCTTGGTCAGAAAGATAACCCCAGTTACGACGCTACGCTGTGCGAGTTAGCTAGCTCGTTGGTAGTAAAGGCTCCATTTTAAGACAATGTGCTGTTTGACTCATTTGCTCAGAATTTTTCCTGTTCAAATACCAGAAACGCCCTGGGTCGCAAAGAGTAATAACTTTGAGTGAGTGTTAAACAAACCGGTTAAGACCAGGCCACGGCTGCTCTGTCCGTGGACAAAGCCTTTATTGTTAATAACCAAGTAAAACTGAAGCTGGTAGGGGGTCGGGGGCAGTGGGAAGTAGGGCAAATGAATACTGATCTACTGGGAAAGCTCTAGCAAATGTTGGCCTCTCAGAGCACACAGTTTTCAGGTTGTTAGTGATTTTTTTCTTTTCATCAGTATCATACTGGCTCTTGGGACAGAGAAAATACTGAAATCAAAAAGGACTGCTTTTTCCAAGAGGTATGAAGGAGGGTAGGCAAATAAAGAAGATGGAAGATCTGTTTTAAGGATCCTTTTCCATTTGACTTTGTCCATCTGGCTGTGCTCCTCAACACAGCATCAGCGTATCTCTTGCCATGTGAAATTTCACCTGAACAATGTAATAATGCTCCCATTAATGCTCTGTATAAGACACCGTGCTAAGTTTGCAAGAAATATATTTTCACTATTAATCTCCACAAAAGCTTTATGATTGGGTATGATTATACTCATTTTACATATGACTAAAGAGAGGCTGAAAGGCAATAATTAGCTTGCAAAGGTCCTGGCAGGCTGGTTGTCCACTAGACCGTCCTGCTTCCACAGCATCCCCCAGCCCTTGAATCTTCCAGACTTCTTCTTGTGCCTCCACTATAATTCACTGCTAATAAGGAGAGGTCGGTGTCCAGGGAGGCTAGTTTTAAGTACTGAGAACAATATATATGACTGGGCTTGACATGGTTAAATCACCAAATCCGAATCTGCTACCTTCAAACTGTTGTGATTCGAAAGCTAACAATATCTGTGCAGAGGGAGACCTCTTAGCTAAAACCCAAACAGGAAGTGTTACTCTTTCCAAATGAATCCTGGGAGATTTTTATAGCCCTCCTACCACCTAATGGTGTGAGAGCGAGAGCAAGAGCAAGAGAGTGAGAGAGAGGACATGCTTTCCAGGGTCCCTAAGAATCATAGCATATTGTGTGTCTGTGTCTGTGTGTCTGTGTGTGTGTGTGTGTGTGTGTGTGTGTGTGAGAGAGAGAGAGAGAGAGAGAGAGTGAAAAAAAGACTGGCCCTGAGCTAACATTTGTTGCCAATCTTCCTCTTTTTGCTTGAGGAAGATTGTCGCTCACTGAGCTAACATCTGTGCCAGTCTTCCTCTGTTCTACATGGGATGCCATCACAGCATGGCTTGATGAGCGGTGCTAGGTCTGCGCCCGAGATCCAAACCTATGAACCCTGGGCCACTGAAGCTGAGTGTGCAAACTTAATCACTATACCACCGGGCAGCCCCCAGAATCATAGCATATTTTGCAGTCCACATATCTCAGGATGGCAAACTTCATTTCCAACTTTGCCCAAGGCTGTGCAGTAATTACACAGGAACAAGGATAGCAGAAGCTAGAGATAGAATGACCAAAAAAACCTGGAAACATACTACATTCTCAGCAGTATGGATTTATTAATTCAAATTGCTGCATATACATACAAATAAACATCATGCAACCACTACCAACAATATTATTAAAGAAGAGTTTCAATGTGGGAAAATGCTAAGTAAAAGAAAGCAAGCTACAAAACAATATGATTTCCATTTTTAATCCACACACACAGATATCTGCACATACACAGAAAGAAAAGTCCATACACCCAAGTATTAAAGGGCTTTGTCCAGGGTAGGAGGATTTTGATTTTTTTTGTTTTATCATCTGGCTCTTTTCTGTTTTCTAGTGTTTCAATATCAAACATTTAATTTTTTTTAAGTTATTAAATAAAATATTAACCTAAAAATATAGGTAGACTATAGTTATTCACTGTTTTATACCTAAACTTGAATAAAGACAAACAGATGCCAGATGTGGACCAATACAGGGCATGAACAAAAAATAACACATAACATAAGAAAAGGTTAAAGGAAGAAAAGTTCTAAACAGACCAAAGAGAGAGAGATTTCTCTTAACGTAATCTAGCTGAGTATTTCACTAACTCGCTTAAGAATAGGGGTGAATTAAATATTCAAACCATTTTGTATACCATTTGTGGCTTCTTGTATGTATATATTTGCTAAAATCAAGGATTTCATGAAATAAAAATAATTCACTCCTGTGTGTGTTCACTCATTCTTAACTAACATTTCTATTGTCACTATAACGTCCCAAGTAAAAGAGTCCTTTTAGTACCATTAACTTGAGATGATGCAAAGGATAATTATTACCATGAGTCTTGCATTTCAAGTTGGCATACCTGGTAAGCAACAGCCCTCATAAACAGATGGAGCCTGAGGAAGGCCTGCTTCTCTGAAGTGAGTTAAATTATATTTTTCCCAGTTATACCCAAACAGCTGAAACTTGAGCAAACTACTATTCTTTATTTCTTAGCATGTGATGGGTATTGCATTTGCTGCCAATGAAGGGACTGTAAGAGTTCATAAGGCTGTTTCAAGAACTTTTTCAACACACCTATAAGATACACCTTAAAATTGTCGGGTTTTTGTCATTTGTAACGCGTGGGATGACACATTCGCCTTGACCTCTGCCCTGGATTATTGTAACCTTGTGAGTATTTGTAATATTTAATTTCAACTCTTTAGTCTCTCCCTAGTTCCCAGTAACAAAATGTTATCCAAGGTGGCAAAAGCTCCAGTCAGTGCCAGTCTTTACCTGCTGCCTGTAGTTCAATCAACAGCTGACTTCACCGCTCTACCTTGCTTGCTGACAACAGCAGGAGAGCTTACCTCATACCCTCAGACTGAGTCATAAATAAATGGCCAGGGATCATTTTGAGCAGCAAGCTTTAGGTTCTGCAGATAATATAAAGCTAAAACAAAAGTGGTTGGAGTCACCTAGGTCAGGGACAATAGACCTGCCCGTCCCCTCGCTAGCAGAGCTTCCCCATCTGCTTTGCCTCTCTTGGCACATGTCTGCATGCTCTTGCTGGGTTCCAATCAAGCCCAGGAAGCAGCTTGTTTCTTTAGGCCCTGTGTATTGTTCTGTCTCTACAGCAGCATCAGGGCATCACCTTGATGACATCAAACCCCCTCACCTAAATTATTGTAATGTCTTAATGAATAGTCACTAAGAAAGATGATTTCTGCTCCCATTGAAAACCAATGATTTATATAAACACAATGAAAAAATATGCAATACTGATTTCACCAAACATTGTGACAAAGAGGATAGGAGGAGTGGAAGAATGTGTGTTGGGGGTAAAGCGGTTTAAGAGAGCTAAATGTTCATCTTTCATAATAGAAACTCAATCTATAATTTCTAAAACTGAAGAATCAAGAACCACAAGTATAATTCTGTTATTTAGAAATATGGTGACAAATACCAGAAATATCTAAAACAATGGAAAGCAGTTGCTCTTGGAAGCAGGATTTAAGGTAGAGAAGAGGTCAAGAGAAGGGTATGCTGTTTTTCAGAGTAACTCTTACAACATTATTAATTTTTACAAACACATCATATACATGACTTACTTTGACTTAAAAGATAAGAATTTAATTTAAAAAACTGCTAACTCATTCACCTATTCAAATAGTTACAGTTTTACCTTGCATAAAATGCTTTTATTAAATAAAACCGTACTATAGATACAGTTATCTGGTTTCATCTTGTGCTAAAACTAATTCTGTCTAACAGTATGAAATCTTGAAACTGTCACGCATACTCTAATGTTAGCCAGTTGGTTCATCACGTCTGTGATGCCAATTGCACACCCAATCAAACATCTAAAGTTACCAACTGGCTCCAGACTTGGTGCCCTGGTTACAAAACACTGGCCAGCTGCAGGAAACATAGAAGGGAAAAAGTTATGCCTTGGCTACTGAGTACAATCCATGCTCAGTGTTAATGATACTATGTCAGTCCATAAATTATAACAGCTAACGCTAGAACATTAACACCACCCAAAACACACTGGTAAGCAAGCCAGCATGACAAAATGAGGTCATGGAGAAGCTTAAAGCTATTTTAGGGTATATCTTGAACACCAGTATAGCTCCTGCAACACCACCTGCTCTCATTTGGAGAACTGTACATTTAAGTCCCCCAACAGCAACTGGGCTCCATCCCAGTGCTGACTCTACAGTCCAGTTCAGGATAAATGCTGTCCTGTCGTTAGTGTTGACCCTTAGATGAGACATTAAAGTCCCCTTGCCAACATTCTCCACCTTCTGCTTAATTGGAACAGTATAAGAGATGTAGCTAAGAAAGCATTCAACAGTGGTCATAGTCGCTTATATGGTATCACAGCAATGGAAGCGTGTGGTTTATTCCTTTGGAAAAAGAGTTGGACAATATAATCCAACATACTAAATCACTCTTGCTATGAGGATCACGGCGGCATCAAGAAAGCAACTTGCACTCACATTTGGAATTTACTTATTTTTTCCATAGAACTATTCTTGCCCTTAAGGAAATAAAGAACACTTATCTTAGTGGCTGGGATGAATACCTGCCTCTGTAAATGACATTTAACGGAACCCTCCAAAAAATAAGAATTTATGTCCAAACTCCTTTCAAAACCACAATTCCCAAGTGTGGCAAGGTTGGTAAAACTTGGTTTTCAAAGCCATCAAAGTGGACCTTAATAATTAACTTGAAAGTCATTTCAAATAATATGTAATTCAAAATATAAATTACTGATATTATCCTTTGGAGTAGTGAGGAATTGGCTGGCAAAAGTCAGAAATCAAAGGCTTTTTACACAATGATTTCCAATCATTCCTTTTTTGCTGTATTCCATGAATGTTTCTGCACTCTGGAAAACGAATGTGTGTCATTTTATAGAGTTGTAAAGTATTTATAATGTGTTTATCATGTGCTCAAAACTAAACCACTGACTTCTGAATCTATTTTCTCCCAGAGGCCCTTCCCAGTAGTTCACAATAAACATTGACTACATGAAACCTTGTACACAAAGAAAGAATATGTGAATATGAATCTAGAGTCCTCCTTACTCCTGACGGCATGGACAGTTTCTGAGATTATTGAGAAATAGCAGTGCTTTAAATTAAACCAATTAGAAGAGCAAATAAGATGTGGTCCCTAACCCAAGGATTTCATGCTGTATCTTCACTGCTCATCCTTGTTTCTAAAACTATTATTTATAGCAACACAAGCTCAATAACACACTCAAATTGCAGCCATATATCCTATTTTGCTTTTTTTCAGCCAAGAACACCTTGCCTAGTGAATAACAGTGATCAATGCATGACAACCATGAAATTAGTAGGTTAGACTAGGGTTGTAGTCACATATCTATGAAATTGAAGGACATTTAACTCTGTTCTTTATTGTTGACAATACAGGGCAAAAATGAAAAAATGTATATAACAAGACTTGCAAAATATGAGATAGTTTCATTTATACATCAAAGGAATAGTGATTTGAAAAATTTTTTAAAGATAAAATGTCTTAAGAAATTTATGTAGCTATAGAAGTTATCTTAACAAACACCACTGAACTGAATCCCTTTTGTAGAACTTCTTTTAATAGGTCAGCTAGTGAATCCATGCTTGAACATCATTAGTGAGAAGGAATTTCCTTCAGGCAGGGTCCATTCCTTTCATTGGTGCCAGTTAAAGACACATTTCTGAAGACAGTCTCCTCTACTACCTCTCCACCACTCCAATCAAAACACTCCCTTTTCCTTCACATTCATCAACAGTATCACTGAATTTGAGCCCAAATCTATCTAGAGCTCTCTTCCAAGAATATACCAGTTTACTTTTGTTCCTCTTAAAGAGTAGAACATAGAAATGGTCCCAAAACTCTAGGAATACCTGAACAAAGGGGTTGATTAAGATCATCACTTCCCTTAGTTGATCTACTATAATGTTTTGATATAATCTATCATTCTCTTAGTGGCTTAGGTAACAACTCTAGCTATGTTCATGCAAATGAAATCTGAGTTATCATCAGGTTATCTTCCTTTCATATAAATGCTTTACTCTATAGGCCTAGTTCTATTCAGGCACAGATAGAACCTCAAGAGTCTGGCCTGGTGTGGTCACCATGGTGAGGGATGCAAGATTGTAGATCTAAAGCCACTGAATGTCAAAAGATCCACAAAATGGAACCTGAATGGAATATTTGTGCCAAACAGACTTTATAGGATGCAAAGCTCATTTCATAAAAATGTCCTCTTCACCTCTAGGTCAGACATGGCTTAATTTATGGCCCCAGGTCCATTTTCAACAAGCCCAAACCCAACCTTTGATTTTATAGAGAAGACCAAAATTTCTTGGGGATAGATTTGGAATTTTCTGATCTAAGTTCAAAAAATTATGAACACGTGGTTTCTGCTTCTCTCCTATTTCAGACAGAAAGAGTGTGTCTAGAGCACTTACTACATACATGTTACAGTATTAATATTTGTATTGTAAGTTATCTGTTCACCAGGCAGTCTCTCTCAAAAGATTCTCTAAATTTCTAGAGAGAAGGGGATTTTTTTGCAATTTCATATCTCCAGTATGTAAAAAAGTACCTAGGATAGAGTATATACTCTCTTAGTGTTGGTTGAATGGATATGAAAATCCACACTCCTTACCAAAGACTCAGATGTTATAAAGCAAAAGTAATAAGACAGCATGGTATTGGTAAGGATTTAGAGAAATAAACATATGGAACAAAATAAAGGGTCCAGAAAGATCACCACACATACATCAAACATATATCACAAAACAATGCTGATTAAAGAAAAAGGTTGGACTATTCTTAAACCATGTTGAGATAATAGGCTAACCACATGGAAAAAACTGGATCCCCACCTCACACCAAACACAAAATATTAATCCCAGGTAGATTAAGAACCTAAATGTAGAAGAAAAAATTACTTCATTTAAATAAAATAGAGAAAAATATCTTTACAATATCAGAAAAATTGGGACTTTTTAAAGGCACACACACAAAGAATCCACAAAACTTAGAGAAAATTTTGATAAATTTGGCTACCATAAAATTGAAAACTTCTACATATTAGAAGAAACCACTGACCATGGAAAGATATTTTTAACACTAATAATCACTAGGGATTAATATCCAAAAACAACTGACATACTCCAATAAATTAATATGAAAAAGATAAGCAACATTAGAAAAGTGGACAAAACACTTGAATAGACAAGTCACAAAAAAAGAAACTTGAATGGCTAATAAACACCTGAAAAGATGCCTCAACTCCCTAATAATAAGATAAATGGATAACAGAGCCATAATGAAATGCCATTGTGTAACTATCAGAATGGCAGAAAATGGTCTGAAGATGCTGGTGAGGATACGGTACAAGGATAACTTCTCCATACTGCTGGTGGGAGTGTAAGTTTCTATGACTCTGGTGAGCATTCTGATAATACCCAGTAAAGTTGAAATGTCTATACTCCCATGATCTAGCAATTCCACTCTTACATGTATAGCCTGAGGAACTCTTACACATGTGCACAAGAAATTAAGTACATCTATGTTCATACTGGGAATTTCAGCAAGATGAAACTTTGAGAAGAACTTGAAGTTATCATAGAGCTGTTGGCTAACATTATGATTCTCCTCTTTAGGGGTACATGGCAGGATTACACTGCTCTAATCTACTCCTTTGAAATTAAATGTGGCCATGTGACTTTCTATGACCAATAAAATCTGAACAGAAGGAACATGGGTCAATTCTGAGTGAAAGTTTTTAAGAGACTCTATACAATTCACTCAGTGATTTCCTCCCCCACAGTGACATAATATCGCAGATAGCGGAGGTCCTGTCAGCCCAGGTCCCTCCCAAGGTGGGACATGTAGTACGAGCAAAATCCAAATCAATACAAAATAAAATGTTTCATTTTAGGCCATTGAGACTTAAGCACAGCCTATGGGATCCCATCCTGAAGGATCCACAATCTAAATGTTCATCAGTAGGTGACTGGATCACTCAGTTGTGGTCTATTCACACAGCGGAATACTATATAGCAGCAAAAATAAATGACCTAGAGGCATGTATCAATATGGATGAATCATACAAATGTAATGTTAGAAAAAAAGAAAGTTGGAGAAGAATATATGTACTGTGAAGCACATGGAGCTTCAACAATATTAGTAGTAATCTATTTCTTAAGCTGAGTGGTAAATATACATGAGTAGGTTATCGATCTTTGTATCACACTTTTTTATAAAATACAAAAGACTTCTTGCTAAATAACAGAATTATATTTTCTTTTGGCCAATTACTGAATTCCAAAAGCAAGCTGAGAATTTTTGTTAAAAATTCAACTATTCTAGAAAACTGTAGATTTCTATTTAGAGCTGAATGACAACTTTGAAGACCAGCGTAAAAGATACATGACAAAGATAATATGTTGATTGTTCATTTTCTCCCTACTATCAGTCTTCATCTTCCATAGTCATTGGAAAAAATTTCTTGAAGACATTGCTTAACTGGGAGAAAACTGTTCACATTACAAAATTAATTTCTTGCAAATCATGAAAACAAAACTTGGGATAGTCCCCTCCTCCAGTAAATTCATTTCTCTCTTTCACCATTTTGTCTCCCCTTCACAACAAGAAAGGCAATTTTACTTAGTGCTATTGGTGGCATATTTATATGACGTTTGTACGTACAGCCAAGTTATCAACGAAAACAACTGATAAGCATTGCTAAGGGTGGTCACTCACTGGAAGCTGTGAGTTGCAGGACTGTTCCCATCTAAATAAAGACAAGCATAATAGGTAACCGTTGTCCTAACTCTTTCAGTGGTTAAATGTCACTTACATGTATTTCTGTGAACTAAGATACACAGGGAAAAATAATTGTATAGGTCCCCTAAAACGAATGGTAACTGCCAACATAGAAGTTGCTTACTGACAATTTGATTGCTTTGTTGTTATTGTTTTACTAATAAGACAGGAGGAGGACAAATCCTTTTTGGTCACTTAAAAGAAAAGAACTAACAATGCCTCCATAAAACAATTACATAGAATAATGGGAATGCTGTTGTATAAGACTAAATTTAATAAGCACTTTGAGTGAAATTCATTGTTTTGAACCAAAAAAATTAATTTCACCACTATTCCTGTCTAAAAAGCATGAAAGTTTAGTCTCAGTTTTACATAGAGAAAGGTGGCAAGGGCTGGCCCAGTGGCATAGTGGTTAAGTTTACAGCAGCCTGGGGTTCACAGGTTTGGATCCTGGGCACGGACATACACACCACTCATCAAACCATGCTGTGTGGCATCCCATATACAAAATAGAGGAAGATTGGCACGGATGTTAGCTGAGTGACAACCTTCCTCAACCAAAAAGAGAAACATTGGCAACAGATGCTAGCTCAGGGCCAATCTTCCTCACCAGAAAAAGAAAAGAGAAAAGAAAAGAAATGTGGCAAGTGCTAATAACACTAGGTTCAATTGCAGAGTGAGGTATAAAACTCTTGCTGTTCTCAGTTTGGTCCACAGACCAGTAGCATGGGCAACATTTGGAAGCTTGTTGGAAATGCAGTCTCTCATGCCCCATCCTGGAACTACTGAATCAGAATCTGCCTTTTAATGACATCCCTCAAATGAGCATATGCTTGTGGAAGTTGAAGAAGCCCTCTCCAGGTGATTGACTATTACTTCACTATCCTGGGCTTCCCACGTGTTCTCTTCAGTGAAGAAAATGTCTCAACCCTGTACATTCATGATGTTTAAGAGTGGACAAGACAGGAATGTATCTTAATGGTTACAATTACAAAAATTTTTCTGATTCTAACATTATTTTAAACAAAATATGTTTTTTCCTAAACAAATTATCCGTAGTCTCTCATCTACAACAAGCATTGCAAAAAATCTCCTGAGAAAAAGCTGAAACAAATTTTCATATTTTTTCCAACACTGATTTCCTTTGGCTATATTTTCCTACTTTATACTTTCTTACATTGAAAAAGAAAATTCAAGAAGAATAATAGTTTTGGATACTAGAACAAAAAATTTTGGTATTATTATCACCACTTTTATAGAGTCCTTTACATTTTCAAACTTTATTATACTCTATCTTTATCTTTTGAATAACGTTTATTAATTTTTATTATAAATTATACATAATTATTGTCAAAAAAGTAGAAATTACATAAAATTATAATAGATAAACTCAAAACCACCCATATATCCATAATCTAAAGTTAACAACTACTTATATTTTGTGATATATTATTTCAGCATTTTTTCTATGGAGATATATACTTACACGTAACAGTTTATGAGAATTTCTCATGTAATTAAAATACTTTCCTAACATGATTTTTAATGGATGCATATTATTCTAACTCATGGATGTAGCATCACTTATCTAACAATTAGCATTTTGTTAAACATTTAGTTTATTATTTTTAACATTAAATTGTAGTGATTCTTTGGTCACATAATATTCTGTGTGCGTCTTCGAATATTTTCTGAAGATAAACTTGAAAAAGTGGCATTATTAAGTCAATGTGTATAGACATTTCAAAGAGACAAGATTTTCAAATTGCCTTCTAAAAAGCTTATACCAACCTATAGCCCCTTTTACAATGGAAGATCACATTTCCCATTCCCCGTCAATGAGTATTATATATTTTTCATCTTTGCCAGTTTCACAGAGGAAAAATGGCATCTCATTGTTTCAATTTGCACCAAAAGAGTTTGAATATTTTGCATATGTTTACTGGCCATTCCAAATATTGCCTTTGTGAATTGTCTTTTCATATCTTCTGCAGCCCAGAGTCAGGGAGCACGGACTATGCTGAAATTTACCAGCTGCCAAATCCAATCAGAATAGCTCTTCTGTCCCAAGAAGTCACAGAAAATGGAATCTGACACGTGGCTGCCAAGCACACTGGAGCTCCGCGACACAGAGCCCGTGTTCTTAACCAGCTTCCCCACCCACCCACTCCCCACCTCGCAAGAGTTGGGAGTGGAGTGATGGGGCTTGCTGTCACCCACGCAGTACAGGCCTTCTGCAGCACTGGGACTGTGGAAAATGGGATCTGCCAATGTTTACGGGCTGCCAAATTCACCAGCAATAGCTAGCCTACTCAAGGAAGCTCGGGAAGATGAGATCTACCGCTCAATTGCCTCACCTGCTGGAATAGCTTTTCTGGAACACATAAGGAGTGCAGTCCCTAGCTCAAATGCCACGCGTTCATGCAGGATTCTATAGATTCTGTTGAATAAGTGTTCCTCAATATATAGTAAACCCTTCCATCAACCTCCAGAGACTTGGAATAATCGTGTCTGCCAATTTTGATCAGTTTAATAGCTGTCTCTCCAGGGAGGAGTTTTTCCCCAGCTCCACCATAAACACCCTGTTTGTAGTGAATTTTGACAATGAAAACTTCGAATAATTACAGAATCCAAACCATCAATCTTTTTCTTTAATGATATTTTTTGAAAACTTAAGTTTCAAAAATATTTCCACATCCTTGATTCAAATAAATATTAATTTATAACCTAATTTTTTAGATTTAAATGTATAAACTATGTAAAATTTAAATCTTATTTCATTATTTAATGGAACATAGGGTTTGATTATTTTGTATCCCTCACTAATTAGCCAAAATTTCCAGCATCGTTTTTCATGTAATCTCTGCTTACTATGCTGTTTTTAACAGACACTTGGGTCTACTTTGAGATTTTTTATTTTGTTCCATAGATCTGTTTTTGACACATTGTTTTAATTTTTGCAGCTTTATCAATCATTTTAATATTTGGTAGTACAAATGTTAAACCTCTTATTCTTTCTAGATTGATGTTTCTTTCTTTGTTGTTTTAGCTGGTTATATTTCCTAATTTCAAAACATTTCATTAGATACAGCCAAAAATGCACTCTGCTATTCACATTGTATAATTTATGATAAATTGAGGAAACTCTGACGTCTTTAAAAATCTTGATTCTTCCTATCTGAGAGTAGGATAGGTCTTTCCAATTGTTTAACCTTCTTTTAAGTCTCTCTGTAAATGATTTGTAGAATTTTTTTAGGTAGATCTTCCAGATTTTATTTTAAAGTTTAAATTTATGTTGCTATTCTGAATGACATTTTTCCCTTCATATTTTCCAAATGATTATTGCTGACCCAAAAGAACTATGTGAGTTTATTTATATGTATTTTGTGAGAAGTCGCTGTTTCTATTACTAGCCCTCAGGGCTTTACCATCAATTCTTTCAAATTTTCTCCGTAACTAATACTGCCATTTAAAAATAATTGTATTTCCAATACTTTTACAGTTTCTTTTTCTTGCAGTATTTCATTGGACAGAGATTCCAAGGCAAATCTAAGCAGTAATTATGATAATGTTTACCTGTACTATTAACGGGCATATAATATTTGCCACAGGGGTGTCAACTCTCCATCATCCCCAGCCCAACATACCATAGGCCAGCTACCGACCTAAAAATCTTAGAATGGAAGCTATTTCATTCCCTACTTTGCTAGGTATCCAGTCGCCTTTTTAAGGTCTACCAGCATCCTAGGATATATCACAGAAGCATCTTTCCTAGAAAACCGAATCAATTGGAGTACGAGATTCTAAAGCATCAAAATGGCACAAAATTACCTCAAAACATGACTGAATGACTCTTGGGCAAGATCTCAAGGCACAGGCAATCTGATTCTGATTCTTAGACAGTCTGGCCAGGTGAGATCTCAAAGGTCACACCATGGATGACATGGCCAGGTAACCCAGAGAGTTCAGGACTTTGGACTCTCAGAGTCACCCTCTCGATAGTTCTTTTCTTCTCGTCCACTGGCATCAGCCTTTCCAAGGCCCTAGATGTACTTTGAGGCCATTCAGTGTTGAGGCTTGCAAACATGACTCTCTAGATCCTAGGTCTCCCCTCCTTGCTTCCCTCTTCTGGGCTCTCATAACGCAAAATCTAGTATCACACTTTTCTGGACGGTCTTGCTGCCGTCCTTTCCTTGTAAGTTGCCTCAAGCTTCTGTACATTCATCTTTCAAAATGAAACTATCCTTAATATTTTAATGATGAAGAGGAGAAATAATCACAAATTTCATTTATGTTACTATTTGTTAGGTACTGTGTAAAGCTATTTACAAATATTATGTGGTATAACGACAACCCCATAAAGTAAATACCATTACTTCGTTTTATATATGCAGAAATTGAGACTTACAGAGGTAAAACGTGCTCTCAAATATTACTCTCTATTTCTTTTAACTTTTGACATTTAGTTCAAATATTGACTTCAGGTTTAGAATAGGTTCTCTCCTGCTAAATGTATATCCTTCTATTCCTACTTTACAAAAGTTTTCTTCAAACATTGAAGTTGAAATCCTCAAATGCCCTTTTAGCATCAATTGAAATGATCACACGATTTTTCCTCTTTCTTTGATCTCTTGATATGATGAATTGTTTTAATAAATTTCCTACTTTTAAAATTTCTTTGCATGTCTGTGATAAAGCAAACAGCTTCATAGTGTATTCATATTTTAATATAATGCTGTGTTTGAGTTGCTATTATTTATTTAGGGTTTTCAAATCTTTTTTCTTACATGAACTGGCTATATTTTGCAATTCACAAAATGAATTGGGGATCAATTCATCTTTTTCTAAGCTCAATAACATTTTAAATAATATAGGAATTGCTTTTTTCTTGAAAGTTTTGGGGAAATCACCCTTAAAATATTCCTAGCCTGGTATCCCTTTAAGAGTCAGTTCTATAACAATCTCCTCAACTTACTGCATGAATGTTCAGATTTTCTATTCCCTCTTGACCTATTTTTTTTCAGTTGCAGTAGCATTTGATTATAATATTATATAGCTTGCAGATGTACATCATAATGTATTTTGAATTCTGTGTAGATTACATCATGTTCACCACGCAAAAACTAATTGTAGTCCATCCCCTCACATGTGAGCCTAATCACCCCTTTTGCCTCCCCGCCCACTCCTTCCCCTACGGTAACCACCAATCCAATCTCCATTGCTATGTGTTTGTCATTGTTTTTATCTTCTACTTATGAGTCGGATCATATGGTATTTGACTTTCTCCCTCTGACTTATTTCACTCAGCATAACACCCTCAAGGTCCGTCCATGTTGTCACAAATGACCGGATTTCATCATTTCCTATGGCTGAGTAGTATTCCATTGTGTATAAATACCACATCTTCTTCATCCATTCATCCCTTGATGGGTACCTAGGTTGCTTCCAAGTCTTGGCTATTGTGAATAATGCTGTAATGAACACAGGGTGCATGTATCTTTATGCATTAGTGTTTTCAAGTTCTTTGGATAAATACCCAGCAGTGGGATAGCTGGATCATATGGTAGATGTATCCTTAATTTTCTGAGGATACTCCATGCTGCTTTCCATAGTGGCTGCACCAGTTTGCACTCCCACTAGCAGTGTACATCCTCTTGAACTATTTCTAGAAATTCATATTTTCCTAGAAAATTGTCCATTTTATTAATTTTATCAAATTAATTAGAATAAAATGTTCATGACATTCACTTATAGTATTTTGTCTCCTCTATGTCTAATCTGTGAGAACCATTTTATCCATCAATTGTCCCATTGTTGATCATCTTCTCTGTGCCTGACACTCCTCAGAGCACTTGGTAATTACTGATAAACCACATATATGGTTTCAGGCCATTTAGGATTTTATAGTCTAGTGGGGAAGAACAATGGTAAACAAGTAAGCAAAAAAATAAGTAATTATAAATTGTAACAAGTGGTATGAAGGTAACAAAATACAGCCATAGGAAATAATTGGGATAAGGCTAGAAGGCCAGAGGGAGTGAAGAGTTAGACAGAAAAGACTGGGAACACCTTATTATGGGGTGATATTTAAATCCAGGCCTGGAAGATTAGGAAGAACCAGCTCCATAAAGGAAAGGAAGGAAATATCCCAAAATATGCCTAGACAAGACAGAACTTACTGTGTTTGAGGTACTGAAAGAAGTACAAGGTGGCTGAAACACAGGGAGTGAGGTGGAGAGGGCTTTGAGAAGGTTTTGGAGAGTTGGGAGGGTCATGAGCATGCAGGTCTCTCAGTGGCTGCTGGGAAATTTCTGCAAAGGTGATTAAGTTCTAGCAATCTAATCAAAAGGAAAATCAAAAGGAGTTCACAAAGTTCTTTAGGTAAAATGGAGAGTAACTCAGTCATCCACATCCAAGAATGGGATAATTTATAATAAGTATTTTGTGGATCAAGGTAAAGAGTTTAGATAATTTTTTAAAATTACTAGACTTTACTTTGTAACGGTCTTTGGTTTACACAAAAATTGAGCAGAAAGTACAGAAAACTCCCATATTAACCCTTTCCATCCCACTCTCATTCACTCTTCCATATCACCACCCACACCACTTCCCATCCACTTTCCCCTATTCCTAAAGTCTTTTTTTCCTCTAGTTTTATTGTGATATAATTGGCATATAACACTGTATAAGTTTAAGGTGTACAGCATAATGACTTGGCATTGAATATATTACAAAATGATTACCACAATAAGTTTTGTTAATATCTACCACCTCGTATAGCTAAAAAAAATTTTTTTTTCCTTGTGATGGAACTTTTAGGATCTAATCTCTTAGCAACTTTCAAATACGCCATACAGCATTGTTAACTGTAGCCATCATGTTGTACATCACATCCCCAGTACTTAATTATCTTATAACTGAAAGCTTGTACATTTTAATCACCTTCACTCAATTCTCCTACTCCCCACCCCCTACCTCCGGCAACCACCAATCTGATCTCTTTTTCTATGAGATGGCTTTTGTTTAAAATCCCACATATAAGTGAGATCATACAGTGTTTGTCTTTCTTTGTCTGACTTATTTCACTTAGAATAGTGCCCTCAAGGTCCATGCATGTTGTCACAAGTGGCAGAATTTCCTTTTTTAGGGCTGAATAGTATTCCACTGTGTATATATGTGTGTGTGTGTGCAATCACATTTTCTTTATCAACTTATCTGGTGATGAACACTTAAGTTGTTTCCATGTCTTATTTGTTGTAAATAAGGCTGTAGTGAACATGGGGGTGCAGATATCTCTTCAACACAGTGATTTCATTTCCTTTAGATATATACCCAGAAGCAAGACTGCTGGATTATAGGGTAGTTCTATTTTTAATTTTTTTTTTTTTTTTTTTTTTTTTTTTTTGGTGAAGAACATTAGCCCTGAGCTAAAATCTGTGCCAGTCTTCTTCCATTTTGTATGTGGGTCACCACCACAGCATGGCTGACAAGTGGTGTTGGTCCACACCTGGGATCCGAACCCATCAACCTGGGCTGCCAAAGTGGAGTGTGCCAAACTTAACCACTACACCATGGAGCCAGCCCCCTATTTTTAATTTTTTGAGGAATTTCTATACTGCTTTCTATAGTAATTGTACCAATTTATATTCCCATCAACAGTGTACAAAGGTTCCCTTTTCTCCACATCCTTGCTAACGTAAACATGGTACATTTGTTACAACTGACAAAATTTTTGGCAATTATGAATAAATTATGATACATTGTTATTAATATCCATAGTTTACATTAGGATTCACTCTTGAGGTTGTACATTCTATAGGTTTTGATAAATGTATAATGTTATGTATCCACCATTACAGTATCACACAGAATAATTTCACCACCTTAGAAATCCTCTGTGCTCCACCAATCCTTTCCTTCCTTCTTCCCTCCCCTAAGGCCCTGGCAACCATTGATTGACCTTTTGACCGTCTCCATAATTTTGCCTTTTCCAGAATGCCATAGTTGGAATCATACAAGATTAGCCTTTTCAGACTGGCTTCTTTGATTTAGCAATATGCATTTAAGGTTTCTCCATGTCTTTCTACGGCTTGATAACTCATTTATTTGTATCACTGAAGTAGATCCCGTTGTCTGAATGTACCATAGTTTGTTTATCCATTCACCTGTGGAAGGACATCTTGGTTGCTTCTAAGTTTTGGCAATTATGAATCAAGCTGCTATAAACATTCCAGTGCAGATTTTTCTATGGACTAGATATTATTTTATTTGCACTGGCAATCCATCAAAGAATTTTGAACGTGTGTTTATTAAAAAGATGACTCTCTGTCACTGTTGTGTGGAGAATAGTATACAGGAGGCACATGTGGAAGTGAAAGGTTAGCAAAGAGTCTGCAGCAGTAATCCGGGCAAGAAAGACTCACAGCTTGGCCTGGGGTAGGGGCAGAGTTGATGGGAGAAGAGAATGCACTGGGTTATAAAATATGGAAGGGGAATCCACAGGACTCACTTCAAAGAGGGAAATGGAAAAGTAAAACAGTAAAGACTGCTATTTCTGGCCTGTGAAACTGAGATGGCATTGCTATTTATTGAGAAAGGGAAGAAGAGTTGAGGAACATGTTTGAGGGAAAAGGGGCAACCAAGAGTTCAATTTCGCCTATATTAAAAGTGAAACACCTGTCATGTCTCCAAGAAGAAATACAAAATAGAGATATGGATATACAAATGTCAAGGGACAGATTTGGGGTGGGAACGGAAGGTTGGAAATCATGGATAGGAGAATGCTATTCAAAGCCATGGGACAAGAGGACTAAGGATAAACTGTGGGGAACTCCAATATTTGGAGGTTACACAGAGGAAAAGACCCTTCAGAGGAAGCAAAGGCGTGTCTGGGGAGCCAGAAAGAAATACAGTGTAGTGAAGCATCAGAAAAGCCAAATGAAGAATGCATTGAGGAAGGAAAATTCAGCCATCAGTTACAAATTGTGTGTCTTTGAATGTTTCTCCCTCATTTGTATTTATCATGCTAGTTAGAGGCTTCCAATATTTCTTCTTAAAGAATCAGTTTTTGAACTCATTTCCATTTTTTTCTTTTATACTTATTAATTCTTAAATTTATTTTTAGTAACTCTTTCTAGTTCTGTTTCATTTTTCTTTATTTACTCCATGCACTGAATTTTTTAATCTGTGGGCTTTCTTTATTCATTAACAACTGAAGAGTTTAAACAAATAATTTACTTCTGGATTTTAATCTTTGCCATTTAACAGAAAACATCATGTGAACTACTCATTATCATTATTTTCTAATTAGGGTGTAATTTCATTTTTTACTTATTTCTTGACCATTGCAACTTTTTTTTTTTTGGCTTAAACAACAGAAATGAAGGCTGGAAGACCAAGATCCGGGTGCTGGCAGGTCGGGTTTCTCCCAAGGCCTCTGTCCTTGGTTTGCAGATGGCTGCTTTCTCGCTGTGTCCTCACATGGCCTCTCCTCTGTGCCCACGCATCCCTGGTCACTCTCCGTATGTCCTAGTCTCCTCTTCTTGTAAGGACACAGCTCAGGTTTGTTTAGGGCCCACCATAAAGACATCATTTTAACTTAATTACCTCTTTAAAGGCACTATCTCCAAATACAGTTACATTTTGAAGTACTGGAGTGTTAAAAACAAAACAAAAGGCTCAAAAAGGAGTTGCTTTTGCTAAGCCTCACATCACCAAACTGAGACTTACTTACGATTTTGGCTTTCCCAGAAATGGAATCTTTTTTTTGAGGTAAAATTCGTTTACAACATTATATAAATTTCAGACATACATCATTATATTTCAACTTCTGTATATACTACATTGAATTCACCACCAAAAGTCTGCTTGCCACTTGTCATTGTACACATGTACCCCTTCACCCATTTTGCACTCTCCCTGCCCTGCTTCCCCTCTGGCAACCACCAATTTGTTTGCTGTATCTATGTGTTTGCTTGTTTATCTTCCACATATGAGTGAAATGATGTAGTATTTGTCTTTCTCCATCTGACTTATTTCACTTAGCATAATACCTCAAGGTCCATCCATATTGTCACAAATGGCAAAATTTCATGGTTTTTTTTGAGGAAGATTAGCCCTGAGCTAACATCCAGTGTCAATCCTCCTTTTTTTGCTGAGGAAGATTGGCCCTGAGCTAACATCCATATCCATCTTCCTCTTCTCTATATGTGGGATGCCTGCACAGCATGGCTTGATGAGTGGTGCATAGGTCCATGCCCAGGATCCAAACCAGCAAACCCTGGGCTGCCAAAGCTGAGCATGTGAACTTAACCACTATGCCACCGGGCCAGCCCCAAAATTTCATCTGTTTTTATGGCTGAGTGGGATTCCATTGTGTGTGTGTACCACTTTATCCACTCATTCCTTGATGGGCACTTAGGTTGTTTCCAAGTCTTGGCTATGGTGAATAATGCCGCAATGAATGTAGGGGTGCATGTACCTTTTCAAATTAGTGTTGTCATGTTCTTTGGATAAATGT
Organism: Equus asinus; assembly: GCF_041296235.1. Classification (NCBI taxonomy): domain Eukaryota; kingdom Metazoa; phylum Chordata; class Mammalia; order Perissodactyla; family Equidae; genus Equus; species Equus asinus. The sequence continues at coordinate 22,718,240 of NC_091812.1, forward strand.
CCAGAAGTGGAAGAGCTGGATTATACAGTAGTTCTATTTTTAATTTTTTGAGGAATCTCCATACTGTTTTCCATAGTGGCTGCACCAGTTTACATTCCTACCAGCAGTGTATGAGGGTTCCCTTTGCTCCACATCCTCTCCAACTCTTGTTATTTCTTCTCTTTTTAATAATAGCCCTTCTGATGAATGCTAGGTAATATCTAACTATGATTTTGATTTGTATTTCCCTAATAATCAGTGACATTGAACATTTCTTTGTGTGCCTGTTGGCCATCTGTACATCTTCTTTGGAAAATGTATGTTCAGATCCTTTGTTCATTTGTTGATTGAGTTGTTTGTTTTTTGTTATTGAGTTGTATGAACTCTTTATATATTTTGGATATTAACCCCTTATCAGATATATGATTTACAAATATCTTTTCTCAATTGTTAGATTGTCTTTTCATTTTGTTGATGGTTTCCTTTGCTTGAAGAAGCTTTTTAGTTTGATGTAGTCCCATTTGCTTGTTTTTTCTTTTGTTTCCCTTGCCTGAGGAGAAATGTATTCAAAAAGACATTGGTAAGATGGATGTCAAAGAGCATATTGCCTATGTTTTCTTCTAGAAGTTGTATAGTTTCAGGTCTTACATTCAAGTTTTTAATCCATTTTGAGTTAATTTTTGTGCATGGTGTAAGATAATGCTTTACTTTCATTCTTTTGCATGTGGCTGTCCAGTTTTCCCAACACCATTTATCAAAGAGACTTTCCTTTCTCCACTGTATGTTCTCGGCTGCTTTGTTGAGTATTAGCTGTCCATGTATATGAGGGTTTATTTCTGGGCTTCCAATTCTTTTCCGTTGATCTGTGTATCTGTTTTTCTGCTAGTACCATGTTGTTTTGATTACTATAGCTTTGTAATATATTTTGAAATCAGGGAGTTTGATACCACCAGCTTTGTTCTTTTTTCTCAGGATTACTTTGGCTATTTAGAGGCTTTTGCTATTCCATATAAATTTAGGATTCTTTGTTCTATTTCTGTGAATAATGTTTTTGGGATTCTGATAGGGATTGCGTTGAATCTGTAGATTGTGTTAGGTAATATGGACATTTTAACTGTGTTAATGCTTCCAATCCATGAGCACAGAATATCTTTCCATTTCTTTGTGTCTTCTTCCATTTCTTTCAATGGTGTCTTATAATTTTCAGTGTACATGTCTTTTATCTTCTTTATTAAATTTATTCTTAGGTATTTTATTCTTTTGTTGTAGTCGTAAATGAGATTATATTCTTGATTTCTCTTTCTGCTAGTCTGTTGCTAGTATATAGAAATGCAACTGATTTTTGTATGTTGATTTTGTATCCTGCAATTTTACTGTATTTGTTAATTATTTCTAACAGTTTTTGGTGGATTCTTTAGGGGTTTTCTATATATAAAATCATGTCATCTACAAATAGTGACAGTTTTACTTCTTCCTTTTCAATTTGGATATATTTTATTTCTTTTTTGCCTAACTGCTCTGGCTAGGGTTTCCAATACTACGTTGAATAGGAGTGGTGAGAGTGGGCATCCTTGTCTTGTTCCTGTTCTTAGAGGGATACCTCTCAGTTTTTCACTATTGAGTATGAAGTTACCTGTGTGTTTGTTGTATATGGCCTTTACCATGTTGAGGTACTTTCCTTCTATAGCCATTTTATTTGGAGTTTTTATCATAAATAAATGCTGAGTCTTGTCAAATGCTTTCTCTGCATTTATTGAGATGATCATGTGATTTTTATTCCTTTTGTTAATATGATGTATCACACATTAATTTGTGGATGTTAAACCATCCCTGCATCACTGAAATAAATCCCATTTGATTGTGGTGTATGATCTTTTTAACATATTGTTGTAATCAATTTACTAGTATTCTGCTGAGGATTTTTGCATCTGTGTTCATCAGCGAACTTGGCCTGTAATTTTCCTTTCTTGTGTTGTCTTTGTCTGGATTTCGTATCATGGTAATGTTGGCTTCATAAAACAAGTTAGGAAGCATCTATCCTCTTCAATTTTTTAGAAGTGTTTGAGAAGGACAGGTGTGAAATCTTCTTTGAATGATTGTTAGAATTCACCAGAGAAGCTGTCTGGTACTGGAATTTTGTTTTTTGGGAGGTTTTTGGTTACAGTTTCAGCCTGTTTACTAGGGACTGATCCATTCAAATTCTCTATTTCTTCTTGATTCAGTTTTGGGATGTTGTATAATTCTAAGAATTTATCTATTACTTCTAAGTTATCCAATTTGCTGGTGTATAGCTTTTTGTAGTATTCTCTTATAATCTTTTGCATTTCTGTGGTGTCCATTGTAATCTCTCCTTTTTCATTTCTGATTTTATTTATTTGAGCCTTATCTTTTGTTATTAGTGAGTCTAGCTAAGGGTATGTCAATTTTACCTTTTCAAAGAACCAGCTCTTAGAGTCACTGATCTTTTCTATTGTCTTTTTAGTCTCTATTTCATTTATTTCCACTCTGATTTTTATTATTTCCTTCCTTTCACTGACTTTGGGCTTTGTTTGTTCTTCTTTTCCTAGTTCTTTAAGGTGTAATGTTAGATTGTTTGTTTGTGATTTTTCTTGTTTCTTGGTGGGGGACTGGAGTTGCAAGCACTGCTGCAGCTGGGGTGAACCAGATTTGTGGGCTCTGCTGTCATGGTTACTGGGCTCTCCACAGCCTTGGTTGCTGCTGCCATGTGTGCTGACAGTGCTGCTGCTTGTAGGTTTTCTGGGAGTTATTGCACCACCACTGGCAGGGGTGTTGGGTTCACGGGTGTCACCACTGCTGCTGGATGGGCTGGGTCACAGGCCTCACTGTCACTGCCATGGGGGGAGGGGTACCTAGGTCACAGGCACTGCCATGGTTCCTAGAGCTTCTGATCTTAGGCATCAGTCTGGTTCCTGGAACGTCAGGTCATGGGCATTGCCACTGCTGCTGGGGGAACCGGGGTCTTGGATGCAGGAGGGCCAGTTTCAGAGGCAACACCACCAAGGCAGGGTGAACAGACAGGGTCTCAGGCACCACCACAGTTTCTGGACCCCCTGGTCTCGGGCACCACAGTGGTTCCTGGGAGCCTCAGGTCACAGGTGCCACCACCACTGCTGAACAAAGGAGAGGGGCTGTGTCCCAAGGACCACCACAGTCCCTGGAGCCTGTGGCCTTGGAAGCCAGTAAGATTCCTGGAACCTCAGATCACAGGGACCACAACTGCTACTGGTGGTACTGGGGTCCACCAGGGGATGCAGCCCCTGCTGCTTGGAGGACTTGGTCAGAAGTGCCATGACTAGGGGAAGGGTAGGGGGTGAGGGCTGAGTTGCAGACACCACCGTGGTTCCTGGAGCCTCTGGTCACAGGGTGCTACAGCACTTCATGGTGCCTCTGGGAGTGTAGACAGCCTCAGGCCTGGGGCCTCCATTCACCAACAATTCCGCAGTTTCTGGAGCCTCTGGTCACAGACACAGCCACAGTTCCTTGGGCCTCTGGTCTTGAGAGCTGCTGCCGCTGCCACTGTTCCCCGAGTTCCACGGCCTCCACAAGGTCCAGTCCACCCACATTCAGTTGGATAGATGTATGGATCTCTCAGGCATTCTGGTGTGCTGTGCAGAGAGTCCTTTGTTGGTCCATGGATATCCTACTGGTTGTAACTTAGAGGGGAGAGACAAAGGGAGCAACTCACTCCACCATGATGCTGAAGTCACTGCTCACAAGAGAGATTAACAGTGTCTTAATATTTAAAAGAGTGTCTTCAATGTCTAAATTTGTTATTGCTGTTGCTTATATGCTTTATTGTTGATATTGTCAATATTTACATTGCATTCTGGCCAGGTAATACACTCTTACGAGATTTATGATTTGGGGAATTTATTGAGACCTTGTTGTATAACATATGATCAATTTTGTAAAAACATTTGGGCCAACCCAAAAGAAAATACATTTTGTGTATGTAAGTTGTTGTGTTAGATATGTTTCTATTAAATCAATATTATTGTTTTATTATTCATCCTGTATTTTCTTAGTTGCATTTTTCCTATTCTAGCCATTAAGAACTAAATGTAATACAGGAATATTTGTGTTACCATCATGGTTATAGCAACATCTCTTTGTATTTCTATAGTCTTTATTCACATTTTAAGCTATACGTTATTCACCAAATAAAGTTCATAATATCCATACTTTGTTGCAGATTATACCATTTCTTCAATGTAAAATAATAAGGCTTGATGGCTATTTGCATTGCATTTATGCTCATTTAATCAAATAATGCCTTGAAATCTATACTAATATTCACATAATATCTACTTTATTCTTTTGCATTTGCCTATTAACTTCATACAGACATTACTCTAATTACTCTCTATAATTGTATTTTAGGTAAAATTTTAGGGCTGATTTTTTTCAATCCCAGTTACTTTTTAGTAGTGATATTTTACCTAGATTAGTCTATTTTCTTGAATAACAAATAAATGATGGTTGTTTTGCTTTACCCTTTCTGTTCTTTATGCTTTTTCGACATTTTTAAAATCTTTTTCTTTAATAAAATGTTATCTATCCTTTTACAAGTCAGAGTTTTCTTGAAGGACAGTTGAACATTATCCTCTAATTATCAATATCAATTGATTCTCTTATGTGAAATAAGGAAATCGATCCTTTCTAGACTTTTTGCAATCATTTTATGTTTCATTTTATATAATTGACCCTCGAGACCAATTTTTTTCATGTTTTATGTCTTCTTTCAATAATTATTTATCATATTCATATTCTTATTTGTGCCTCTATTTGAAACAATTAATTTTTTAATGATAAATTTACTTGGTTTTAAATTTAGTGCTAGTCTTTCTGAAAGCATGATGTCCCTATATGTAAATTGTTTGTTTCCAGTTCATCTCTCAGCCGACTGCTATCTGTCTTTGATTAAATTTTTTTTCCTAAGACATGTACATGATTGAACTACTCTTTCAGCCATTGCCTAGCTGATATTTTTTGTTTCCCCCATGAATGACAATTTGACTGTGTGAAATTGTTGGGTTAGAACCTCTTTCCCACGAAACTGTATTATTTCATGGTCTCTTATCACTAATTCTATTGCAGAGGAAAAGGCTGGAACACATCTGAAAGTTCTTTCCTGCTTTTGATTAGATGACTGAGAATTTGTCTTTATACTTAAATTTAATCATTTCTTCAGAACATGCCTATAGATTTCTCTCACTGAATACATTTTTATGGTTTGTAATCAGTCCTTTTATTTCAGATGGAGACTTTCACTGGTCAGAACCATTTTCATCTTTTATAGGTATTATATTTTCTGGTACACTTGTTTTGATCTCCATGTCTGTAACCATCTCTTTATATATTTTTACCTTTTAAACTTGTTCCTCTGTATTCCAGTTGAGCTTCTCTAGTTTGTTCTCCACACTACTCATTTTATTTTCTGCAGATATTAATTCTAGTATTATACTTTATTTTCTTATCCTGTCAAAATCTTACTTAGCTCCCCATTTAATTTTCCCTACTTCTCTTTCCCAGTTCTTCATGCCAATATGTCATTCTCTTTCATCTTTAATATTTAATATTAAAGATCTTTAAACTTTATTGCAAGTATAAAGCAACTGTCTACAGTTACTTCTGTAGACAATACTTTTAAATTGTATTCTCTTCCTTTGCATTCAGGATATCACATTTTACTCTTTCTAGGCTGAAAAAAGCTTTCCATAAACACTCATCCCTAGTTTCCAGATACAGTTGATTTTTCTCTGGTCAATTTAGTGGGTGTTTGGGTGATGAGAGGAGAGATGAGAGTAATATCTTCCTGAAAATTTTAGAAGCAGAAAAACATAATAAAAACTGAAATAATTGCATCTGTAAAAAATATATGAACTTTATGCTAAATTAGGTTGTATTTCTATATTTTCACTGAGTGGAGAGTTACAGAACTGATTTTCCATGAGAAGCTTAGAATATATATTTAAAATCAGTAAAAATTTGCTATGTTTAATAGTCTTTGTTTTCTCAAGATTTGGGGATATCGATATTGTCTTACGTATAAAACTGACATGTTAAATTCACAACACCATTAGGACACTGAGAGATAGCTTTATTCAAACTATTTTACAGATGGCTAAAGGGAGGCTTAACTTGCCGAATGCTCAACACACCATAAGTCAATAGAGAAGCAGGTTTAGAATCACAAAGCCCACCAATTCATGCAGTTAAAAACAAAAATCAATAAAGGAATCCAGTGATTTGAAAATTAAAACACCACGGTGCTATCTTTAAGAGTTGAAAGCAAAATATTGACTCACAGGGGAAGGCCTTGTGGTATAGCAGTTAAGTTTGAGCACTCCACTTTGGCCACCCAGGGTTTTTGCATGTTCCCATCTCAGGCACAGACCTAGCACCACTTGTCAAGCCACACTGCGGCAGCAACCCACATAAAATAGAGGGAAATTGGCACAGATGTCAGCTCAATGCCAATCTTCCTCAAGCAAAAAGAGTAAGACTGGCAACAGATGTTAGCTCAGGACCAGTCTTCCTCAACAAAAAATATACATATATTGACCCATAACTTTTCCCTTTTTTCCTATGCTCCTGTTAAATAATGAGATTGGTATTTTTCCTGGCAACAATGCTTTCAGAAATGGGAAATGCGGAACTGCATTAGTCAAGAAAATCAAATTGATAATCACATGTTAATTTTGTAAGTTTGTTCAAAACAATAGTGCTTTTGAGTATCACACATCATGTAAAATCAGACTGTCTCTAAAGTATGACATGTGCAAGGAAGTCCCCTTAGAGTTCACTAATGAACAAAGCAGTATGTAGTAACAGTAATTCCAGCAATAAGTGGAGTAATTAGAATGTGCTTGGTAATAGCTAACATGTAATTATAGCAATCACATCAAAACCCAATGAAAATAAGAAAGAGAATAGAGATCTGATCTTCATATTAAAAAGAAATAAAATAATAAGTTAAATCTCATGCAGGAGGAAATTCTCCTTATTCCAAATGCGCACAGGCAGCTCAGACCAGCCCCTTCCCAGCTGTTTGCGGCTGATTAACTGCTTGACCATAGTAGATATGAAACCTTTTGCTTCTCGGCTCTGGGGAGACACAAGTCTTGAGGGACAGACTTGGTTGGTTTGCTTCCTGTTTATTAACAGAATTTTCTTGCTCTGAGGCACGTCATCTGTCCATGCCAATTTAGGATAAATTACTTCCACAGGTGATGAGCTGTTCCTCAACTCCTTTGAGCTCAGAGAAAGAAAGAGGAGCTTAAACATGAGCATGTGGGATCTAAAGGGACGAAGCATCACTCTGACAAGGAGTTGTCTGATCACAGGAATGGGTTACTAAATCAGATTGTGACACAAGGGAAATTTTAACTGAATTGAATCGAACTTCATGAGGGTAGTTGTATATTCAGAAATGATCTTAATTTAATACCGTTAGCCAAAAGAAAGCAGTTCTAACCATATGCTGCTTAAAGAAGGTAGGCACTGCATAAATAATAAGCAATTACCCTGGGAGAGAGAAAAACAGATCCAGAGCTTTACACCTTGCAACGGTGAGAAATGATCTTTGTATTTTAACATCTTGCTGCTCAAAATGTGGTCTGTAAACCAGCAGCATCAGCATTCACTGGGAGTTTGTCAGAAATACAGAACCTCAGGCTCCACCCCACACCTATAGAATCAGAATCTGCATTTTAACAAGAGCCCCAAGAGTTTTGTAGGACATTAAAGTTTGAGATGCACTGATTTAACAGATTCATAGGCCACCAGAGAGGAAGAGATCTTGGAAAAGGTCTTACCTAATCCTATTTTTCAAATTTGCAAACTCACCAAAGTTGCATGATAAGAGGGAGTAAATATCAGATGACCAATGAATGTTGCAGTTAAAATTCAGATCCTAGACTAGTGCTCTGTCCATGGTCCACACTATCACACAAGAACTTCCAGATTCCCAATAAAATGACAACCACTGCCCAGTTAGTCTGTTTCCTAAGTTCCCTGTTCAATTGTATATTAGTATTCTCGGACTGGACTTGATATTAAAAAAAAAAACTTTCTCATAAATGAATCCCCTGTCAAAGAATAAACCCATTAATGGGCCAGATTTACTGAACGCCAAGATTATGTATTTAAAGATCTTCTCTCTTCAGTCATTACTGATGCAATCAAAGGTACTGTGAGAGATTGCTGGAAATGATTAAATGTGTTTGATTTTAGACTGATAACTCTGGTGGAGAGGGTGAGAGGATATTGGAGGAGGAGGAAGGCAGGACAGCCAGGGAAGGTGGGAGGGGAGAGTAGGAGTCGAGAGCTGGCACTGCTGTGGTGCCTGTCTGACATCACTGGCTTAACATTTGTATTTCAGTCCATCGCCTGACTAATAACACCATGTAGTGAAATAAAGCACCCATTCTGGAGGTAATTGTTATGTGGTGGAATATAAACAAGCCCCATTCTGCAGTATATTTACCACAGTGCATATTTACGAGTTGGGTTTAATTAAAAGTCAGGAACACTAGAGCTATTTTTTAACTAGATGCCTATTATCTAGTGTCAAATGCTTGGTTTTAATCACGCATTTTATATCATCGTGACCTAGATCACTGCCTGTGACATATGAGATAGTGTGTTGTCTTTCCTGAGAAGATGTAGCAGGGCTTGATGGATGTTTTCTCATTCCTAACCTCATTACTACCAGCTTCCCATCCATCTAATAAAATGCTATGATAGAGAGTGGGAAGGTGCTATAAATCATAATATTCCAGCCGCTTACAGCAGATTCATTAGAAATGCTGACTATATATCTCACAAACAGAAAGTCAACACACAAAGTAGGTTACTGCTTCTCCCCGGGATCAAGACACCCTGTTCCTTGCCTCTCTCTCTCCCAGTGGAACAAACGTTCCTTTTAAATGGACAAAAAAGGCCATCTAATGAACGACAGCATAGCCCTCCATCCTAACATGAGTTATCCAATATAGAGTTGATAGATACTCATTTCAGTCTTGTTATACACAATCTGATCATTATTCCCCTGATTGGAAGAGCTGTTGACTTCTAAGTGTCAAGGAAACAGATTCAGTTAAAATAGATTAGGTCTTAGAGTTTTTGTTATTATTGTTTTTGCCTTGACAAGGAAAAGGACTCTGTGTCTCCTTAAGGTTAAGGAGGAGTTCTGGAAGAGATAAGTGAGAGCTCTGATGTTACCACTTTTCATGTAATCAGGTATGACAACTTGATGACATCCTTGGCTCTTCCCTCTTTTACAATCACTCATTTGTTCCTTTATTGAGCAAACACGTCATGAGGAGCTCCCATGGGCTAGGTGCTGTGCTAGATGCTGGGTTACAACCATCAATCAGACTAGGCCTTCCTTCAAGGACCTTGCACATTAAATGCAAAAACAAAGTACAATGGCAGCACCCAGAAGAGTCCTAATCCAGTCTGGGCAGGGTGGTGCTGGTCAAAGAAGGCTTCCTGGATGATATGAAACTTAAGCTCACCAGAGAAGAGGGAAGGGAACCTCTGTTCTAGAAGGAGAGAGCAGAGCCTGTGCGAAGATTCAGAGCTGTGAAAGTCTATGATCCAAGTTTCACATAGCTGAGACCAAGAGGCACAGGGAGTGGTGGGAGAGAGAGGAGTTTAGAAGCAATAGAGGCCAGACCGTGAAGGGCCCCGTATGCTCTATAAACAAATTTAAGCTATTCCGAGAGCAATTGGAAACTATTAAACACTTTTAAGCAGAACAGTGACAGGGTGGGTTTTGCATTTGGAATGGTCACTGTCACAACAGTGGGGAATGGATGTAGGCGGGTGGGACAAAGATTGAGTCAGGAAAACTAGCAAGAAGGCAGCCACGGTAACAGCATGAGATGTGAGAACAGAGAAAGTTGGAAGTAGTTGAGAACTACTTACAAGGTAGAGACAACAGGACTAGTGATTGATTTGATCGCTCTAACCTAACTGGTCACCAAGTCTATTAGGTCTTTTTGCAAATTAGCTTTATTCAGCTGTTCTCATTTGTTCCCACAGCTACTATAGGCTCTTTCCAAGATGATAAGCCCTGTGCTGTACAGTAACTGACATCCATACCTGAGCTGATCTCTCTCGTCTCCAGTCGTGTTCCACAGCCTAATGAACACGTATAGGCCTCCTCTCTGTTCTGAAATCTCCGATGTCTGTCATGCATCTGATCCCTATTGTCTACAGGAACAGTCCTCCAAGTTCACTGACTATCTGAATCACTCGAATGCTGGGGAGGGAGGCTTGTGGAAAACGCAGAATCCTAGCTCCTACCAAGATTTTTGATTTAGTTATGGCACAGTATCCAGAAATAAGTCTTTTTAACAAACATTTAAGACACTAAGACAGGAAATATATTTCGAGATAAAGTTCAGAGCTATGGCCTGGAATTAACGGACCGTTATAATTTCTGCAGCTCATAATGTCCTATGTCCTTTGTAACATACTTCTCTCTCCAAATCACTCTCTATTGCCCTCTGCCTTGGTTCTTACTGTAAAAGTGGCTATGCTTTAATCATCCCCATACCCGTGCCTGCTATCATGTTGTTCTGCCTCCACCCTCTGCTTGTCTGGGTTCGAGCCTTGGATGAGGGCTCAGTTTCCACATCTGTGAAGGGTAAGGGACAGATTAAATGACGTCTAAATTACATTTCAACCTTACTGTTCTATGACTCATTTTAAATCCCGCCTCTTCATGAGCCCATCCCTGATCACGTCAGCCTTTATTGACTCCTCTTTTTGAACTTGGTCAGTCTTTTTTTGCCCCCCACATTCAATTATATGAACTATTTTACAGCTTGTTGAAAGCAGTATAGAGTTGAGATTAAAAGTATGCAAACCAGAATCAGATAGAGTTGGATCAGATCCTGGCTTGATCACTTACTACTTGTGTGATATTGGGGAAGGTCTTTGTCTAAACCTCAGCCTCCTTATCTGTAAAAGGGGGATGATAAAAGTTTCTGCCTTGTAGGGTTATTTCAAAGACGAAAAGAGATAATCCACTTAAAGCAATTAGTCCAGGGCTTGTAACTCATTAAGGCATTCTATAAATGTTAATAAAAACCAGCACGACAGCCTTGCCTCTGCCTACAGCTCTGTTGTAAGCAACTTGAAGACAGAGATGGAAGCTGCTTTTATACCACTGACCACTTCCACCACTCCAGAACCTGACACAGGACAGCATCGCCTAGGAGATATTTGTGGACTGATATTTATGGTGCTCTAAAATGAAAATAAGCGAGCATAGCAGAAATAAATCTTAGTACACAAACTCAGGTATTCCAGAAGTATCACATGCCCACATTTTCTTTAAATCATTTTAGATGTGACTTCAGCTTCATCCCATTGCCCTGAAAGAAATTCAGTGTCAGTTATGATTGCCTGTCTCAGAGGAAAAGTCGCAGAGTCTTGCTTAGCACCAGAACATCAGGGAATTCTCACACCTTTCCACATGGTTCACTATTGAGATGCCCAGTGACCCAGCCTGTATGGTTCCTATAGGTCACAGGAGCCTAGCTGCTTCTCTGTCCTGCATGGAATGTAGGCAACTGGCCTGGGTTTGAAACTTCTGAACTCAGGTACAGCGCCCAGTGCTTTTTTGGCCATCACTTCTGAGATTTTGTCATCTCCCCAGGACTTTGCCAAGAGTGAGATATGAGCCCCACTCCAAAAGGGTCAAATCATTTTCTTTTCCCATCTCAGCCAAAGGGATGACATCCCTGACCTTGGAAGACAATTCCCTCTCTTATTCTCTGGGGCACCTCATAATGTCTTTAATGGGGTGCCTTCATAATGACTTTAATAAGTTTAAGATTCTGCTCTCAGTCCTCCCCCAAAAAAAAATTCTCTGAGGCAGGGAATTATTAAGGATCAGGCTGCCTGTGTGAAATGAGGAAAGAAAAACAAATGAAAGAGTAATAAGCACAAATTAATATTTTAATAAACTATCCTTCCCAAGAAGTCAAGAGGAATCTTTGCCTGAACACAGAGGATCAAAGTACAAAATAAAGGGATGCTGGCATATTGACAGTGCATCCCTTTCTTGAGTCAGACAAGACCTTTTTCTCTATAGTTTTAGAATTTGGAAAAAGAATAGACCTTTGGTCGATGTTAGGATTCACTCTGCCTCCTTTCCAAATTTTTGGAAACGTTCTGATTGTTACAATGAGTGCCATCCATGCAGGAAAAGCACATCTTGACTCTTGAAAGAACAAAGGCTCAGAGAGGCCATAAAAATTGCTCATAAGTCTTCTTAGACATCAAAGGACTCTTACCAACAACATGCAGATGACTTAGTGAAAGTAAATCGGGAACATATGGATTAAGATTCTCTTGAAATACCATAGGCTTAGAAAAGAGGTGAGGTGGGAACTGCTTAGGGCCAAATGCATTTTGGATTTTCTAAACACATGTGTGTGGCTATCACCACTAACACCCTCCACCCACCCCCAGAGACGTGCACGCAAACATTCACTCACTGCATGACCTGGAGACCTAGAGATGGCTAGACTCCTAAAGACCACACACTGTGGGAGATTCAGAGCTATTTCCTCAAAGTTAGATTAATCCAACAAGCTATTTTTCTAAAGTTTTCAGAAAGGGAGGGAAAATTGGATTGGTGATTCAAGATAAACAATAACACACTTTTGATTTTGATTTCTGATTTGAAGAATAAACACATATCTACTTTGTTGGCCCCAGTTTTCTCATCTATAAAATGTAAAAAGTGGCCTGATTTGATCTCAGAAATGCTCGAAAATGTCCTTATGGTCTGACCACTTTTTTTCAGCTGCTACTCCTCCTTGTTGTTCCTTTTCTAATTTGGGCATATGCAAATTTCTACAGCAATAACAACAAGACGTGAAAGTTGAGTTTTAAAATATCCCACATCCCAGCCAGGCCCTGGGAAAAATTCAAAGCAGGTGAAAATGAGTCTTGAGTATCCAGTCACTCAATTTGCTGCCCCTCTTCTGCCCCTGGACCACCACCACAAAGGACCTGACCCTGATGCTGACCCTGACAGCCTAAGCAGCCACTAAGTGCTGACCTCCAGCATATGACAATCTCTTTCATGAATAGGAAGTAGTGTGGGGCTTTTTAACAACTCATTAATGACAATCAGGAAACATCAAGAATTAAGTCTAAAATTACAAGGCTAGATTGGAAGGAAAGAGGTAAGACATTTATTACATGTTTAAATCCTCATTAATAAAGTGAGAGAAAAAGTTACTATCAGTATCATTAGTATCAGGCAGATTAAATATCTGCTGAAGACTTCTTTCCAAAGCTGGTTTTCTTATTTGCAACGTCTCTGCTGTCTTGAACCTGAAACAGCTCATCCTAGCAAAGCCTATTTGTCTTATGATGGAAGAAGTAGGGTATTTACGTACTAAAACTATTATTCAGCAGCTCTCCACCCCTATGGTGACTGTTGTCATAAGGTCATACTTATCTCACAGTACTCATTTCCAGAGTGTATTGGAAGTAGATAATGATTGGGATCTGCATTTGAAAGAGAGGTCTGAGTTCTCTCCAAGAGCCATTGATTCCATCAGTCTTTAACACAGGGCTTAGTTTTGAGTTAATAATATAAGTGAACCCAGACACAGTGCTGACATCAAAACCCTTGCTTCTACCAAGATGTATGGCCTCTAGTGATTCTTTCCTTACAGCAGAGAAAATTGCTTCTAACATATGGATCCCAATTGTTGTGGATGAAATTTCATGGTATAAATATCCTAACCAACTTGAAATAATCTTTTCTGTTACTTTGACCAGCCAGACCAGCCAGATCTCCCGCTATAACCTCCCATAGTACCTGGTACTTCATTGTCATAACACTGAACCCTGAAAGATCTGAGAGAGGAGGAATTGTGACTGTCTTGTTCTCAACTGTATTTTCAGAGTCTAGACAGTGCATGGCATAAATAATACATATTTGCTGAAGACACACATATATAAATGAATTTTATTTCAGAATTCTGTTACCTAAATTAGTACTGAATAACTTGTGCTGATTCTCCAATCTACTCATCTCTGTCTCCCTAGTTTATAAACATCATAGTCAATCTCTCTGTGGTTTCAAAGGGCATTTTAAAGCATTTATTTGCTCCTCTCTATATTTGATTTGAGAGCAGCATTTCCATTTCACAGATGAGCAAGCCTAAGATAAAACCTTCTGCATCTGGCCCAAAAAACAAATGTAGTTCTGGAACAAGAAGGAGGAAGATGTGCACTCAGGAAATCCTCACTTTCAATTGCATTTGTACTTCCTCATAAAGAAGAGATCTTAAAACGTTCCTGTGGAAGCCAAGACCTTTGTATTTGTGCTTTGTAGATATACAAGCAAAATTAAAATCTGACAATGAAAATGAAGTTAAAGAATCATTCAAAGCAAGAAACCACATTGTGCATGAAGAAGCATACAGCATCGAGGTGATCCAGGAGGAATTGATTAAAGCCTGTTCTTTTGGCATTCTGCCGCACGTCATGTCGGGGGCACAGAACTGAATAAGGAAATTAGTATCCTTATATTAACATACAATCCAGGTAAAAATTGAAGAAGGTACATGAAGAATTGATTTGAAGTCCCCATTAGTGTATTTCTTTACAAGTCAATTGGCCAAGGATAAAGACATTGTGCAGTTCCTCTTGTCATTTTTTAATAAGTTCATGGAGGAAAACATAAGATAGATTTGCTACTTTGTAAAAACACTACACACAGATACAATAGAAAAAGAACATTTTAAGCATTTAGACCCATTTTTGCCATCACGTCAATCTGAAAAATGATGTGACATCTATTCTAAGAGTGCAAAGGGAACATATGCTAATAAGAGCTAAGGTTCCTATTAAAGAGGTTTCTAAAATATGTGCACATATGTGTTGTGTGGGTAAGCCCCAATGCTGAAAAGATGCCAGGGCATTTCAAAACGGAGTTGGACAAGCCACGCAAATTAGTATGTGCTCTTTATATTTCCTAGTTTGGGAATTATTTGTAATTATAGTGGCAGAGAGTAGTATAATTTACTCTCATACTAAACTTTATTGGCTATTCTGGACCCAAACAAGAATATTTATTGTTTGAATATTTCAAATGAGAATACATGTTTGTTTATAAACCTCCTTAACTAAATGTATTTCAAGCATGACATGATTCCACTACCTGATGGCTTTGATAAGTACAACAAGCTCACTTTGTATGTTAGGGTCATGGTGTCACAGGGCTCACAACTACGGCTACACTGGCAGTAATAAAACAAACTAAATCTTTGAACTTACTCTGCTAAGCAAAATAAACTTGTAAATTTGAAAGGTTGAAAATTTGTGAAGTTCTGACAAAAGCAGGCACCAAATTATCTAAAATATATTAAATCATAATTTTAAATGTCTTGATGATATAAATCATATTAGAAATGTATTTTCCTAAAAAAAAAGTGAATATTTAGATCCATGAGTATGAACTACAGACTTCCCCTTACTTGGGTGCTTACCAATGACGGTGTGTGTTTTTATACATTGGCATTGATGTAACTAACAGCTTCTACCACACCTCTTTCAAGGTTCTGGTTCAGTTCAATTGAAAATATTTCTGAAATTGCAAGCAAACCATCTAAATACCGTTACTACTTGTAAATATTTAATTGCGTGACTCTCACACTGTGGAAACAAACAAATACAGAAATAAATTGGATGATGAGGCTAATAAAAGATTTTCATTGCCAATCAAACCCCAATTTTCAAATTTATATGTTGATCCAAACAGTCAGGCTGTTCTCATTGATTTTTTAATAACAAGTTAGTGTTATAAATTGTAAGCATAATGTAAAATTATACATATAAGAAAAGAGTTTTAGTTTCTGTAATCTGCAATTCCACCTAAGGTTTGAGCCTTTAAAGAATTTACACCACTAAAAATGATTGAAAACCGCTGATCTGATCCAAACTCTTTCCTTGGCGGATGGTGTAAGGTTGGAAAGACTAAGATATGGTGAAAGATCAGTCAGTCTTTCTGGGCTTCTCAGAGTCTCTAATATACAGAAGTAATTGTGAATTTCCACAAAGGATGCTGTTCTGTGGTCCTAGTTTGAGAGCCCCAGAAGCAGATCCCAGAAAGAGGATTTGAATGCTAGTGGCATTTGGGGGAGGTGCAGAAAACACTGGTAGGGAATAGAAAAGTGAGAAAGGAATCAAAGGAACCATTCAAGGGTGTGTTAGCAGTACAGCTGCCACTGAGGGGACCTGGAGAGTAATTCCACAGGGAACCTCCGGGACACAAGGTGGAACCCATGCTGTAGATCTACCCTACCCGAGGGGCAGGAAAACTCTGTATTTATACACCAGCTGCTGTCAGTCACTGGAAGAGGTTTGCTCCAGAAGACGTGCATTCTGGGTGCTTCTGATGCAGGCAGTGGGAAGCCAGCCCCAGCACGGAAGTGGGAAGGCTGGAGAAGATGTGCAAAACCCCAAGAGATGCTACATGTACATAGTGCTTCCCAAACTAATTTGACCACAGAACTCGCTTTTTATGGAGCATTAAATAACTTCCATTAGAACTTCATTGTTTCAGAAACACATACAGTGCTCTAATGAATATTATACTATAAACAGTGCTTTCGTATACATTACATAATTTGAGTCTCAAAAACCTATGTATTATTATCTCCATGGTACAGATGAGAAGAACTGAGGTCTCAACAGGTTAATGTTACTGGTAGACTCAGAAAGTAAGCTCAAGCTTCTGATCTTAAGACTTAAATGCTTAAGTACATCAAACTGCTCCTTTCAGAAAATGTATTTTCAACTAAAACATAAAAATTTAGTATCTAGAGTAGTTTTGGCCTTTTTATCTACAAAAGCCCTTATAAAGAACTTTTGTTCTATTAAAATAACCCATCCCCACACCACATATACAGTTCTATGAAAACTAGTAGATATAAAAAAATTTTTAGACAACTTTGAATTCCATGGTTACTATGGAGACAGTGAAGCTTGCTGTCACTTTAATGTACTATGCTGTCATAGTATTACTGATAGGTACCTAAGATAGCCTTATAAATTTTAAGCTTTTATGTGACTTCTATATTCCACAGTATAGGATCACAATTTATAATGATGTGATGTATTGTTATAGAAATTGTCAGCTAGCAAAGTCTAAATATATTTTAAAGATTTGCAGTTACTAACTTTGTTGTTAGTGCCGGGGAGTCAATTCTGACTCCTAGCAGCCCCGTGCACAGCAGAGCGGAACACTGTCAAGTCTTTTTGCACCATCCCCCCACCTTCCGGCGCTGTGTCAGATGGTGCTCCACTGCTATTCTTAGGGTTTTCATGGCCAATTTTTTAGAATTGTGTGACTAGGTCCTTCTTCCTAGTCTGCCTACTCTGGAAGCTCCATTGAAGCCTGTCTACCATGGGTGACACCTCTGGTATTTGAAATACTGGCGGCATAGCTTTCAGCATCACACCCACAGGATAACAATCAACAGATGGGTGTTGTGGTTCCATGACCGGAAATGAACCCAGACTGCAATCGTGACAGAACAGAATCTTAACCTCTAGACCACCAGCGCTGGCTAGTCACCAAATATACTGCAGGAAAAACAAAAAGTCTTCAAAAGCATATAGATCTATGATTTGGAGAGTTTTTTTAAGCTAATATTTACTGAGGATTTACTACATGACAAGCGCTGCTTTAAGTAATTTATAGATGTTAATTCATGAGCACTCAGAACAGCCCTCTGCGGTAAGTACCTTATTATCTACCCTATTTGACAAATGAGAAAACTGAGGTACAAAGAAGCTAAGTAACTCGGCCAACTTACGCAGCTTATGAGTGTTAATGCCAAGATCTGAACCCACGAAATCTGGCTTCAGAGGCTACCCTCATAGACAGCATGCCATAGCAGACACACTACGGATTGTTCCATTAAGAATTACTGAGGTTTGAACTCTAATTTAATTTTGGTAAAGAAAAGTACTTCCAAATCTTCTAAACAATCATTGTCAGATAAAAGGTCATTAAATTTGTGCTCACATTTTGCATAATTACTTCTAACAGACCTGATCCAAACTATCTTAGGAAGAATTTTAATTTTGTGAGTTCTCCCCGAGATTTTATTCTCAAGGGCTTTTACATTTTTTCATTCACTGAAATAAAATCTTCATGTGCATAATTAGATGTTGCATATGGAAAACGAAGGAGAGAGAGGGAGAGGGAGCAAGAGAGACAGAGAGAAAGACAGAAAGAGAGAGAAAATATACATTACCAGACAGAACTAGAAATGTTAGTAAGTTAGAAGTTATTTTCTTGCTTAACTAAAGCAATGGACATTACTCTGAACAGAAGTATATCTTGATTTGTTTAACAGAGGTTCTCCTGGAAGAGTTACATGTCAATTTAAGATACGTGAAACCACATAATAACTGACATCACTTTTTTTTTGTTTTCCCATTGCCTCAGCCTTCAAAGGTGCTTTATCTCCTTTCTGAGTGATTGATCAAGTCACCAATAAACCTTAAACCTGGAATCTCAGTAGTAAATCTTCTTTGTAAATCAACTCATCCTTTGAGAACAATGACAACGTCTTTATTGGGTCAAAGCAGTGAATAAGCAGAAAGTTCTTTTCTTGATGAGAATCCTATGACCTTGGAACACTGCATTCGAGGGAAAGGAGGATGCTAATGGAGATTTTGAGAAAAGTGAAGTCTCTCAAGAATGTGGAAGGAAACACTGAATGAAACGCTCCAGACACCAATGCATGAAAGGTCCACGACTCCAAGCCTCCTCAGTTAAAACTACATTAACATCTAGGGAAATACACGCAACTGCAACGGAGAAGTCAATAAAGAGGAACGACATGGCTGCCAGGGTGGGGAGGCAGCACTTGTGCAGGGACGTCATGCCCATAAATAACTTCAACATTAGCATCAGTGATCACGCTGGCATCCTACCAACGAGCTATGTCCCATCCTACAATTGCCCATAGGTCTGATGATTACTCACCACAGTCATCAAAAGCCAAGGAGAGACAGCTTGGGATATTGTCTACTTCTGAGAAGTAGGGATGAATGAAGTAGTTCAATGTTTACTTACGTGGTTGATTTTCACTCTGTATCTCTTTAACTTAAAAAAAAAGACACCCAAATTGTCAAATAGTCTTCTAAATATGCAGGCAATATAAAATGATTACAAATATGAACAAGCTTTTAAATGTGTGTATGTGACTTAATGGGAAATTTCAACCTTAAAAAATCCTCTGCATATGTGCACCTGAATATCTGTCTTCTTATCATGTGGTCACAGGTGGGTATACTTTTAGTTCTGAAAGAAGTTCAGATCCTTCCAGTGACATCAGGAGGAAGTGAGTCATTCTGTGGAAGGAGTTTTTAATCCCTCACCAACTGCCCATTCAAAGGAAAGAAACTCGTGCTCACAAACATTAATGCAAATGCTTGTAGCCACATGGGTGTGTTTGAAAAGTCGTTCATTAGCTGACACTGTATTTTTTAATTACTGGAGTGTTTTAAATTTCAACTAAGCTAAAGTCAATTGGCCAAACGTTGAGGAAGACAAGTATCTGAAGGATAAGATATATATCACTACTCATTTGATTGACTCTCTATGTCTGACTTTAGTCATGGAAGGAAAATTAGACAACCACTCCCATTTCATGACCTTAGTAGACAGATCTTATAATATATTTGAATAAATATATCATGGCTCCTGATCTTGATGAGCTTCCACTCCACCTGTAGGGATGAAAACAGCTTAGATGAATCATTTTGGAAATGATTCGGTACCAAACAGAGGAGGCAGAACTTGACCTGAACCTTGAAGCATGAGTTTAGAAAAGTCCCTCAGGGGGAAGTAAGTTATCAACATAAGAGAACAGCATAAGCTGGTGGGAATGGGCATGGCAAGTGGGAATCGGGAGAGGATGGGGAGGAGGTCTGTGTGATGGGAAAGGAGAGTTTATACTGCAGAATCAGGGAAATATGTTTGAACATGTAGAGCAGGACCAATCCAAAACCATGGAGATTAAAGTTTCAATTATTCCAGCAATTGGGAAAACCTGTTATATTTTAAATCACATGATGAGAATGAGCCTAAAGGCTTATTTCTATTATTTTGTATATCTTTTTCTTCCTTATTAAAATATACTCTTTAGTTCTTTCATTAAAAATCTGTGAGTAGGTAATTTTATCAGCCTTTTGGGGGTTTTTAATCTTTAGGCTTCTTTTGTTTGTTGTTTTTGGTAGTGGTATTCTGTTTTCATTTTTGTTTTCTTGAGGGCCAATGTAAAAATTTCCTTATTTTCTCTTATTGTTGAGTGGTACTTTATTAGATATTCTAAACTGTGGGAACTTCTAGTTTCCAGTCCAGCATGTAACGAGTTGGAATGTGTCACTTCCATCCACATAACAAGAAAAAAGCTGAAAAAAATAAAAATCAACAACTCTTCTTAGATCCATAAGAGAACTGAGGTCACAGGGCAAGCCACCACTCCCAAAATTGAGGAGACAAATAAGCAGATACAGAGAATCACAACTTACCAGATCAGAAACCTCCACAGGAACCAGTACCAGGTAGGGAAACCTAAAGGGCAATTAACAGATTGCTGGAGGCTCAAGGCGGACAAGTCTGAGAGTTAAAAACTCAGGGAGGCCCTGGCTATGGGGGGCCTCCATACTTTCATGTGTTGATCTTCAGGATCCCTGCCAGGTTCCTCTCACGGTGAAGATCAAAGAAACCCCCCCTTGTACTTCTAGTAGGAGAAAGGGAAAATAGTCATTTTGAAATATGTCCAGAGTATTCTCTTCTTCTCAACAAGGCCTGCCCTCAAGAAAAACTATTTTACCAGAGCTCAATTAACTCTGTTTGTATGAAAGACTAACTAACCTGGGTGAAAGGAAATATCTAACTCCAGTCCCCCTAACCTTCCTGTCCCACATATTGGCACCAGCCAATCAAGACCAGAGGTAAAAAAATCATCCCAGCCATACCACTGCCCACTGGCGAATGCCCTACTTGTCATATATGTTAAATGAGATAGTATAAGCCAAGCATTGCCCATTGTGTCTGACACAGACCAGCACTCAGTAAATATGACCTATTATTATTAGCCTGTTTTGAAAGTAGAAATTAAATTTGGAGTCACATTTGGACCTGGAGTTAGATGAGATTAAACAAAAGCAAGCTGGAAACAAACAAGGAAGGCTGAGGTCTTGCACGAGGGCCTCCAAACACAGAACTAACGTTCTCAGCTCACTTTGATTAACTGGTAGGTATGTGGAGCAAGGGAGCTATATTGGTCCAGAGAACAGAAGTCAGGGCAACAATGCCCAGAAAGGATAGCCAACTCACCCCCTGTCACATGGTAATTCACAGACATGGCCAGAAGAAGAGTTCAGGTTTCCTAATTCTACTGTCACCACATCAAATACTTCCATGACATACCAATTATATATATTTATATGGATTTTTATTTGACAGTTTCCAAAACATTTTGACATGCATTATCTCATTTTTGGTAATAATCAATGAATAAACAAACAGACGTACTAGCCTTCGGAGGAAAAGCAAAACAACAATACAGCTGGGTTTCAAATCCACTTTAGGGTGATCCAAATTTAAAGACTGTATTTTTTTTTTATTAATGTTATGATAGATTACAACTTTGTGAGATTTCAGTTGTACATTTTTGTTAGTCATGTTGTGGGTACACCACTTCCCCCTTTGTGCCCTCCCCCCACCCCCCCCTTTCCCTGGTAACCACCGATCAGATCTCCTTGTCAATATATTAACTTCCACCTATGAGTGGAGTCATATAGAGTTCATCTTTCTCTGACTGGCTTATTTCGCTTAACATAATACCCTCGAGGTCCATCCACGTTGCTGCAAATGGGCCAATTTTGTAAAGACTGTATTTTTTTAAATGCCACAGTTCAAGAAGTGGGCAAGTTCAATATACATCGATACAAATATGTTAGATATAGTACAGACAGTTGTCACGGTAATCTCCATATGATGGCTGGATGGATAGATTAAATTTTTGTTTTGAGCTTCTGAAAACAAAAATACTACATAAAACAAAAATTGCTGAAAATCATATCTCACAAAAGAATCTTTTTCCTGTTAATACTCAAGACACATTAAAAAGAGCCACATATAGCCATGAATGCACCAATTAAAACTTTGACCTGGTTTTCTCCTTTTAAGAAGTGGAAAACGTAAACCAGAAAATATAGTAGTTAAAAACCTAGACTCTGGACCCTGGAACCCTGACTCCAACCCCTAGCTTTATGCCCTCAGGCAGCCTGGCTATGCCTCTGTTGCATTTATAAAATGGATATACAACAGAACGTCCTTCCTAAGGTTGCTGTGAGAACTGAATGAGTTGGTGCATGTAAAAGTCTTATGAAAGTGCTTAGCACATTGTCCATCCTCAGTAAACGCTACTTTTATCATTGTATTCCTCGCTGTCTCTTGTCACTGCTCCATGTGACTTTTAAAAGGATTTTTTTAAAAATGTTTGTTTTGTTTTAATGTTGGGGCTGCAGCAAGGGCTTTTTAGCTTGGGTCTGTAGTTAGGAATGTGCTCGGCAGCAAGTAATAAAACAAAACATGACCTGTGTCAACAGAAATAAAAGAAAACAGAGGGTTCTTTTTCTCAAACAAGAAGAAACCCAGAGATAGCTGACTGCGGACATTGATTCATGACTCGTTAAGGTCAGGGTCTGCATCTGCACATCTCTTGATCTGTACTTGGAGCTGCTTTAGCTCCAGACATTCAAGGCAAGGAGAAAGGAGAAAAGAAAAAGGGGGATCCAGCAACATTTTCCCCTTTTATTAGGAAAACAAAAACATTCCCAGAAACCCTCAACAGTCCTGCAGTCATGTCTCATTGGCCAGAACTCTGCCACTTGCCCTCCCTCCCTGCCAGCTACAAGGAAGGCAGAGGAAGCTAGTATTTAGCTAGGCATTCTGCCACGCTGTTCAAAATTGGATTCTGTTGGCAAGGAAGAGAAGGACTGGATAGTGTTTGCCACAGGTGCACGGGGATCCTGCAGCATCTGATAAAAAGAATTCATTAGGTAACACTCCCATGAACACTTTGAGAATAAAATGAGCTGTGTAATGTTTAAGTATTCTTAGCTGCCAGTTAAAGCAATATTTTGCCTTCTCTTCCTTTCTGAATTTATTCCCTCTGTTCTGAGTACTCTCATTCTGCCTATAGTAGAAATTTAGGAATTACTGTGTGTAGGTTAATGTGGCCACGTTGCCGTGCAAGGCAATCATTGCTAGGTTGCAGCGGTACCTCTGCAGGTGTATGTAAAGATATCAGGAACAAAACTCTAAAATACTCACGTTGCTCCAGAATCCACACCTCCTCTGTCTCTGCAATGTACATAATCAAAGAGTGCAGGTGCTCAGCCTGACTGAATGGAGCCCGCCTCCCTCCAGACTGCTGCATGTCTCATTCAGGGGAGTCGTATGGCGGATGTGATGGAGAGACCTCTCTCTAATTATGGAGATTTGTCGTTTGTGTTGGAGGTTATTTTTTGTATTATTTATACTATTCTGTCTGGTGGTAATATTTCTGTCTACCGGTGACAATTACATTGCTCTTGACTGGCGCAGATCAGCAGTTTGTGATAGCTCTGAAAAGCCAGTGTGCAGCACATGTCACTAGCGGACATATTAATGTTGGCGACTAGGAGTGCATGTGATGTAACACGATTAGATGGCGCTAAGATAAAGGACCATCTTGAAGCCCATGAATAACCAAGAAGCAGCGAGGTGACAACTATCAATTATTTATTGCCCTTGTCCAGTATATTATTAACAGCTCCAGAAAAGCACACAGTCTTCCTTTCCTGTCCTCTCTCCCTCATGCTAATGCTTGGCTCCTCAGCTTATGGGCGGTTACACCCTAAGGGAGACATTTTGCTCTTAGCTACCATTAGATAATCCAGAGAAAAAAGTGAAACGACCTCAAGGCAGACGACATTCAGCTTTTCTGGGGACCAGCAAAGATGCCTCACTCCTCGCTCTCCACTGGTGAGTCCTCTTATCACGTTCGCGGGCACAGCCTCCTCTTTACTCTTCTTCCCTCAAATCCAGTGGACTCCTGACTTAACAAGAGTTCACACTTTGAGGGGAGAAAGTGATGTTCTATGATTAAATCTCATGTATATACCTGAAAGTTAGGCCCTTGTTTCCTAAGGCGATAGTTATAGATTTTTATATTCATTTCACTGCTGAGTCAGGAAGAGACTATTTCGTGTCTTAGTTTATATGAAGCATAGAAAAGTTACAAATAGGTATCAGTTATGCCGCTTTCAATTGCAAGTAATAGGCAATCTGTCTCAAAATGATTTTAAACAATAAGCAAAATTCTCTCATCTATGCAGACACTCAGTAATGTCAAGCATGCAGAGTCTTTTCACTATTTTCACTACTCTGTACTGCAATCCATGATATTGGTCCTCCTCAGCGTTCTAAGATCAAACAAGGCTCTCTTCTTTCTCATTTCTGTCTAGCAAGAGAGAGAGGACCTCTCTTTAACGAAGGAGGAAAAGGACCTGCCTCCAGCCTGACCTAGCTCACTGGGGTGATGTCATATGCTCATCTCTAAGGTCACTAATAGTCCCCGGGGGAAGATCACATGCTGATTGGCTTAAGCTTGGCCTCTAGGACTAATCCATGGCGAAAGGTAGTGAGAATATATTGACTGGTTTAGACTCATCCAGACTCACCCCTGAAGCTGGAGATGACATCAATGAACCTGAATGACATGAGCTATTGGGGTGGTCACTTTAACAAAATCTGAGATATGAAGAGGAAGGAACTACTCAACTAACAGGCAACAGTGAGATAGATGTTTATCAAGCACATTAGAGTTCTTTGCAATTAAGGAGATGTATAAAAAGATAGTTTTATTTACATAAAACATATTGCCTAATCCTAAAAAGATTGTATTGAAGACAAAGTTACTATCTATGGCCCAAAATTTCTATAGCCGTATAATTACTGCATACATTTGTTATGTGTCTTATGTTTGATGTTAAAGCCACTACTATATTGCTATTATGTGGATCTTTTCTATAAAAATGGAGCTGTGAAAACCTTGAGAGGTCATCTGCAACCTGTGCTCAGGTAAAACTTCATCTTCGTTCTTGCCTGGGTATTTATTCCTATATCTACCCATTTATTCATTCACCAAATTTATATCGTGGCTAAAACATACATGACACTAATACTAGGGCCCATTTTTTTAATAGAATTCAATAAAATATTCTTTATTCTTTACCTGCTATGTGCTGGATACTAAGGACCTCATCATAGCCTTCAAGGAGCTTACAGTCCTGGGAAGAAGACCTACAAATAAGCGAAGGGTGCTATGGAAACAGAAGATCTACACCAGCCTGGAGGTAGGAAGGATGCGCCCAGGGCCTTCCTGAATAAGACAATAACTAAACTGAGTCCCAAAGAACTAGCCAAGTATGAAAGAAAGAAGAATGGAAGGAAGATAGAAAGCAGACATTACTGGTACTTCATATTACTAAAATGAGACAGAGCAGCAGAAATCGAGGCCATCCTGGAGGAGAGGAGCTGACGCCTCCAATGGCGTGCTAAGGAGCTGTGACTCTCTTACCCGATGCCGGGAAGCCATTGAGATAGCGAGAAGCAGCTCAGCCTGTCTGGCATTTGCAGTAGCCCAGTCTGACAACTGTGCGGAAGATGGAGTGTAGGGGAGAATTTTATGGAGATTTTTAAAGAACACTAGCTGTAAGGAAATCAAAATTAATATTTTTTGAATAGCCACAAAATGCGAGACACTGTGCTACTCTCACATAATAATCTTTTAACCTTTATAACAATTCTGAGAGATAGGTAGATTTTAATAGGCTTTTAATAGGAGGAAACTGAGGCTATAGGGGGAGGAATGGAAGGAGGAACACAGCTTTCCCAGAATTACAGAGATTTACACTAGTAAACGTAATCACTAAATTGAGCACTCAGTCGCAGTTATGAAAGCTAGATCCAGTTTGGAAGAAGAGAGGCGAAATCAGGATTTGAAATGTGGTATTCTGGGATTCTTAGTTCAGTTTATCATTCTTCTATGCAACATGTACCTTTAAGCATAATACTGTTAACAAGAATAATGAGACATAGAGGTCACAAAGTATTTTCATATTTGCATCTTCATTATAACTAACCTAATTCATTTATGCTCTAGTTAGTCTACTTACAGAAAGAATAATATAATAATAATAACAACAATATAGAGCACATGCCATGTGCCAGGATGTCTGCTAAGATCCTGATGTGCATTTGTCTCCAGTTGACACCTACATCAACCATCTTAGGTAGGTATTATTCTTATCCTTCTGTTCACAAATGAACATCCTGAAGTCAGGGAGGTTCAGCAACTTGTTTGCCAAAGATCATACAGGCATCGGTTGCATAGGTGAGATAAAAACCTTGTCAATGTGACTTCAAAATTCAGGCCTTTAACATTTCCACATTATAACTTCCTGATTCCAGGCATTTTTTGAGAATTTGCTCGGGGCCCAACCTACCCTAAGTTTGCTGGTAGTTATAAAGGATGCATCATTTCTAACTTCTCTTGCCTGCAAGATATGATTGACACATGGAAATAATTTTTAAAATATCACTAAACAGAGTATAATACAGTACCAGACAATGTAGTATAGAGTATCATAGCTTAGGAGTTCAAAGAAGGATGAGATCAAAGTGGTCTGATGTAGTCAGGGCAAGTTTTGAGGGATGCGAGCTTTGAATTGACGCTTTGTTTAAGATTTCTCTAGATTAAGTAAAGACAAGGGGGAAAAAGGCATTATGTGATGAGATGAAAGCATTAAGGAAGACAAAGTTTTGCACTGCAAGGATAATTTCCCTAAAAAAACTGGTAGGAAACTTCTAGAAGATAGCATAGAAGTAAATCTAGGTGACCAGTTTGGGGATGACTTTTTCGATACAGCATCAAAAGGACAATCCATATACCTATCTCACCTTCTCCACCTGCTCTTCATTCTTATAATAAAGAATCCAATGAGATAACCTGGCAGTGTCTACTGGCTTCAGTGATGCTCTGTGTGAGTCTGCAAGCTTTAGAAAACTCTTCAAAATCAGGTGTCGGGGGAAAGGACTGAGTCTCTCATGAATTGCTTTGCTGTGCTAGTCAATAAGTTTTAAAACATACATACACACACTGTACATACATACATGTACAGGAAAAGGATTAGCTCCCTAAATTTCCCTCCAAATATCCCGCAGCTTGTCTTGGTACTATCTTTTTACATATTCTTCATTTGTAGGGAAAGGACGATTGCTTCAGGATCTGGCTGGGAATACCACCTTTCCCATCCTGGCTTTTGATTCCCCAAAAGACACTTCAATTTTAACGTCTGGAACTCAGTTACACCTAAAAAAAAAATACTCCGTTAAAATCCTGTTGTTTTATAGTTTAAAGATACAGGAAAAAATGGTCAATTATCTATTTCAGGGTCAGCTAACATTTTCTGCAAGGTCCAAAGAGTAAATATTTTAGGCTTTGTGGGCCGTACAGTCTCTGTAGCAATTACTCAACTCTGTCTCTGTGGCACAAAAGAGCCATAGACAGTATATGAATGAATGGGCATGGCTGTGTTTCAATAAAATTTTACTTACAAAAGCAGGTGTCAGGCCAGATTTTTCCCACGGGCCATAGTTTGCCCACATGTAATCTAATCTAATAGTTATTTTCTAAAAGATGGAAGGGCTCCCTGGATCTCTGTGTTAGTAATTGCGGTCAATTGTTACTCCTTTCTATATGGTTCTAGAGAATCATTCCTCTGTATCTATTCCCTGTGCAGTCCTCTCCCACAATGACTTCACTTAACCATGTGCCTTGTTTGGCCAATGAGATATCAGCAAGCAGGATGCAAGCACAAGCTAGATAAAGGCTTGTGCAGTAAGGCTTACCTTCTCTGCTTGCTCTTCCACCACTAGGCAGAAAAGCCTGGGCTAGCCTCCCAGAGGATGAGAAAGCGTGCAGACAGCAGCCTGAGCTGCCCCAGCCATGGCCCAAACACAACACTGAGCCGAGCCCAACATTTGGTGGTACAGAGCCAAGCCGTCTCAGCCGAGCCCTGCTCTAGTTGCCAACCCACAGAATC
This sequence comes from Equus asinus, assembly GCF_041296235.1. Taxonomy (NCBI): domain Eukaryota; kingdom Metazoa; phylum Chordata; class Mammalia; order Perissodactyla; family Equidae; genus Equus; species Equus asinus. The sequence goes on from NC_091812.1 coordinate 22,746,467, forward strand.
ATGAGCAAGGAAATGATTATTGTTTTAAACCGTCATATTTTGGGCTGGAATGGTGCACAACCATAGGTAAATGATATAGTAATCTAAGAGGGCAAAAACCCCAAAGACTCTCACAAGTATTTACTCTGTCAGTGTAACCAAAGCAAGAAATGAACGAGCTATGTATTTAAATTGTGAATTTGTGGCTTTCTTAACAGCTTGTTCAGACAATTCTGAATTTCTGGATTGTCCTAACAGCCGATTGGACTATTCTGATATGTCTCTGAATATTCAGAATTGCTATGAGAAATAGCTCAGATTCACTGAGTAATTCAAAACAAACTTCCACTTTCCTTGATTGAAAAGGCTCCACGGTGATGATTCACAGAAAAACTAAGAGAAATAGCTAGTTTGTAAAGACTGACCTGACTGAGGTTCCTACAAACTCCTTTCCCTTGGCTTACAAATACCAAATCCAAGTGAGCTTTATTTAACAAGCTAATTGTCACGCTTAGTGATTAGTGCATGAATTACCAGATTAATATCTATCATGTGCCAAGTGTATGAAAGTCCTGGATTCCAGCTTTTTTGATGCCATTGTCAAGACCGTGTTACAATTTTAATAAGCTCAGTATTGCCAATATGCCTTTCTAAAGAGACAACAAAAAATCCAATTTCATGACTATTGATCACATAATTTTATAAACTTTCTTAATAATAAATCTGGGAATATATACAGCCAAGAAAACCAAGAGCACATGTGGTTTGCGTATGAAGTTTCATTAAAAGATTCAGAGGGCAAATTAAATTTTTCTCAGCTTGTAAACACAAGCAAAGGCTCCCACATGGAAAACTGATTTTCTATAACTGATTGAGAAGAGTCTAAAACAAGACTAAAAGTTTGCCACATAGAATTAGTGAAATATGCCCATTAACGGAGTATAGATTTTCAAGGAGTGACGCTCCTTCTACGTTTGGGTTGAATATTCTGATAACACGTTTTCATAGATGTGTTGGTAGGCTATAGATCACACTACAATATGGTTTGTGGAAAGCAGAGAAGGTCATCGTAGGTCTTATGTTCTCTCGTTTGTAGACTATTTGGCTCATGAATAATCCTACAACATGTGATGGTTCCACTTTACCAATTCAAAAACATTGAATAAACTGAAGTATCTTAGAGGAGGAGAGTCTCTAGAACTTGGGGAAAGATTCAGGACTGTCCAAGAAACAGAGCAGTTCAAAGACAGATTTTGGGAGGTTTCAAAAGGGATTTGGGGAGAAGTTGACAGATGAAGGTCAAACAAATTAAGGAATTATAGGTGGAAATGGGGGCCTTGGGAGGCTACATAACTGCACCTGGAGACCAGAGCTGGTGTCATTTCTGGAATGGAGAACTCAGGGCCTGTTATGGGAAAAGGGACTCTCCATTCAAGGTGCTAGAATCCGTCTAAGAGGACTGTGTCCAGATTCCCTGGGCCTCTTGCCACACGAACCTGGATTGCTCACCCACCGGCAATGCTGTGTTAGAGAAGTAGTTAGGGAGAATGAAACAAAGAAGCAAAATGGGCCCTTTCAACAACTAAGACATACCCTCAAGCTCTCACATTTGTTAATTGTGCTGCTTTGGACAAAATAAAACCTATACAGATAACATCCTGAAGGGTTGCTATGAGCATTAAATTAATCCATTTATAGGAAGAATCCTAGCAGGATATCTGGCATTTAGGAGACCCTGAACAAATGCTCATTTTCCTTCTCTTTTCTTTTTTCTTGTCCTGCCTCTGACATAAAGCAGAGTATAAAGTCACACTCAATGACTCTGGCTAAGTCAATTAATCTTCTTGTACCTCAGCTTGCTTTTCTATAAAATGGATGGAATCATTTAGTCAACGTTTATTGTTTCTTCAATCTGTCAATCCAAGAATTGTGAAAGGATATCACAAGTGTTCATAATAATGCTCTGGTTTACATAAATGTGTATGCAAATTATAAGCATACTCATTATTGTGACTCTAATAGACGGTAATGTGTTACCTGCTCTTTTAAATTTTAGTAATTATTAATTGGGCAGAAACTGCCAAACCACTTTTGGGGTCGAAGAGTTCTGGTGATTACATTCTCACAGAATTACACGCAGTATTTTGAGTATTTTATAAGCCTTCCTCCCTGCTTCCCTTACCCAAAGTTGCTTTGCCAGGTAATTAATTCTCTCTAGGAAAGGCAGATTAAGCGTTATTAGCCTCCTGACCATTTCAGCTGGGGGCAAGTGAACTGAGCATTTGCCCTGGGTCCCTCAAGGTGGTAATGTCAGAGCCAAGTTTAGCACACAAGGCTCTCCCGGTCCCCAAGCCTGTGCTCACTCCACACCTCTCAGCCAAAACTGGGATTGTTTCTGGTGCCAAATTACTCACAGCAGTGCTTTCATTTTTTATTATTTAAAGATTTCAGGGATGTGAGGAATGATTAAATATGAGTCTAAGAGATATAAATGAATATGGAAAAGACTCGAGGGACTTCAGTGAAAAATATATGCTGTCATTATTCAGTTTCTACTCTTATCGTAGAAAAAAAGACATACCTAAATTCTAGAGTAATAATACTGTGGAACTGAAGTATTACTATTGAATAACAAAAGGAACATACAAATTGAGTAACTGCTACAGGATGACACGTATTTCCTACTGTCTGTGAATACCCATGACCTCATGAGCGGGCAACTCCCTGACCAGATATTGAGCCTATGACTTCATTCTTACCCACTTTCCTAATTACTTCATGGATTTCAGATTGTGGAAAAATAACCAACAAGCGTCTGTTAGGCAGGGGATTGATTTTGGCGGATCTCACATCCATTCGTAGTCACATTTACAGACTAGAGAATTCCTCCAAGGTCTGTGCTCACACAGAAACAGAGTGCATGAGGTACTAGAGAGTCAGAAAATGTAACTCCCTCTCAGAAAGTCTCATTCTTTCCATTGTTTGTTTCTTTACTCTGGTCAGTAGAAGTTATTCACCCTGGAAGCAGGAGCCCACCTACATAACACTCTAAGCCATGAAGAACTTGGTTCAATCCAGAAGCTCGTGGAAGGTAGTACCCTGTAGCCAAAGTTAGATTTCAAATTTTCTGGAAGTTTCTAACCAATGGCAACTTGAGAAGCTAAACCAAATGTCTTTAATCTTTGCTATTCAAAGTGAGAACCAAGAACCAGCAGCATCAATATTATCTGTGAACTTTCAGAGAAAGAATTCCAGACCCACCCAGAACCTACTGAATCAGCACCTGCATTTGAACAAGAACTCCAAGGATTTTTATGCTCCTTAAAGTTTGAGAAGACTCAAGAATTTCTGGGTCAAGACTACACTGTTTCAGAAAGACACTTCTCAAACACGTTTGGTCAGGGGGAAGAGTAGGAGTTATTCCGTGAGGTGTGTGGGAGAATCACAGGTCACAGTCCCGGAAGGGAATAGATTTTGCTCTTTCATTAAGAGCAACAATAATTCATCTATAAAATAACGGAATTTTCTTTTTGGGGGCGGGGCTGACTCTCAGATGCTGTCGTTCTAGGAGGTGTTAGGAAATAGCTATGGTTTTTCTCTTTCAAGTACTCCTTTTCCTTACATCCTCCTTGTGGTAACAGATCTCCTCTTGCTTTCTTTTCTTTCACTCATCATGTGGTAGAAGAGAAGTTGACCTCACCATGAGATAAAAAGAGAGTTATGACAACATCACATTAGTTCCTGAATCCAGCCACATCTGAAGACCACTTTGTGCTTTATGATTGTGTATAACGAGAGATTTCTCTTTTTCCTCAAGCTAGTTTAAATGGAGTTTCTGTAAATCACAAATGAAAAGAATCTGAGAAATACCGTAGCCCGTCAATTTTATTTTTCTGATGCCTCTATTCACTGATGCCTATGAGTCATCAGGCATTTGAGAAAAAACTTCAACATGTGAGATTTAAAAAATAAATAAATAAATAAAAAAGAATGAGAGACTTCTAAAGCTTTTCAAATATCGAGAGTAATAAAAGGAAATGTTATATCTTTAAAACAATAACCACATGCTATGTAAAACAGAAAACCAAAAATACTTAGAGAACAAGAAAAAGTAATTAAAAATATGCTAACCAAAATAAACATGTTAATGCTATAAGTGTTGGAATAAATAAAAAGTTAAGAAAAATCTCTCAAATAGTAAAATAAAAAGATAGAGCCGGGAGAAGTGAGAAAAATAACAGAAATTTGAGAATTAATTCAGGAGTTTTACCTTTTCATTAGGAGTGGTTCTTAAAAGGAAAAAGAAAAAGCTGCAAACCATCATATTATATAAGAAAATGCCCCAGAACTAAAGGCCATGCATTTCAAATCATATAGATCCACTGAAAAGCCAGAACAATGAATGAAAAAAGTACCCAAGTACATCATGAAATTTAGAACATCATGGACAAGGACAAAATCATAAAAGTTTCCATATAGAAAAAATAACTGAGGCCAGACTCATAAAACTTAATAACAACAATAAAATCTAGAAGATGATGAAGATATATTTTCAAAATTCTAAGGGAAAACTATTTTTGGCCTAGAATTCTCTCCCTAACCATATTACAAATTAACATTTTAAGACATGCACGGAATAATAATAATAATTTCAATGCAACTTTTCCTAGAAAGCTCCTGAAGGATATGCTGCAGAGTATGGGAAAGTTATCTATACATGAAATCCACGAAATAGGGATTGCAACAAAGGAGGGTAGAGAAAAAATGTCCCAGAATGACAGCTGTCTTTCTGGCAGAAAGAGAAAGTGAAAGACTAGATCAGAGTAAATTGGGGATATGTCAAAGGAGGGTTCCTAGGGGAAAAAAAATTAACCGGTATATGATTTGATGTTTTGGCATGTAGAAATATTTTTAGCATTGCAATGGAACTATTGGACTATTTGGAAAAAATAACAATAGATTCATAGAAAACTAAACAAAGGAATGTTTGAGGAAATTTTTAACTACAGAAAAAATGTACCCTCAAATAAAAGAAGTCACAGTGCGTACTTGACCCTGTAATGTACAATATTTACAAGGTAATAATATTACGAACACTAACTGATTTAACCAAAAATTGTGACAGAGGACTGTGGTAGGATAATAGGAGCAGAGAAACTAGGAGAATAATGAAGAGAAATAAATGCTAAGCTATTATATCAAAAAGTTCACATATAATACAAAAATAATTCAGGAAATAGCAATGCGTATCTATTATTTAGAAATATCTAAGTAAAGAAAAGAAGAAGCAGTTATTAAGGAGGTAGGGAGGGCTGGAAATAAGGACTATTGGTTTCTTTTCATAAGTCTTTTAAAAATATTTGCTTTGAATAATATGTGCTTATTGTTCTAGTATAAAAATTAAAATTTTTTAATATTTTTCAAAAGCTAGGCATCCTGCAGGGAGAAATTCCTTTATAAAGCACCAAGGCAGGAGGAAATATTACCTGAGATAAGGAATGGGGAGAGCCCTGTTGTAAGCAGTGTGGCCTCTGCACAGGTCCACAGCAGAATCCCGAAAGGTACATCCTTTGCAGAGGTGAAGACCCCAGATGCAGCCCCCATCGTACAAAAGAAAAAAGCCACTGGATTTCGAGGAAGCTCAGTAGACTTGAGCAGTGGGCATTTCAGAAGGGACGAAAAGATGAAAACAAAAGCAGCATTTTTGTCCAAACTCAAACTCTGAGGTGTACTCTCTTAAAAGTCTGTACAGAAATTATGGAAGCCAAACTGCCAGAGTGGAGTAATGTAGTAGAAAGAGTTTGTTTACTGGGAGAAGCAGAAGAAACAATACTTAAAAATTTGACAGTCTTTTGAACACGAGTGAAAGCTGAGAATTTGGAGGAAACTGCACAAGAAAAAAAGGGAAAGAACAACAAAGGAATCAAAAGATTATATTGCTGCTTGAAATTGTGCAGATCTACACTACAGGCAGCATGCCAGGTGAGTTAGCATCATGTGGGAAGAATTAAATCCCAAGGTTGTCATTTACTGTGTGACCCTGAGCAATTCAATTAAGCTGTTAGGTCTCAGTTTCCAATCTGTAAACTGAGGATAATATCTACTTCAGAGCGTTGATAAGAACGCAACACTGAAATGATTTTAATAGATGAGAGCCCTTAGGAAATGGTAAATTTCCATGGCAAAAGTTCCAGTGTGAAAAGGACGTCTTCCCAAGAGAATGCTAACAAAGGAGGATAGTTTAGAGCAGCAAAGAAGCAGCTCATGGGGCAGCCCAGTGACCCAATGGTCAGTGTCCAAGTGGTTAAGTTTCTGCACTCTGCTTAGGTGGCCCAGGGTTTCTCTGGTTCAGATCCTGGGCACGGACCTAACACCACTCATCAAGACATGCTGAGGCAGCGTCCCACATAGCACAACCAGAAGGACCTACAACTAGAATATACAACTATGTACTGGGGGGCTTTGGTGAGAAAAAGGAAAAACAAAGGATTGGCAACAGTTGTTAGCTCAGGTGCCAATCATTAAAAGAAAAAAAAAGCAGCTCATGATTTTGATCTAAGTCTTCTCTGGGAAGAATATGTCAAGACCATCATCTGTTTGAACATCCAAGTTTGCCTCATTCTGATTTGATTCTCGCATTTGTGATTGGCAAGAATAATGCCCTTTTATCATAACCTAGAAATGAAAGAGAATTTCTCTCAAGATATAAAAATATTTCCAATGGCACAATAATTTAAGCAAGGGTGAGTATTTACATAATGGAAAAATCGAGAAACAAAATAGTAGAAATTCAATTTTAGAGAAAATAGCAAATAAATATCAGAAGGCTTTTAAGTGATTTGTGGCAAAAGCCTCTTTTTTCCCTGTTACACATATTATTTTGTTTTGCGACAACTTGGTTTTCCTCACTCTGACTTTCATTGCTTTGGCTATGTATTTGAAACTTCTGATTTTTCTGCTTTATTGGTCTCTCGCGTTGCATTGTACTAGAGTGGTTTAGAACATGAGAATAATAAGAAGCAAATATTTAACATGATAATGCAACTAACTACTGACATCTAATTTCCACATGTGTAAAGGGGGTCAGGAACGATAGTCCCTCTGCATTTTGATGTATATTTCCACTTACTTTGAATGATAATGGTTATCAAAAACTGTTTTACCCTTTCAGACAGTAATCAGAAAAAAATTTAAAAGGATCATAAATTGAATTCATTTGAGGTAATTTTTCAACGAAAAAATGCAAAATTTTCCTTTTTTTTCTTTTTGGTCAGCCCTTAAAGCATTGGAATGTCTCCTTTCTTAAATTCTTAGCTTCCTTTTTTGATTCTACAGCTTCACACAGCACTGGTAAAATCAGGTGACTTGAATCTAAGCTATTACCTAAAACTGTCATTTGGTGAATAGAATAAAGTAAAATGATAAGCTGAAAGATACTATACGCAACATTTTGAATGGATATTTAAATTGCATTTATAGCCACATTTTTTTCTTTCCTCTAGGAAATTTTTATTTTATTCTAAGGAGGAGAAAAAGCCTGACATTATCTCAGTGGCTTTGTGGGCCACAATGAATGGGCTGCATTTAGGGAAACCAGTATTTGTTGTTTTGAATTTCTCATGAAACAACAGATTCCTGAGTAAAATCACCCATTAATGCTATTCCTATTTATTTGTTCAGCCTAGGGTTTCAAGTTCATTTTCAGTCTGAAATCCTAAACTAATGCTTCTCTTAGTTTTAGAGTTACAAATGAGATTCAACTGTTAGTTTGTAAAAAAAACGATTGAAAAAACTAACAAGAATGGGATCCTACGCTACTTCTCAAATTGCATAAAATCTAGGATTTGGAAAAGTCTAATAAATGCAATCAAGACAAACATCTAAGGACATATATGCTTATATATCCTATATATATGTCCTATATATCAAATTTACCATTAAGACTGTCCATCCTGTGACTGCTAGGTAATATGCGTTTTACATAACATCAAATCTGAGTGGTATTTCTAGTGGACTCTTTTTCTTTTAAAGTGGCTTTTGCAATGCATGAAGAATAATCACCCAAGTTCCCACCATAAATATAATTGTTTTTTAATGGAGGGCCTAACAGATATTCTTTTCAAATAGGCCGTTGAGTTAGCAGACTAGGACTCTGAGTTCCATTTTTGACGCTACATGTGCTCTCTCCGGAACCTTGTTCTGCCAACTCTTTTCCAAAGGTGATGCATCATTTTACATTCCCACCAGCAATGTAGGAAGGTTCCTCAACCTTCACATGCTCGCCAATATTTGTTGTTGCTCATCTATTTGATTACAGCCATCCTAGCAAGTATGAAGCAGCATTTCATTGTGATTTGATTTTCATTTCCCTAATGACAAATGATGTCTGCTACCTTTTTCTGTGCTTATTGGCTACGTATAGCTTCTTTGGAGAAATGTCTATTCTATTCAAATGCTTTGCCCATTTGTTTTGCATAACTTCCTTATTGAGATATGATTGACACACCATACCATTCACCCATTCAAGTTGTAAAATGGTTTTTAGAGTATTGACAGAGTTGGCCCCATCAATTATGGAACACTTTCATCACCCCAAAAAGAAACTCATAACGTTAGCAGTTACTTCCCTTCTCCCCCAAACCCCAAGCCCCAGGCAACCACCAATCTATTTTCTTTCTCAATGGGTTTTCCATTCTGGACTTTTGAAATAAGTGAATTCATACAAAATGTGGTCTTTTTGGCTGGCTTCTTCCACTGAGCACAATGTTTTCAAGATTCACCCATGTTGTAGGATATATTAGCATTTCATTTGTTTTCATGGCTGAATAACATTCTATTGTATGGATAAAGCACATTTTATTTATCTATTCTTTAGTTAATGAACAATTGGGTCATTTCCACTTTTTGGTTATTATGAATAATGCTGCCATGAACATTTCTGTACAAGTTTTTGTGTAGACACATGTTTTCAATTAACTTGGATATATATGTAAAAGTGGAATTATTGGGCCATTTAGTAGCTTTATGGTCAACATTTTCATGATCTGCCAGACTGTTTTCCAAAGGAAGTGCACATTTTACATTCCCACCAGCAACATACAAGGGCTTCAATTTCTCCACATCCTTGCCAACACACATTATTATCTTTTTTATTGTAATCATCCAGTGGCTGTGAAATGATATCACATTGTGGTTTTGATTTGCATTTCCCCAATGACTAATGATGTTAAGTATCTTTTCATGTGATTATTGACTGTTTGTATATCTTCGCTGACAATATGTCTATTCAGTTACCTTGACCTTTTTTTTTTTGGAGGAAGGTTAACCCTGAGCTAACATCTGCAGCCAGTCCTCCTCTTTTTGCTGAGGAAGGGTGGCCCTGAGCTAAAATCTGTGCCCATCTTCCTCTATTTTATATGTGGGACACCTGCCACAGCATGGCTTGATAAGCAGTGCGTATGTCCGCACCCAGGATCCGAACCTGTGAACCCCAGGCCGCCGAAGAAGTTGATTTTCATTTATGGTGTAAGGTAGGAGTCCAACTTCATACTTTTTTGCAGTAGCATTTATTAAAGAGAATATTCTTTCTCCGTGAAATTGTCTTGGTAGTCTTGTCAAAAACCAATTGATCATACATCTAAGAGGTTTTTTCTGGACTATCAATTCTCCTCCGTTCATCTATATGTCTACCTTGTGCCAGGAGTACTTACTGTTGATTACTGGAGCTTTGTAGTGAGTTTTGAAATCAACAAGTGTCAGTCCTCCAACTTCGTTTTTCTCAAGATTGTGTTAGTTACACTTGGCCCCTTGCATTTTCATTATAAAGTTCAAAATCTGCTTGTCATCTTCTCCAAAAAAAAACCCAGCAACTAGGATTTTGACAGGGATTCCATCATATCTCCAGATGAATTTCAGGACTATTTCCATCTCAGAAGTATGAAGTCTTCCCATCCATGAATCTGTAGACATGGATCTTTCCATTTATTTAGGTTCTCTTTAATTTCTTAACATGATGTTTCACAGATTTTTGATATATGAGTCTTAGACGTCTTTTATTAGATTTATTCCTAAACATTTTATTCTTTTTGATGCTATTTTAAATGGAATTGTTTTTGTAATTTCATTTTCAGATTGTTCACAGCTAGTGCATAAAAATACAAATAATTTTTGTATATTGATCTTGCATCCTACAACTTTCCTGTACTCATTTGTTAGTTCTAATAGCTTTCTTGTGGATCCCTTAGGATTTTCTAGATGCAAGATATGTCATCTGTGAACAAAGGTAGCTTTACTTCTTTTCTAACTGGGATGAGTTTTATCACTTTTTCTTACCTAATTTCCCTGGGTAGAAACTCAAGTAAAATGTTGCATAAAAGTAGTGAAAGTAAATATCTTTGTCTTGTTCCTGACCTCAGGGGAAAACAATTTCAGTCTTTTCACCGTTAAAAATGATGTTAGTTGTGAATTTTCCATAGATGCCCGTTATTAGTTAGGAAGTTCCCTTTAGTCCTAGTTCTTAAAATTTCTTTTATCATGAAAACATGCTAAATTTTGTCAAATACTTCTCCTTCATCTATTGAGATGATCATACAGATTTGGTCCTTTATTCTATTAATATGGTGTGCTACATTGATTGATTTTCATAAATTGAACCAACTTTGCATTCCTGGGATAAATACCACTTGGTAATGATATAGAACTTTTTAAATATGTTGTTGGATTCAGTGGCTAGTATTTTATTGTGGGTTTTTTGCACCTATATTCAGAAGAGATATTGGTCTGCAGTTTTCTTGGCAAGTGTTTTTCTAAAACTTCTCTCTAAGCTCTGCTTTCCCTGCATCCTCTAAGTTTTAGTATATTGTTTTTTCATCCTCATTAATCTCAAAGAATTTTCTAATTTCACTTGTGATTCCTTCTTTAGCCCATCAATTATTTAGAAGGGTTTTGTTTAATTTCCACGTATTTGTAAATTTTCTTCTCATTGATTTCTAATTTCATCCGATTGTGGTTGGATAACATATCATGTATGATTTCAATCCTTCTAAATTTATTGAAATTTGTTTATGACCTATTATATGGTCTTTCGTGGACAATGCTCCATGCATACTTGCTGTTGTGTGGCGAGTGTTCTATAGATGTTTGGTAGGTTTAGTTGGTTTATAGCGTTATCCAAGTTCCCAGCACTTTGTTGATCCTCTGTCTAGTTGTTCTAACCATTATTGAAAGGGGCACAATGAGATCTCCAACGATTATTGTTGAACTATTTCTCCCTTCAATTCTGTCAGTTTTTGTTTCATTTATTTGGGATTCTTTTTGTTAAGTGCATAAATGTTTATAATTATGATGTCTTCTTTATGGTAGACCCTTTCATCATTATAAAATATCTTTCTTTATTTCCAGTAATAATTTGCCTTAAAGTCTATTTTGTCAGATGTTAGTATAGCCATGTTAGCTCTCTTTTGGTTACTGTTTGCATGGTATGCCTCTTTCCATCCTTTTATTTTCAACTATTTGTCTTTGAATCTAAAGTGTGTCTCATATAGACAGAGTATTCCCTTGTCATTTATAAATATTTTCTGAGTTATTTTCTTAATGGTTGCCCTGGTGAATAATGCCAACTTAATTTCAATAGTTCACAAAACTTTTAACATATATTAATCCATTCTGTCTCCCTCCTTTGTCCTATTACTGTTATTAAAATTACATCTTTATACATTGTATGCCCATCAACACAGACTTATAAAGATTGTTTTATAATATTATTTTAAAAACCAGAAGGGAGAAGAAAAAAGTTACAAACAAAACATATATTTACCTTGTCTTTTATTTATATTTTTTTGAGGAAGCTTAGCTCTGAGCTAACATCCACCACCAATCCTCTCCTTTTTGCTGAGGAAGATTAGCCCTCAGCTAACATCTGTGCACATTTTCCTCTGTTTTATATGTGGGATGCCTGACACAGCACGGCTTGATAAGCGGTGCATTCGTCCATGCCTGGATCCAAACTGGCAAACCCGGGCTACCGATGCAGAGCGCATGAACTTAACCACTACACCACCAGGCTGGCCCCTACATTGTCTTTTATATTTTCCTATGTAGATACATTTACTGGTACTCTATTTCTTCATGTGGATTTGAGTTACTGTGTTTTATCCTTTCATTTCAGCATGAAAGACTCCCTGTAGTACTCCATGTACTGCAGGTCTGGTAGTGACTAACTCTCTCCATGTTTGCTTATCTGGGAATGTTTTAATTTCTCATTCATTTTGAAAGATACTTTTACAATACATAGGATGTGTTGTTGTTGAAGGATAGCTTATGTCGTTAAAGGATCGCTATCCTATGTGTTGAAGGATAGCTTTACAACTCAGAATTCTTGGTTGACAGTCTTTTTCTTTGAGTACTTTGAATATGGTATTACACTGGCTTTGGGCTTCCGTGGTTTGTTGAGAAATCAGCTGTCAATCTTATTGGAGATTTTTTGTATGTAAAGAGTCACTTCACTCTTGCTGCTTTCAAGATTTCATTGTCTTTCTACAGTTTGATTTTATTGTCTCTGGGTGTAGGTCTTTATGAGCTTAACCTACTTGGAGTTCATTGAACTTTCTGGATTGATTTACAATATCTTTTTCATCAAACTTGGGAATTTTTTCACTAATTCTTTCAAATATTCTCTTCACTCCTTTCTCTCTTGTCCTTCTGTGACTCCCATATGCATATGTAGGTACGCTTGATGATGTCACAGAGGTATCTGAGGCTGTGTTCATTTTTCTTCATTCTCTTTCTTTCAGTCCCCTCAGACAGATAATTGCAATTTTTCTATCTTCAAGTTCACTAATTCTTTCTTCTGCCTGTTCAAATCAGCTGTTAAACTGCTGTAGTGAATTTTTTATTTTAGTTATTGTATATTTATTTATTTTGCATAATTTCCATTTATTCTTATTCTCTATTTGGTGAGAAATCATTCTCATAATTTCTTTTAATTTTTTTAGACATGGTTTCCCTTAGTTCTTTGGATATATTTAAAATAGCTGAATTAAAGTCTTTGTCTACTATCTCCAAAGTCTGGGCTCCCTCGGAGAAAATTTAAATTGACTGTTTTTTTTCATATGTGTGGGTCAGACTTTTTGTTTCTTTATCTCTCTCTCTTTGTACTGGCCAAACCATGAATAAAGATGCTATAAACATTCTTGTACTGTCTTTTGGTGGACATATGCATTCATTCCTCTTGGGTATATACCTAGAAGTGGGATTGCTAGATCATTAGGTAGACATACGTTGTACTGCCAAACAGTTGTCCCAAGTGGCCAAGCCAATTTACATTCCCACCAGCAGTGTATAAAAGTTTCAATTGCTCTATACCTCATATAAAACTTGGTATGGTCAGTCTTTTTCATTTTAGCCATTCTGGTAGCTGTGCACGGGCATCCCATTGGGGTGTGAATTTGCATTTCCCTGATGAGAAGTGATGTTGAATACTTTTTCATATGCTTATCAGCTATTTTGGTTTCTACTTTGACCTCTATTTTTGCTATAAAATTTCTTAATTCTACAAACATTTACTGAGACTCTATCTACTTAAGAAACAGATATTAAATACTCTGCCCTCAAAGAACTCACAATCTAAAGAGAGAGATATATAAATAAATAAATGGTTAAAATCTAGGGTTACAAGTGCAATAATATAGGCAAACAGAGAAGAGACATGTAATCCAACTGTGTAGACTGAGAAAGGCTTCTTAAAGGACCTGACCTTTAAACTAAGGCTTAAAAGATAGAAAGGACTTAGCCAGATGAAGACAATATGAGAGAACAGAGTAGGAAAGGACATTTCAGGATAAGTGAACCAGAGACAGAGAGAAAAGTCTTCCTGTCTTTAAAACATTTTGGCTCCTTGATTTAAAAAAAATTAATTAATTAAAAATTTTTAAAAAGTGAAAGTTCCCGGGAGAAGATCCAAGATGGCGCCGTGAGTAGTCCTCTTTGTCTCTCCCCCTTCGAGTCTACAATTATTTGGACACTTATCACTCGACAAAGGATATCCAGACAGCATCTCAGGATGTCTGAGATACCCACGCGACTATACATCGGAAGGCGGACGGACTTTCCTCCGGGAGGATGTGGAAATAGGTGAAAACTCTCCGACCCCGACCGAGCAGCCTAGTACCCGCAAGCGGCTTTCTTCCAACGGACGCCCCCAGAGGATCTACACACATCTAGGACAGGAGCGAGCACACAACAGAGGAGCGACGGTGGAAACAGGTGACCAGAACCCTACCTAAACCCCCCTCAATTACTCCTAAACGCAGAGGGAAACTTTGGAGTTGCACACCTGAGCCCGCGGGGAGACCCCACCTGGTGTTCACGGCGCCCGGAGGGTCCCAGAGAGAGTTGCTGAGGGTACGGAGGTCTCCCAGCTGCCGTTGCCCACCCCGTGGGAGTAGGGATTGCCAGAGATCTCGGAGAGGACTGGGGCTGGGGGAAGTTTCAAAGGCCGGCTCTGCGACCCGGAGGGGAAGCTCCGGAGTTCCGCCCAGGCAGTAGACAAAACTCTCTGTCTGCCATTAGCAGAGGGGCCACGCCCAGCATTCACGGCTCCGGGAGAGGCCCGGAGAGAATCCCAGAGGGCGGGGTGACCCCCAGCTGCCGTTGCCCGCCCCATGGGAGTAGGGATTGCCGGAGATCTCGGAGAGGACTGGGGCTGGGGGAAGTTTCAAAGGCCGGCTCTGCGACCCAGAGGGGAAGCTCCAGAGTTCCGCCCGGGCAGCAGACAAAACTCTCTGTCTGCCATTAGCAGAGGGGCCACACCCAGCATTCACGGCTCCGGGAGAGTCCCGGAGAGAATCCCAGAGGGCGGGGCGACCCCCAGCTGCCGTTGCCCGCCCCGTGGGACTAGGGATAGCCAGAGATCTCGGAGAGGACTGGGGCTGGGGGGAGTTCCAGAGACCCAGCTTCGTAGCCTGGGGGGAAACCCTACAGGCTCACAGCAGCCTTAGGGAAAGCCTCTGCACAGCACCAGTAGAAGGCACCCAGCCGGCAGCCACAAGGCTGGAAGACCCCAGGGCAAAAGCAGCATAGCTAGGTGAACTAACCACAGACTGTAGAAGATGCCAATAGCTCTCCTGCGACCCATAGAGGACAAGTGAGATTTTGTGGGTGCCGACAGCAACGGAGCGACAAATATAAGTGATCCCACCCCTGGCCGCTGGAAAAGCCCATAACACCGTTGCAGACCCCAAGGAGGGAGCACATCTAGGTGGGCTGCAACAGTAGGCACCAGCAGCCTGAAGCCCCCCTGTGACGGCCCCCACGGCAGAGGAGGGAATCCAAAGGACCACTGTGGCTATGAGGAGGGGCCCAGGCCCAGTTAGCAACTGCGGACAGGGTTCCTGGTTGGTGCAGTATAAACAGCTGCTCCCCCACCGCAGCAGCTGAAACAAGTGAAAGGAGCAACTAAACTCTATCTCCATGCGGAGCACAAATCAACAACATCAAGCAATATGAAAAAATACATTAAATCTCCAGAACAGAAAGAAAGTAACAAATACACAGAAAACAATCCCAAAGAAAATGAGATATATAACCTAAATGATGATGACTTCAAAACAGCCATCATTAAAATACTCAATGAGTTAAGAGAGAATTCTGACCGACAACTCAACGAGTTCAGGAGCTATGTCACAAAAGAGTTTGATACGATAAAGAAGAACCAAACAGAAATATTGGAAATGAAAAACACAATAGAGGAGATTAAGAAAAATCTAGATGCTCTGAACAGTAGGGCTGATAATATGGAGGAAAGAATTAGCAATTTGGAAGATGGCAATATAGAATTGCTGCAGGCAGAGGAGGAGAGAGAAGTAAGACTAAAAAGAAATGAAGAAACTCTCCGAGAATTATCAGACACAATTAGGAGATGCAATGTAAGGATTATAGGTATACCAGAGGGAGAAGAGAAGGAGAAAGGGGCAGAAAGCCTATTCAAAGAAATAATGACTGAGAACTTCCCAAATCTGGTGAGAGAGATGGATCTTCAGGTGACAGAAGCCAATAGATCTCCAAACTTTATCAATGCCAGAAGACCAACTCCACGGCATATAGTAGTGAAGCTAGCAAAAGTCAACGACAAGGAGAAAATACTAAGGACAGCCAGGCAAAAGAAACTAACCTACAAAGGAACCCCCATCAGGCTATCAGCAGATTTCTCAGCAGAAACTTTACAGGCTAGAAGAGAGTGGAATGATATATTCAAAAATCTGAAGGACAAAAATCTATAGCCGAGAATTCTCTACCCAGCGAAAATATCCTTCAAATATGATGGAGAAATAAAAACTTTCCAAGATAAACAAAAATTAAGGGAGTTCATTGCCACAAAACCTCCTCTACAGGAAATCCTCAGGAAAACCCTCATTCCTGAAAAATCCAAAAAAGGAAAGGGGCTACAAAACCAAGAGCAGAGGAGATAAGTAGAAGGACAACAACAGAGAGTAGCAGCTCTACATCAGAACAGATTAAACCATGGGACGAGAAACAAAGGAAATTGAAGAAAACCGGAAAACAAGACACAAAATGGTAGTGGTAGGCCCCCACATCTCAATAATCACTCTAAATGTAAATGGATTGAACTCCCCAATCAAAAGACACAGAGTGGCAGGATGGATCAAAGAACAAGACCCAACAATATGCCGCCTCCAGGAAACACACCTCGGCCCCAAAGACAAACACAGACTCAGAGTGAAGGGATGGAGAACAATACTCCAAGCTAATAATGAACAAAAGAAAGCAGGTGTCGCTATACTAATATCAGACAAGGTAGATTTCAAAGCAAAACAGATAAAGAAAGACAAAGAGGGACAGTATATAATGATAAAAGGGACTCTCCACCAAGAAGACATAACACTTATAAATATATATGCACCCAACACAGGAGCACCAAAATTTGTAAAGCAACTCTTAATAGAACTAAAAGAAGACATCAACAACAATACAATAATAGTAGGGGACCTCAACACACCATTAACACCAATGGACAGAACATCAAGACAGAAAATCAACAAGGAAATAATAGAATTAAATGAAAAATTAGACCAGATGGACTTAATAGATATATATAGAACACTTCATCCAAAAACAGCAGGTTACACATTCTTCTCAAGTGCACATGGAACATTCTCAAGGATTGACCACATTTTGGGAACCAAAGCAAACATCAATAAATACAAGAGAGTTGAAATAATATCAAGCATCTTTTCTGATCATAATGCTATTAAACTAGAAATCAACTACAAGAAAAAAGCAGAGAAAGGTGCAAAAATGTGGAGACTAAACAACACGCTTCTCAACAAACAATTGGTCATTGAAGAAATTAAAGAAGAAATCAAATTTTATCTGGAGACTAATGAAAATGAGAACACGACATACCAAATCATTTGAGATGCAGCAAAAGCAGTCCTAAGAGGGAAATTCATCGCAATACAGGCTCACCTCACTAATCAAGAAAAAGCTCACATAAGCAACCTCAAACGACACCTAACAGAACTAGAAAAAGAAGAACAAATAAAGCCCAGAGTCAGTAGAAGGAGGGAAATAATAAAAATAAGAGCAGAAATAAACGATATTGAAACAAAAAAGACAATAGAAAGGATCAATGAAACAAAGAGTTGGTTCTTCAAAAGAATTAACAAAATTGACAAACCCCTAGCCAGACTCACCAAGAGAAGAAGAGAGAAATCACAAATTAATAAAATTAGGAATGACAGAGGAGAAATCACAACAGATACCAATGAAATACAAGAGATCATAAGAGAATACTATGAAAAACTATATGCCAACAAATTGAACAACCTAGAAGAAATGGACAAATTCCTAGACTCCTACAATCTCCCCAAACTGAATCAGGAAGAAATGGAGAATCTGAATAGGCCAATCACAAGTAAGGAAATAGAAATGGTAATCAAAAACCTCCCCAAAAATAAGAGTCCAGGACCAGACGGCTTCTCTGGAGAATTCTACCAAACATTCAAAGAAGACTTAATACCCATTCTCCTCAAACTGTTCCAGAAAATTGAGAAAGATGGAGAACTCCCTAACACATTCTATGAAGCCAACATCACTCTGATCCCCAAACCTGACAAGGACAACACAAAGAAGGAGAACTACAGGCCGATATCACTGATGAACATAGATGCAAAAATCCTCAACAAAATTTTGGCAAACCGAATACAGCAATACATCAAAAAGATTATACACCATGATCAAGTGGGATTTATAGCAGGGACACAGGGATGGTTCAACATCCGCAAGTCAATCAACGTGATACACTACATCAACAAAATGAAAAACAAAAACCACATGATCATCTCAATAGATGCAGAGAAAGCATTCGACAAGATCCAACACCCATTTATGATAAAAACCCTCAGTAAAATGGGTATAGAAGGAAAGTACCTCAACATAATAAAGGCCATATATGATAGACCCACACCTAACATCATACTCAATGGACAAAAACTGAAAGCCATCCCTCTGAGGAGAGGAACAAGACAAGGGTGCCCACTTTCACCACTCCTATTCAACATAGTACTGGAGGTGCTGGCCAGAGCAATTCGGCAGGAAAAAGAAATAAAAGGAATCCAAATAGGTAACAAAGAAGTAAAACTCTCGTTGTTTGCAGACGACATGATCTTATATATAGAAAACCCCAAAGAATCCATAGAAAAACTATTAGAAATAATCAACAACTACAGCAAAGTAGCAGGGTATAAAATTAACGTGCATAAATCAGTAGCATTTCTATACACTAACAATGAACTAACAGAAAAAGAACTCAAGAACTCAATCCCATTCACAATCGCAACGAAAAGAATAAAATACCTTGGGATAAACTTAACCAAGGAAGTGAAGGATATATACAATGAAAACTACAAGACTTTCTTGAAAGAAATTGACGATGACATAAAGAGATGGAAAGACATTCCTTGCACATGGATTGGAAGAATAAACATAGTTAAAATGTCCATACTACCTAAAGCAATATACAGATTCAATGCTATCCCAATCAGAATCTCAAGAACATTCTTCACAGAAATTGAACAAACAATCCTAAAATTCATGTGGGGCAACAAAAGACCGCGAATTGCTAAAGTAATCCTGAGCAAAAACAAAGCCGGCGGAATCACAATCCCCGATTTCAAAACATACTACAAAGCTACAGTGATCAAAACAGCATGGTACTGGTACAAAAACAGGTCCACAGATCAATGGAACAGAATTGAAAGCCCAGAGATAAAACCACACATCTATGGACAGCTAATCTTCGACAAAGGAGCAGAGGGCCTACAATGGAGAAAAGAAAGTCTCTTCAACAAATGGTGCTGGGAAAACTGGACAGCCACATGCAAAAGATTGAAAATTGACCATTCTTTTTCACCACACACCAAAATAAACCCAAAATAGATCAAAGACCTAAAGATTAGGCCTGAGACAATAAGTCTTTTGGAAGAGAATATAGGCAGTACACTCTTTGACATCAGTTTCAAAAGAATCTTTTCGGACACTGTAACTCCTCAGTTGAGGGAAACAATAGAAAGAATAAACAAATGGGACTTCATCAGACTAAAGAGCTTCTTCAAGGCAAGGGAAAACAGGATTGAAACAAAAAAACAGCTCACTAATTGGGAAAAAATATTTACAAGCCACTTATCTGACAAAGGGTTAATCTCCATAATATACAAAGAACTCACACTGATTAGCAACAAAAAAACAAACAACCCGATCAAAAAATGGGCAGAGGACATGAACAGACATTTCTCAAAAGAAGATATGAATATGGCCAATAGACACATGAAAAGATGTTCATCATCGCTAATCATCAGGGAAATGCAAATCAAAACTACACTAAGATATCACCTTACACCCGTTAGATTGGCAAAAACATCCAAAACCAAGAGTGACAAATGTTGGAGAGGATGTGGAGAAAAAGGAACCCTCATACACTGTTGGTGGGAATGCAAACTGGTACAGCCACTATGGAAAACAGTATGGAGATTTCTCAAAAAGTTAAAAATAGAAATACCCTATGACCCAGCCATCCCATTACTGGGTATCTATCCTAAGAACCTGATATCAGAAATCTCAAGAGTCCGTTGCACCCCTATGTTCATCGCAGCATTATTTACAATAGCCAAGACGTGGAACCAGCCTACATGCCCAGAAACTGATGATTGGATAAAGAAGATGTGGTATATATACACAATGAAATACTACTCAGCCATAAAAAAAGACAAAATTGGCCCATTCACAACAACGTGGATGGACCTCGAGGGTATTATGTTAAGCGAAATAAGCCAGTCAGAGAAAGATGAACTCTATATGACTCCACTCATAGGTGGAAGTTAGTATATTGATAAGGAGATCTGATCGGTGGTTACCAGGGAAAAGGGGGGGTGGGGGGAGGGCACAGAGGGGGAAGTGGTGTACCCACAACATGACTAACAAAAATGTACAACTGAAATCTCACAAGGTTGTAATCTATCATAACATTAATAATAAAAAAAAGTGAAAGTTCCCAAAATTAAGGCATGAAAATTGAGTCTAGCAGAATATTCATTCAATGCCAGATATTTTATTAAAGGGCACCAATTTAGGAGTTGATGATGGTCCAGTGCAGCCATATCCCATGGGGACTCCCCAGTTGACTCTTATCATGGTTAATTATGGTGAGACTATCCTAGCTCCGCAAAGGACTCCAGCTGATTAGAGTTCTGCAGAGTTAGAAGATGGAGAAAGAAACTTGACACACTTAAAAAAAGAAAAGAAACAATCTTTTCATGATTATCATTTTAACAATGATATATTGTTACCAATGTTTAATTGCTATCATTATTAATAATGTTATTATTGCAGCAGGTGCCATTAGGATGTGTGCGCCTTGTTCCAGGCAGCATGTGAAGCACTCGGCATATGACCATATGAAGTAGATATTATTTTTATCACCATTTCACAGATTATGAAACTAAAGTCATAAAGAACTTGTTCAATGTCACACAATTAGAAAGGAGAGATGGAATTTGAATGCAGGTCTGATTCCAGAACCCACATTTTCATGTTAAAATCTTTTGAATTACAACTGGATACCCTTTAGTAAAAGAACATTATTTTTCTCATTCCAACTCTCTGACTCCAGGAACAAGAAAGCTATTTATATGTTTGTGGCAAAGACTTTGTATTTCAAGCCAGATTGTTCATTGCACTTATTTCACACCCCTATTCTGATCCTAGGATATAACATCACCTTACAAATCCCACCTAAATGATGTCTCTACCTGGTCTAATCTAAATTTCTCCTATCACCTCTTATTGGTTTTAGTTGATGTGATTATTACATTCTTCAAATATGCTCTTAGGCCCACTGTTATATTAATTATGAAGATATAAACAATTAACTTGATCTCCTGTTTTGGCGGCTTGCATTTCTTTTGACATTTTAATAGCCTAGGCAAATCCTAAAAGAAGTATTTGGCATAAGTTAATACATAACACTTTCAGAATAAAAAAATAAATAGATTAATAGGATATTAAGTTTACAGCTCTTAGCTCCATGTCCCACCTCTTCCCAGCCAAAAACGAGAGAAAAGAAAACTAGTTTTTCAGCTGTATTTAGATAAATAACAGCATTTTCATATGAGAATGTCTATCTGCACAATTAGCCAAGTTTCCCAATTAGGCTGTTTTTTTCAGCATCTATTAGGAACAAGAGGAAGAGAAGAAGAAACATTGAGTTTACACGGGTTTAACTCCTCTAAGATAAGGAACTTACGGGGAATTTGGGAAAAATTCACCTTACACTGAAATCTTAAAATGAGAGTTTTCAGTGGACGTGTGAGGCTTTTAAATGAATTTTAATTTAATCTTTTTAGATGTTAATGGCTTTTGTGGGCAACACTGTTTTCTAAATGTCAGGGAATATGGGTTTCTGTAAGCACTAGTACTAGGGAAAAAAACATATTAAATTTGGCTCTTAAAGTGAGCTTGGATGAGAACAAACGGGAAGTTTAAGGTCACAAATCGTGTTTAGATAAACGACCCAGCAGAGTGACTAATGTAGCCTTAATATGTATTAGAAGGCAATGTCACCAAGTGCACACACTCGGTATGTACAAACTGAGCATGCTTAGCACCTCAATTCTCTTAGCATGTATTCATTTTAAGAGGCAATATATGAATAGAGCTAACTTGTAACATTTTTCTTCATTAGTTCACATTATTATTAAACATTATATTGTTAACATGATAAATATTGCACTTAAATATTTTCATAAGAAATAATCTCTAAAGACTGATGCAACCAAAGTGTGTGATGTACAAAGAATGGAGGTGGTGGAAGGGAGAGAAGGATAATGAAGGATAAAAAAAAAACCCAAAAACACTATTTCATGGGTATCAGAATTGACAGAATTGAATGTAGGGCACGGTTTAATAATTTTCCCTTAATCATGGTGGTGAAATTTTCTAACAAAGATATAAAAATTCATATGACTTTAATTACGTGGTTACACTTTTACCTTTTTACATGTGTAGAAAGAAAAAAAAACTCCTTCCCTACGTTGAAAAAACCAGCATAATATATATTCATTTAAATTCTATTCAGTTTGAAGATTTAAGGTATTAACAAAAAGAGTGTGTATTGGAGATATTTGGAATTGGTTTCTTTAAACAAAAAAGGAAATCCTAGTAAAAAAGAAAAATCTGGGTCAGGACAAAGTCAGAAAGGAGAGAGAGTCAGAGAGTGGACTTAGGGAATGGATTATCTGGGCAATGTGAAAACAGAGTGGTCAGAGCAAAAGTGGGGGTAATTGACTAACAGGGAGGAACATCCTAGATTGGGAAACATGGCCAATAGTTTTGTTTAGTAGGGAAGATACTCAGAGCAATTAGTCCTCAAGAAAAACAGGGAAATGTTAGAAAATATAATTAGTAACTTTAGATAGGTTAGTAGGCATTTAGGTTAAATGCCTGGCCTCTGGAACAGACAATCTTGATTCAAATTCTGTTCCACTACATTAGTAGTGTGAACCTTAATGTCTCTGTGCCTCAGTTTTTCTAATCTATAAACAGGGATGATATTACACATTATATTATTAACATGAGAAATATTGCACTTAAATATTTTCATAGGAAATAACCTCAAAAGGCTGATGCAACCTACAGGACCGTGAGGAGAAGTAAATGGGTATGTGCCTAGCTTGCACTGAGTGCTATCTACATATTTGCTATCATTATTATTATTTTGCCCCCAAAATATGGAGGCTTTGGGAAAAAGGAAAATGTCTAAAGCAGATGGTCATATAGTAAGACAAACAACTAAACACAAGTAAATGTTTAGATCAGTTGAGCTTATTAACAGGTAGCGATAAAAGCATTCAATGGAAATTCCAATTTTGTGCTGCTTTCTAACTTTCAGAGGTGAAATTAAAGGTATATGCATTGTAAGATCCCTAAACAAAATCTTAGTCAAGAAAGTTTGAGTGAACAGATTTTGTGCAACATTTTAGATGGTATTTAATGATAGTACTGGTCCCGGTACTTGGGTGGGGTTAGGTGGCAGTCCTCCCCAGGGTCTGTCTGGGGCCACCGATTTGAACGTGAGCTAAGGAAGCTGCTGGGAAAATTCCTTGACTTCAGGGCACAGTTGTAATATAGAACAATACAGATGTGTTCCATGTGTATATATAAAACACAGATGTGTATATCCATGTATCTGACTGACTGCAGGAAACCTGAAGAAAGCCAAATTTCAGACACATATGATGGGGCCCCTGAAGGAGAATTCATGTTGAGGGCAGAAAAATCACAATGCACCAACGTGGCCTAATGTCACAGGGGTTAGCGGATTCAAGAGCAGTGTTTCAGCTTTCCTGGAAATCCATTCTGTTGTGCCCACCCCCTAGTGGCATATGGGTGGCCAGAGAGAAAGACTGTTATGTTCATCAAATGAAAAAACACATTCCACTAAATTCTACTATACTTTTGGGCCAGAGCATAGTTCAGAGGGAGGGGAGGTGGGTTTTCTCTGTCATTTCAAGGAAGTATCACATTGCCATAAGAATCTAGAGCAGAGCTATTCAATAGAAATTTCTGCAGTGATGGAAATGTTCTAATCTATGTTATCCAAGATGGTTGCCACTGGAACATGTAGCCAATTAGCATTTGAAGTACGGCTAGTGTGACTAAGGAAAAGAATTTTTTATTTTATTTAATTTTAATTAACTTTAATTCAAATTTAAAGTCTCATGTGGCTAGTGGCTACTGTAGTAGATAGCACAGACTAAAAGCATCACTAGCCAGCAGCAAAATTTCTGTGAAGCTTTATTGTCATCAAGATAAAGCAACTCACTTGCTCAGTGGTTAGGAATATGGAGCTTAGAGTCAACTGATTTGTGTTCTGGTTCTACCCTTATTAACAATGTAAAAAGTTACCCTGAGAGACGTGTGGGATATTCAGCTTCTGCTTGGGATATAGGAAGCTGGACAAAACATGATCCTACCTTTCCTAAAACAAAACAAAAAATATGGACAATCTGAAAATTCATAACTTTTCTTGAACTCTTCAGAGAGCTGAGACTTCAGGGCAACCAACTAACTGGAAATTTAAGGAAAAACAGATGCCTTCAAGGAGAGTCAGGACACCAGTGCTTGCTTACCTCAGATAGACGCAGCAAGACACCGGGAAGAACTCAACAAAAACTTTTAACAGACTAGTAAAGGCCAAGTATGGGCTCATGAGAGAATAAAGATCCCCTAGAAGCTGCAGATATAAGGGGATTTTACACCCACTTACAGGCTCTTTACCTTGGATTCCACTAAAAGATTGGAGAGGGTCTGGAGAAAGAATTCCTCATGGGACAGATTAGAGAAGGGAAAGAGCAGTCACACAGACTCCTTTCCCATCTCCCCTACAGAACCAAAGCCTTAGACTGCAATGGGAACAACAATAAACACTGTCATCCTTGGAACCCTAATGAAAACCCATCTCAGCTAGGTGAAGAAAACAAAAAAATACATTTTACCCATGGGGAAGAGACAAGAATACATTCTGGGCCCAGACCTACACCTGGAAATGGGACAGGAATCCCAAGAACACTATACCTCTGAGACTCAGAGGCACCTGTCTAAGACTGAAGCTTAATCACAACAAGAGATAATGCCCCCCCTACCCTTCCCCTCTCAACCAGGCTAACAAGTGTTAAACAACTAGTACCCCTGGTGTCCTGATGGAAGAGGGTCAAGAACATGAAGAGAGGACCTCTCTGAGACACAAAGGGAACACCTAAAACTAAGAATGGATTTTTGGCTTTCAACAAAAAAATTACAAAGCATACAAAAAAGCAAGAATAAAAACAACATAGTATCAAAAGACAAAGAAATTAAGATAACCAGATACAGATATAGAGAAATATTGGAACTATCAGACAAGGAATTTAAAATAACTAAAAATAATCATGATTATTATGTTAAAGGCCTTAATAGAAAAGGTGGACAACATGCAAGATCAGATAGACAATTTCAACAGAGAAATGGAAACTATCAGAAAAAAATCAAATAGAAATGCCATAAATGAAAAACACAGTAACAGAGATCGAGAAATGCCAGTTTCATCAGTAGCTTTGACACAGCCAAGGGGGGAAAAAAATCAATGGATTGGAAGATGAGTCAATAGAAATTACCCAAACTGAACCACATAGACAAAAAGAATGGGAAAAAAATGAGAGGATTCAAGAGTTGTGTAACAGTATCAAACTGTCTAAAATAAATGTAATTAGAATCCCAAAAGGAGAAGAGAGAGAACAAAGCAGAAGAAATGTTTGAAGAAATAATGGTCGAGAATTTTCCAAAAGTAATGACAGACATCAAACCAGAGACTCAAGAAGCTCAGAGAACAACAGGCAGGAATTTTACAAAAGACAGAAAAAGAAAAAGGAAAACAAGAAATAAAGTTGTTTCAACTCTGTGTGCCTCAAAATTCTTATCTGTAAATTGGATATAATGATATTGTTTGTTGTGAGGATTGGATGAGAAAATTCATGTAAAACTCATGAAGAATGTCTGAAACATAGTAAATACTCGATAGATGTTACGGTGCGAGGTCACAGCTCCACCACCACCAAAGAGCGGCAGTAGAGTTTAATCCTGGTGGTTTGACACAATTAGGAACAGATTTTTACTGTTAAGTCAAAGTCAAGGTCTGGAGTCCTTGTTTACCTGGCCATAATAGCAATAAGACTACTAGTAGACACGTTTAAGTTACCGTTTAAGTTACAGTGTCAGAAACACTGGCAATAGAACTCTGCAAGTTGCTGGATTTTCCACATGAGTGAGAGTTTGGAGTTAAGAGGAAAGTGGTATTAAAGTTAATAAGACTCTAAGCACAGAATGGGGATCCCTGGGCTACTAAATATTTACAATATGCCAGACACTGTGCTATCCTCTTTACAGATTTTATTTTCTATTTTTCCAACAGCAATTCTCTAGGGTACTATTAGTATTATTTCCACTTTACAAATGGGACTCAGAAAGATTAAGTGACTTCCCCAAGGCCAAATAGCTAATAAGCAATGGTGCCAGGTTTTGGACTCAGAACTGCCTATATCTAAAGCCAAAATTCCATCCCAAACATAATTCTGTATCCTATTATTCGGTGTTTATGAGTTCTCAAATTCACTTAAATCCTGGACCTACATTTAACTACATGGGGAAAAAGAAAATATATATATATATATATATATATAGTTTTGAGATGCTAAATTATGGGGTAATTTGCTAGGTAGAAATAGATAATGAATACAACTCTTCACCAGGATATACGCAGCCAAGATTCTCTGTACTGTGCAAATTAAATGGCAATCCAGGTTCAATCTGGGATCAAGATGACCCAACCACAATCCACAAATATTTCCAGAAAAGAAAATGTAAGACTAAAGTGGACACTTGAGGAAATATCACACCAGAGGAAAGTTTCCATAAATGAACACACCTATGGCATGGCAAAACTTATCCTCAAGAGAGCCCATACCACAGCCCTGTTAAGTGAGCCCAGCGCCATTGGCTATAGTTCGGAGTCTGCATGGCAGAGCGTTTCTGTCGGCCGCTGTGTCCTCACCACAGTCTATTCAGCGAGGGAAATTTAGCTGATACTCTTTAGGACCACACGCTATGAATAGAATATTTGCTTATTAAAGCTCAGTGAAAATGAAAGACTTCTTTCAGCTAGGAAAATTTTTAAAGATCTAGATTGCCTGCTTTTGGTGGCAGACTTTCTTTCTACACAGAGGTAAACAGGCTAAGAAATTGTCTTAGATCAGCCCTCCTGGATCCTGAGCCTGCCGTTGATTTATCAAGGAAGTGCTGCCAGAAGAAGGCAGTACGGGAGAGAGAAGCAGGACAGGGAAGAGGAGGAAGCCAAGCAAGACTGAGGTTTCCTTTCCCACCAAGTCTGACACTCACCCTGATCCTGGGGTGAGAGTTCATCCTAAGGAGCTGGGAGGCTCCAGTGCCCAGGGGCGGTGCTCAGTGCTAAGCTGAAGGTGCTAGCAGTTAGCAGCAAAACCTGGAAAAGCTGAAGGATGGGTTCACAGGGTGATTCAAGGAGATGTGCATCGGGCTTCAAAAGACTTTTCTATAGAAACTAACTTTGGACACTAGCAACATCACTCTTTCTATGTAGGATTGCCAGAATTTGAAAATAAAAACAAGGGATGCCTAGTGAAATTTGAATTTCAGGTGAACAATGAATAATTTTTAGTATAAGTGTGTCCCGTGCATCTTTTTACTTTATTTGAAACCATATCTTTAGGGGTTTTCTTTGCCAAATGAAAGAGACTTCAGTAGTCTGGAGGGTTGTTTCATGTCAGCAGGCACCTGATACTACGAACTAATCAGTTTGAAAGAGTGCTCTTGTTGTGTTTATACAATGCCAAATGTCAGGATTAATACCAGAGATATTCCAATATCCCACTCATCCATCCATCCACTGACCTACCCATCCCGTAAACATTTACTGACTACCAGGCACACTGCTGCCTGTTGGGAATAAAATAGTGAGCAGAGTCAGACTATGTCTGTCCTAATGGGGCTAGTGATTTTCAATGGCTAGATACATGACCACATTTAAAATTTTCATAGATGCCTGGCACTCTATAAACATATTCTGGACCTAACGGAAACACTGCCTATGTGATCTACCTTATTTTTCTTGAAATGCTTATTTGCATTTCTTTAGAAGTGATGCGTAGAGGAGAATATCTGTTTACATATTCAACTTATTTGATTCAGTGTGTCATTTGACCTATCTGGCTTAATCTAATTTTGCCAGTTAAAGAAGCATAGAAGTTAATGCCCAGGTGTGTGCTAGAAAGAACTCTCTATGTGTAATTTGTTTTTTGGAATAGACTTTTCAAGAGCATGCCACAAAGTGTATTATGTTTTAATAATACAATAAATAACTTGTTCAGAGAACAACAGTCTTGTCAAAGACTGTTTTCAACCAAAATAGCTAAGAAAGGATCTCAGGTGTTTTCAAAGTATTATACTCTATTTTATATCATAAATAAATCTATACCTCTGCCACCACCATCCCAATGGCTTTTTAGACAATTCTCCCGGCATCCCAGAGTGGACTATTTTTAGTTTTAGTTAGAATCAATAGCACACATTTCCTCAGAGATAACAGACTTTTGTTATGTTGCCAATTCTAGTCCTCAATTCCCTAATTTCATTCAAAAGTGCAATATTGTTTAATCTGTTGCTGTAGGACTCTTCATCCACTGCAGGCCTCTTTAGCAACAACTGGGGAAAGAAATTATTATTTTTAAGTACTTTTGCAAACAAAGTACAAAATATAGATGAACCTCACTGGGTCCCTCTATTTCAAGTAATCTGAACCTCCCTTCAGTGTTACTTAGCTTCTTTTCCAGAATTTAAAAGGAAAAAAATCAGGAAATAAACAACTGAGTTAACTCTAACAGAAGAATAATCACAAATATCTACATAAGAAAACCTAATGGGGATTTTTTAAATGTAGTCTTCTTGTTTCTGCATGCTATTTCTAAACCTCCATTTTGTCCCTCAGAATATCTAAGGAGACCAAAGTTTCATAAAGAACAATGTCACCCCAAAGAGCTGGCAGTGCTCCAGTGGAATATAGATTCTGACAAAAGCTTAGCAAAGGTTTTTCTAGATAACATTTGTCAAAGTATAAGCAAAACTAAAAATGGCAGTCAGCTAGCTTCCTGGTTACTGACCTAAGACCCTTCAAGAAGAAAACCAGTGACTCCATGTCCTATCTATTTGCTCCCTTGCAGTGTGACAGAGAATTCTGTGGTCTCTGGCTGGCCACAATGGGAGCCAGCACTCTGAAGAATCCCAAAGAAATTATCTCCTTATGAAGCTAAAATGAATATTCCTTGAGCAATCAGTGAACAATTCCAAGATACTATCCAGGAAATTGCATAATATCCCAAAATGTATTCCAGGAATACTAGTTCCAAGGACTGTACTAGGTACGACGTGAAAAATAAAATCCCTAAGTCAAATGTTTGAGACACCTGGCAAAAAGATTAGGAGGATTTTCCCCCACTGAATAAGCATCTTTCAATACGCCAATGTGTACTGTGACCCTCCAAATGTGTGCACTATGCAATTTCCTAATATTTTTTAAGGCTAGAGCTTCTTTTCCATGGAGCATCTAAAGTAATCACTGTTGCTCAGAAAGCAGTCGTCTTTGTGCCCCATATTCACCCACCAAGAAAACCTGAATTTTAAACAAAGTGTCCAAACACGAACCAAGGAGTAAAATGTTGGAAGTTGGGTTCACTCGGTAGACAAACCATGGATGGGGAAGATTTTGAGGAGTTATTTCAACTTCACAGGGTTTCTGGTGACACATCTGCCACCAAGAATCGGGGACAGCTCTGCTGGCACATCCTGAGAAAAACAGTATTTCTCAGCCTGAGCTTTTGGAAGTAAAAGCTGCTTTTCAGAGTTTGCTCTTATCTTCAAATTAGACTTTTTTCAAATTGTAAGGAACCACCTTTAATTTATTTTCTCCTAGGACTGAGACTTAATCTTCTAGGAACAAAAGGGAAAAGCTGTTAAACCATCATATGCAAATATACTCTTTAGAAAAAAGACCAGCTATTCTGCTACAAAAGCCACATGGTAAAATTCAAAATTTGCAAAGTGTTCATTGCATCCAAAGCACATGCAAATGAATATTCCCATGAGGGCAAGCCAATTCATTTCCTTCTCCCTAAAGTGTCCTATTGAATAGGTCACTTCATTTTAAATGCTCAGTATAATATCTCGCTGCTCACACACTACGTTGGACAAATTTGCTACATGGAATATTCATTTCCAGAGAGTAAGTTGTTTCTTATACAGTCAATATAACAGTAGCATTTGTAAAATCTGTTTAGAAAATAATAATAAATCAGATATATTCAGTAACTGTTGCTGATTTAGGGGGGAATATCCTCTCAACTAGTACAACTTTGGTTTTCCATCTTTCCTTTTTTTAAAGTTTATTATTTATCTGCCAGTCTCTGTGTTGTTTTTTTTTTTTTCTTCCTAAAGAGGAGACGAAAGAATGCTGTCAATTTCAAAACAGTCTGCTACTGACACATTAGAAAGGATTTAATTATTCTGGCATAAAAAGCTAGAAGCGCAAAATAAATACATTTAATAAAGACAGACTCTCAGCTACTCTAATTGCTTATGCAGTATAAGGGCTTTCAAATAATAAGTCCTTAAATAATAAATTGATATGGGGAAGAATAATGATACCCAGGTGTGAAACCTTAATCTGAGAACTGGACTGCATATTCAATGGCATAATTGCCTCTATTACCACATTCTGGCCTAACATAAGGGTTTGAGTCATGGAAACTGGATAGAAATGAAAGACGAATATATTCACATCAGAGGATCACACAATAGAGACCAGGTATCTAAATAGTTACTTGAAATGTAAAAGCAAGCTTCAGTTTAGATGAGACATTCCGTTTAAACATGTGCCACATTTAGTCTAATCTACAAAAGCACAAGTTAAGAAAATTCTCCATTAAGAACTTCAGTGTTCTTAGTCAAAAATCCTCATAAGAAGGAGCTTCTTTAATTTTCAAATAATATCTCAAGCTACTCCATCATAACTAGATTCTGTTGCTTAGGAAAGACCCTCCTCTGTATAAATACACCACATCTTCTTTATCCATTCATCCATTGATGGGCACT
This sequence comes from Equus asinus, assembly GCF_041296235.1. Lineage (NCBI taxonomy): Eukaryota > Metazoa > Chordata > Mammalia > Perissodactyla > Equidae > Equus > Equus asinus. The sequence continues at coordinate 22,777,730 of NC_091812.1, forward strand.
TAGCCATAAAAAAAGATAAAATCTTGCCATTTGTGACAACATGGATGGACCTGGAGGGTATTATGCTAATTGAAATAAGTCAGTCGGAGAAAGACAATTATGGTATGATTCCACTCATACATGCAAGATAAAATAACAACAAACAAACACATAGACACAGAGATTAGATGGGTGGTTACCAGAGGGGAAAGGGGGAGGAAGGAGGGTGAAAGGAGTAAAAGGGCACATGTGTACCGTGACAGATGGTAATTAGTCCTTAGGTGGTGAACATGATGTAATCTACACAGAAATCGAAACATGGTGATGTACACCTGAAATTCATATAATGTTATGGACCAGTGTTACCACAATAAAAAAAAATTTTTTTAAAAGACCATCCTCTGTGGTACTCCCAGGTCACCACTGGGAGGGTTACTCACCAGGCTTCTGAATGCCCCCATTTGTGTTTATTTTCTATTTTCCATAGTCACACAGTAATTTACCTGAATAACTAATACATGACCTATGCCAGATGATGATACTTCCGGAGTTCACTTGTCTTAACTCCAAAATAGCACACTACTTGAAAAAAAGATTTAATCTAATGCCAACATCTTTCTATGTGTTCTCTTGATTTTTCTTTTCATTATCAGGATTCAAGAAGAGAATATCTCACCAGTCCACAGTTCTGAAATCTGAAAGCTTCTGAAACTTGAAAGTTTTTTTCATAATTTATTTGGCAGGAAACCTGACTATTCCTACATTTCACTGAAGCAGTATTAATGTAATTGATTATATGATATTGCCCCAACTCCTCTGTGGGGCAAAAGAGTAACACCCTCTGTGGATGTTACAAAATATATGGTATTCTAAAATCTGAAAAATTCTTGACTCCAGCATAAAAGTGACCTAAGTATGTCAGAAGAGAGATTGCACCCTGCTCGTATATATTGACTGAGTTGCAATTTGACTTACCTACCGATGCACATAAGCTACTGAAAAGTGTGACAACTCACACATTACAAGCAAGGTTGCTAGAGTGTCTGTAACCATCTCTCCTGTGAGGCGTACCACATGATCTGCATCTCATTGCTTGGGGTCTCTGGTGTCACTGGTGGGTCATTTAGATCCAGTAGATCACTCCATTACAAGGTAATATCATCAAACATGAGCCTAACATTCTTTCATCATTCAATTGGCAGAATTAAAAAAATTTTTTAAGCCCTTTATTAATTTCAGTGCTGAATATTTCTTTAGACCTCCAGATAAAGAATGCTGTACTATGTATACAGGTATACTTGCATTCTAAACACAAGAAATTCTAGACTGTTACCTAGGGTATGGGCCTAGAGTCACAATTTTTAATTTTTACCTTAAATTCATCTAATAGTTGGATTTTTTTTACCTTTAATCTGGATAACTTTTATAATTAAAAAATTATTTCTATTTAAAATTTAAAATTTTTAATGTTACTGTATTATTCATCTTCTTTTATTACCTAGACATGGATATTACTCTCAGTCAACCTGTGGGGGACCTTTGCAGAGATGTCTGATTAACACTGACTCTTTTCTATTTCTTTTAGTCTCGCTACATTTGAAGTCCCTCTTGTTTGAAACCTGTATGATTTCCTTTGCAGCCCCTGCAGAGTGTGCAGCAGACACCCTGTAGAACCAAGAACAGAAGAAAAGTGTCCTTCCCCACATCACTCAAATTCTGTTTCAATGTAACCAACACAAGGATGGAGTCAACGAATGCTCAGATAGAGTCCGAGACCTCCATTGTTGATGGCCAAGACAAAGTCATAGCAAATTTTCAGAGCTATTTCAAAATAAGTCCAGATGAACTTTAACAACTACAGATACTCTGCTCTACCCCTCTTCCGCACTCCAGAGTGTAACTTTGACTAAGAATTATCTACATGAGGCGTGCCAGTGTTTGATAGAGGGACACATGAGCATGTGGGAAGAGTTCCCCTTCCTAGCCTCAGCTCCAAAAGTAAAACCACCAAGATTCTCTCTCTACACGGATTTATGTCAGACTGGACTGGAGAATATGGGTTAAAGTTCTGCAGACCCAAAAGCAATCCTATATCTGTATTTTTCAACGGTATGTAATGAATATAATGAAATTTTCTTTTCTGTTTCTATCTCTTTGTGCATTATAATGTAGTACTTAAGGTTGTAGGTGATGAATCTGGATTCTCTGAGTTAAATTCCACCTAAATTATAGATATTTCCTAACTTAATAGATATCAGAATTATTGAGGTCCTTTTTAGACCATGCATTACAAAGAACCAAACTGTATTTCCCAAAAAAATTCATAAAGAACCCCATCTCTTTCTCAATATTGTTTCAGATGATATAATTCCTAGTAGGTTTTTCATTTGTTAACTTCATCTTTAAGTGAGTTTTTCTAAGGTAACTACTTTGGGACAAGACACCCCTGTATATGGATGTCTGAAACTTGGTTCTTCTCCACAAGAAGCTCAAAATCTAATTAAAGTTATGTTATAAATCTCCAATGTAGCTACAGCTATGTACACATGCAATGAAAATTTGAAGAAAATATGAATGTCTGCACTGAAACATCAACTTTAAAACTGCCCGCACCACAACCCAATGTTCAATGCTCCAGGATGGCTATTTTCATATTCTACATTAGCCCCTCATTTATTCCTGGATTCATTTAATTTACCTATCATGTTCCCTCATAGAACGAAGGTAAGGGACAAGAGTGTGCGAGAACCCTATTCTACTCATGACCAAGAGCAGGAATGCCAACAAGAGAGGACCTGAACTCAACTACCTCTGCTCTCTCTGCCTCATCCAGTCTTCAGCTCTGTGACTCACACCACCATCCATCCAGCTGTGCATGCCAGGAACATACCAGTTCTCTCTGGTGTGTTCCTCCTTCTGCCGCGTTCACCAGTCCTTTGTGGATTTTACCTCCTAAATATTCCTCAACAATACCACTCATTGCTCTCTTTCTCCACTTCTCAGTCTAAGCTATCATCCTTAGAACAAGAGTCCCCTAACCCAGCTCCCTGAATTCACTTTCCACTTTCTCATCAATGCAGCAATTGCTTTTAAAAATAAATATCAAAGTAATACATGTCAAGATAAGAACTCCAAAATGCTAAAAGTACAGAGAACACATGGTAAAAGATAAATGTCCCCTTTCTATTCCCCAGCTCCAAATCCCAGAATCCCAAAGAACAGAAGTAACCATTGCTTACCATTTCTCACAGATCGTTCCAGAAAACCACAGTATGCATACAAGCATTTTAATGTTGGTTGGGGACTCAGGTACCCTAAGAAGGGAAGGGATTAACATCCAAGGGAGCAACAAGCAATTATAAAGTAATTCTAATCTTATTTGCATCCTTAGATGAATAAGGAAGACTATCAAATCTTAGACAACTAAACAGTACTGTTTAAAATTCCCCCACTTCTCTGATCTCATTGTCTTATATGCCCATGGGTATCTAGACCCTCACCCTCTGCAGACTTTCACTCTGAATTGTCTTGCCCTACTCATTCTTCACATCTCCACCACAACATGCTGAGAGGACCACCCTGGCTGCCAGAGCAGATCAGACCACCACTGCAAGTTCACAGCACTCGGATATGTTCTCCATATCAATGTATATGCTTGTTTGTTTATTGGTATGTTTATCTTCTACTTACGAGTGAAATCATATGGTATTTGTCTTTCTCCATCTGACTTTTTTTGCTTAGCATAATACCCTCAAAGTCCAACCATGTTGTCACGAATGGCAAGATTTCATCTTTTTTACAGCTGGGTAGTATTTCATTGTATAAATATATACCATATCTTCTTTATCCATTCATTTATTAGGCTGCTTCCTAGTCTTGATTATTGTGAATAATGCTTCAATGAACATAGGGGTGCATATGTCTTTTCGACTTAGTGTTTTTATGTTCTTTGGATAAATATCCAGAAGTGGAATACCTGGACCACTTGGTAGTTCTAATTTTAATTTTTGGAGGAATCTTTATACTATTTTCCAAAGTGGTTACACTAATTTACATTCCCCCCAGCAGTGTATGAGGATTCCCTTTGCTCCACATCCTCTACAATGCTCGATATTTCTTCTCTTTTTAATAATAGCTATTCTGATGAGTGTGAGGTGATATCTCACTGTGGTTTTGATTTGCTTTTCCCTAACGTTTAGTGATGTTGAATATCTATTCATGTGCCTGTTGGCCATCTGTATGTCTTCCTTGGAAAATGTCTTTTCTGATCCTCTGCCCATTTTTTGTGTTGTTTGATTTTTGTTGTTGAGTTGTATGAATTCTTTATATATTCTGGATATTAACCCTTTATCAGGTATATGATTTGCAAAAATCTTCTCTCAATTGGTAGACTGTCTTTTCATTTTGTTGATTTCCCTTGCTGTGCAGAAGATTTTAAGTTTGATGTAGTCCCATTTGTTTATTTTTTCTTTTTTTTCCCATTCCTGAGGAGATACATTCAAAAAGATACTGCTAAGATCAATGTCAAAGAGCATATTATCTATGTTTTCTTCTAGGAGTTTCATGGTTTTAGGTCTTTCATTCAAGTGTTTAATCCATTTTGAGTTAATTTTTCTGTATAGTATAAGATAATGGTCTACTTTCATTCTTTTCATGTGGCTGTCCAGGTTTCCCAACACCGTATATCGAAGAGACTTTCCTTTCTCCATTGTATGTTCTTGGCTCCTTTATCAAAAATCTGCTATCCATAAGTGTGCGGGTTTATTTCTGGGCTCTCAATTCTATTCCATTGATCTGTGTGTCTAGAAAAGGGTGTTTGTTTTTCGTAAATTCTTATTGTTTGTACAGTGAAACCAAAAGCAAGAAAAGGCTAAATGACTTTGAAGATAACAGAGCTCTTTAATAAGACAGCCAGGATTGGGAAGCAGGGCTCTAGCAGCAGAGAGATTAGAAGAAGGAAATCAGTGAGGGGCAGGGTAAAAGGAAATCCTATCACTTAAGCAGAAAACACACACCAACACGCAATTTCTTTCTAGATTCAGTCCCATAAGCTCTCTTATGGAGTCCTACAACTTACGAATCATTGCTGTCAAATAATAGAAGCATGATCTTGTTTGAAGAGAGGAAAGTCATTCATATTTGGCAGAATAACGTAAATCACTATATTAGGCAAGTCACTACACTTCATAAAACTTAGTATTCTTGTCTGTTAGAAAGGAGGAGAAGGATGGGTGAGATGTTCTCTGTAAGCCCTTCTAGCCCTAAAATTATTTTTTTAATTATTTAAATTATCTTTTTTCTTATTGCTAATCTATTTACTTGATCAACTAGCATTGTTTCTTAAATTGTAATTTGTGGAACACTGTGTTCAGCAAGGTTTTAATAGATTTTCTTGACAAAAAGCATTCCATGGTAAAAATAAGTTTGGGGAATCTTGGGATAGTCATGATTAAGCATGTTTATTTCTGGCAGGACTTCTCCTCCCTACCAATATGCTAATATACCTTATGAATATCCAAAAGAAGAACACTCCACAGCACATAGCACTTCCAAATTTTATCATCAAGCACATTTATCTAGAAACTCTGTCATTCTAGTTAAAAATGATCAATAAACAACAGATGTTTATCTCTTCTCCTTCCTGAAAGTTCAATTAAATTATTGCAAAAGAAAAGAAATTAATGTTAAACTCTCAGTGATAAAGAAAATAGAAGGGTCAATAGCTCATAGGAGTTCTCAATGAACTTGTGGAATGTAAAGCCGTCGCAGGAATAGGGGAAGAGGAGAGGGGAAGCCACGAGCTGGAATATGCACAAAGAACATTCCAGTGGAGAATTCTGCCTATGATCTAAGACAACCAAAAAGAGGTTCTGGACTCAGAAATTATACATACCATGTTGTGGGGGAGGGACGAGTGAGCTCAAACTGAGATAGAGAGATGAAAACAGAAGATTAATTGAAAGTTTCTATATGAAATAATCAACAGTCACGTGCCTCTCATTCCCACAAGACAACATACATTAGGATTGGTGACACTGTGATTTATAATAAGAAATATATATTTGGCCTTCATCCCAATTTTAGGCACAGAGCTCCTAAAACCCTTGGAATTTCCTAAATGATTAGAGCAGCCATAAAGGTGTCTTTTGCTGTTCATAACAAGCCCCTTTCAACCACACCTAAGTTTATGTTAATGAGGCAACTTTTGGAAAATCTCTAGATAACCTAAGGATGGAAGCTGGTTGCCAGGGGAACCAAGCATGATTAGAGGGTTGAAACTCTCAGGTCCATCTCCCAATGCCCTCCACCCCCTTCTCCCCACCTCCAGGGAAGGGAGAGGGGCTAGAGGTTGAATCAATCACCAATGGCCAATGATTTAATCAAACATACTTGCATAACGAAGTCTCCATAAAAACCCCTGAACTACGGGGTTTGGAGAGCTTCCAGGTTGTCAAACAAGAACACAGCCATGTGTTGGGAGGGTGGCACACCCCAAGCTCCATGAGGCCAGAAAGAAGCTCCTGTGCTTGGGACCCTTCTGGACCTCGCCCTAGGTATCTCTTCATCTAGCTATTCATTTGTATCCTTTAATATCCTTTGTAATAACCCAGTAATCTAGTGAGTAAACTGTTTTCCTGAGTTCTGCAAGCTGCTCTAGCAAATTAATTGACCCAAGGAGAAGGTCATAAGAACCCCCGATTTATAGCCAGTATAGCCAGTGGGTCAGAAGCATACGTAACAACCTGGACTTCTGATTTTTGTCTGAAGTGGGGTGGAGAGGAGTCTTGTAGGACTGAACTTCCAGTCTGTGGGATCTGATGCCATCTCCAAGTAGATAGGGTCAGAATTGAGTTAAATTAAAGGACACCCAGCTGGTGTGGCACAATTGCTTGATGTGTGGAAAATCCAAACATCTGGTGTCAGAAGTGAAGTGATGCTGTAGTAGAGTATTGAGAACAGAGGAGATACACAGGAGTATGTTTTTTTCTAAATAGGGTTCAACATCAAAAAGTTGGAGACCTTCTCTAAAGATATTGGATGACTTGAGAATTCCACCGTCATTCATGTGGAGGATTCTCAGCGTATCAATCTTCTACCAGACCATTCACTCCAAAGAGAAGCCTTCCAGTCAATATTCTCATAAATGCACTCAACTCTGCCGATAATCTTTTACTGCCTCACTTGCTTGCAGCGGGGGGAGTGAGAGGCAGAGTGGACCAGAAACTGACAACTCAGGGAATTAAGGATAGTTCAGGGGTTTTTTAGAAATTGAATTAGCATCTTCAGAGATACTTCAAAAATTGCATCAATAAAACATGATTCGTATTCTGTGAAAAAGAAACAATCACGGAGGAAGAATGAACATTTAAAAATGAAGAATATGATTGCCAAAAATATTAGTAGAGTAAAATAAATCACTCAGAAGGTAGATCCAAAAGACTGAAAACATTAGAGGAACTCTAAACACATTAGAGTTTATAGTCCAAGAGTCTGAAGTTCAAATGGTAGGGAACAAAGTTTTGCATTTAGAGTTTTTAACACTGAATCAAGGGGGTTGTAATGGTTTTATTTTGGCAAAACCAGAAAACAAAGATAAAATATAAGTTTTTCTGAAATAATTTAGACATCAAAGCAGAATTTCTCAGTCTAATGCTGGAGTTCTGCTCTACCGGCATCAGAATTACCTGCTTGATTTGTTAAGAGAACAGATTCTTGAGCTCCCCCATCAGACCTGGTAAATTAGACTCTCTGGGGGAAAGGTCCGGAAATCTGCATTTTAATAAGCATCTCAGGTGAATTTTTTTGGACACTAAAGGTTAAGAATCATGGCAATAGAGTAATCAATTTAGACAAGGAAAATGACAGGCAACGTCAGGATAGACAACTGGATAAAACATCACAAAAAATACCTTGACAGGTCAATTGGGCATATGCAATTAAGAGAGAATAAACATACATAAGGGGAAATTTAATTCCCAAAGAACAAAAGTAAGAAAATAGACTATCAGGGATGATGAAGCAAATGAGGGATTACATGGGTGAAACTGGCAGGGCAAGCAGTGGGTGGGATAAATGAAAGACTACAGAACGTCAGTGAAAAAGACAGACTGAGATGTGGGGGTATTGCTAAGGCTCTGCACAGCTGGCTGCCACAGCAATGAAAGTATTATTGAGATGCCAACGCCATTGTCTCGACACCTCAGACTGTCCCTAACCACTGAACATTACTCAGGGAAGTGGTCTGAACAGTTAAAGCAACAGTCTCTCTCTTCTCTTCCAAACAACAGGTGTGGCCCTGCCACTATTTTCTGGCTTGATGGACATCAAGACAGCAAGGCAAACATCCTATGGTTTTCTCTGCTACTTTCTTCTGAGTCTAGTTATCATCTTTTTCTCTGTGGATACAAAGCTTTAAATTACCCAGGTGGACAAGGAGCTCATAGTCAAATCAGTACAGCAGTTAAAAAAGTAAGAGAAGGCTGTGTCAAACGGGTATCTTATAAAGCCTTCTACATTTAAGGCTACAGAAGAATAAAAAGGGAAAGCACATTTTAAAATTGTGTGGAAGTGGGAAAGGGAATTCTTTTAAAATTTCTATTAAACAGCAGGGAGGGAAGACCAACTTGATCATTGAAAAATTTCAGGGGTACAGGTGAAGTCAGATTTCTAACCATTTAAAATTTCTTAAAATAGATTTTTCATCCCTAGCTGGTTTATAAGCCATGTTCCAAGCTTGCCTTCAATCATGAAACGCAACCCTTTCGGAGATATTGGGTGCCTAGGACTGAGCCTCCACCCTACGCTCGTGGCAGGCATTACTAATCGATCACAACCTCTTCACACTGAGCCCGGCGGAGCCTCCCAAGCCTTTTCAACACAGACCGTCCAGCAGCCTCACTCCGAATAAGACACGCCAAATAGTGGCTTTTAGAAGTCTGGCTAGAATATTGCCACTTATTCAGATTTTCTTTCAAGGGAGCCCATATTTTTATATAAATTGGGCAAAAGCTTGAAACTTGAGCATTGGTCCCATGAATCAATGACCCCAGCTTTCCCTTTGCCTCCCATGTCTGCTGCCCTCCAGGTGCTCCTGGCCGTACTGTGAGTGTCTGCAGAAACAGACTCCTCTCCCTCTCTACAGTGACCCCCGCTTTGCCTGTCTCTTCCTGCAAAGAGCACTCACTTCTCTCAAGTTTAGCAAACAGTTCACACCTACTTTATTGTGTAGCCTCTAATATTTTCCTTTGGGTCTGCAGATAATGTGACCCAGTGCTTGTGTTTCTGTACTTGAGATCATGTTATTTTGTTTCAGTGCGTGGAAGAAGACTTCATTTTCCTTTGAAAGAGCTTGGATAAGATTTCTTTGTAAAATTCTATGTGTTCCATTTGGGAACCTGGAAACTCTTCTGTCACGTGAGGATGTGCACTCCAACAGTCTTTTTATCCTAAAGGCTTGAGGCAGTGAAGTAATTCCACTGCACTTTCAATACCACTAGAAGGCTCTTCACAATTAGGGAACTTAGCTTCAGCTGGGTTGCAAACACAGCAAGAACGAAAGGCCAGGAGGAGCCTTCCTGCATCAACCAAGAACGTGGGCCTGAGTGTCAGAGCCGCAAATACCTCTTGCGCTACCGGGTGAGTCACGAGGGGCGAGCCCCCAACATGGGAGAGCCTAGGGACCTGGCATAGCTCCTGGAACTACGTAATGAATTGTGGATAATAACCTATTACGGGTATTCACGCATGCTTGGGAAAAATATCAGGAAACACAATCTCTACACCAGCAATCGTTAGTGTAGGAGGAATGTTAATGACCTTTTAATCCAACCCACCCCACCCCTCATTTGATATTTGGGATAATTGAGATCTAGAAATATTAACTAATTTGCTTAAAGTTACACAGAGAAGGAAGCTCTGGTTTCCTGATTCTTAGGGCCAGTTCTTTCTCCACTAGCCGCCAATCCACCAGTTCTTAGTTAAGAATATTCAAATTCTTATTCATATTCATGTTCACTCAGTGTTCAATAAGTATTCTTTGGATTAAAAAAATTATATTTCTGAATGAATCTTCCATCCCTCCTCCTACTGCCTCTGTGTGCTGGGCTCTCTCTTCAAAATATTATGTTTAATTATGATAACACTTTATCAGAGAGTCTATGTGTGAATTTGAAAGACAATTCATTTTTAATGACTAAACATAAGTAGCATTTATCATTTAGAGTTTAATGATAATTTAGAGATCGAAAAATCAAGCAGAAAGGTGTTGAATCATAAATACTGTAGTCTGGGAAGCCAGTGATGAAGTCCTGCCTCCTTCCTGGCATCTGTCTACATGGTTGCAAAACACTAGATTCTAAGAAGCTTTACAGACAGCTCTTAAAGGGTGAATTATTGTTCTATATATCTTTTTCTCTGGTACTTCAGAATACACTATCCAACCTGTGTAACCCTGTGTGAATGTCTCTGCTTCACCTGCTACTGACAGTAAAACGTTGCCACTGCAATACACACAGTTTTTCCTATGTTGTTTCTTTTTGACAATATTTATCTATTTTTATAATTTTTAAAACAATGGTAGACATCCAATCTCTGCCTGGAGATGTAGAAAGCTGGAAAGAGTATTGCTCTCAACATTTTGGTAGAAAAAAAAAAAGCTGGACAACTGGCAAATTCATCACTTTTCTTAAACCTAACAGTGTGTTAATGTCACGATACAACCAATTGGCCCAGATTCTAGGGAGAAAAAGGCATCTATGGGAGAGGAGAGGTAGTAGCGGTCACTTACCTAGGTCAAGAGCCTATAAGAAATTAAGCTAATCTGATTAGGTTAAAGGGGAACTCAAACACCAGTAGGAAAAGTTCAGCTAGGGAGATAGGCAAATTTCTGAAGGCCAACAGTACATTGGTGAGTGGGTGGAGCATTAAGTGGCAGCAAATATAAAGGCCTTTTTTTTTCCACAAATCCCACCAGACACTCATAGAAACAATTGGGAGAATCCTGAAAAAATCTCCCTTCTGGTGCAGAATTGGAAAGGAGAACAGCAGTCACTGCGGAAGCAGCAAGAAATTTGCCCAGTCCCTTCTCTCCCTTCTTACCTACAGAAAAAAACCCAAAAAACTTTAATCTGTGGGGAAAGGGGAAAAAAACACCTTCACACTTAAGATATTAGTAAAATCCCATTGCTGCTCGGGGAAAAGAACAGGAAACAAACCTGGGCCCCTGAGGGAGGAGCAGCTATATGTGCAAAGTTCGGAATGTCACACTGGGCAAGGGACAGGGTCAGTGACAAGGCCAAGTCCCCAAGATACAGAGACATAGTAACTCCTAAGACTGAGGCTTAAATAAAACAATGGAGATACCCATTCCACCCCTAGTCCCCACTGCCAGGCTAATAAGCATTGAGTCACAAGTAACATGCAAGAGATAGACCTTTCTGAGGCACAGCACAAAAGGAAGACGTAAGCCTGAGGACAGAGCAATTATTGAAAAAAATTTCTTTCTCAAACCAACTTCTGTCTTAAACAGAAAACATCCCTAGAGGAATTTAGAGCCTGTGATTCACTCAGTGTAATAATAGCAACAATAAACCTCAACCCCAGCCCAACTCTTAATTAGATTAACACAAACCTTGGTTCTGAAGGTTTGGCTGAAGGAAATGTATGCCCATTTCCAAGGATAAAAATTATTTACCTCAATCTCTAATTCCTACACAAGATGTTCAGCTTTCAACAAAAAAAGAACAAGGCATATAAAAAAGCATGAAAAAACATTCCTGAAGACAAAGTGATCATCATAACCAGAGCAAAACATGACAAAGATGTTAAATGTCTGATGTAAAATTTAAAGTAACTATGATTAATGTGTTAAAGGGTCCAATGGAATAGCTGGACAACACAGAACTGGATCCCAGCTATGGACCTGAAGTAGCCTGTGAACTAGCTTTAGCCCCTCTTGGCTTTGGTCAGGGGGCCCCTAGAAGTAAGCCCATTTAAGAAAAGATGGGAAATTTTAGCACATAGATGGAAACTATAAGAAAGAATCAACTGGAAATGCTAGAAATCAAAAGCATGGTAACAGAGAAGAAGAATGCCTTCAATGGGCTCACAAGTAAGGTCAACACAGGTGAGTAAAGAATCAGTGAATGACAAAATAGGTCAAAATAAATTATCCAAACTGAAATACACAAAGAGAAAAAGAGGAAAACAGGATAGAACATTCAAGAGCTATATCAAAATCAAACAGTATAATAGACATGCAATTGGAATCCCAGAACGAGAAGAGAGAGAGAATAGGACAGAGGAAATATTTGAAAAATAATGACCAAGAATTTTTCAGGATTAATGATAGACACCAAACCACAGACCCGAGAAAGATAGGCAAGTAAAGACACATATAGGCAAATTATATTTAAATCACTAAAAGCAAAACACAAAAATAAAACCTTAAAGGCAACCAGAGAATAAAGATACATTACATGTGAAGGAAAAAAGATAAAAACAATGGATTTCTCCTCAGAAACTATGCAAGCTAGAAGATAATGGAGTAGTATCTTTAAAATACTAAAAGATGAAATTATCAACCCAAAATTCAATCCCAGCAGAAATAACTTTCAAAAATGTAGGGGAAATAAAAATTTTCATAGGCACATACAAACTGTAGGAATTTATTGCTAGTTGACCTACTCTACAAGAAATACTGGGAGTGATGTCAGCAAGATGGTCAAAGAAGACATCTCCCTTTCATATCCACTCGGAACAATTTGGCATCCATCCATGGACAAAAGTGCCTTTGTGGGAGTGCTGGGATCCAGGTAGGAGATTGAAAATGCTCAGTGCAGTCCAAGACTGAGGAAAGCCATTTTGAGAAGGCAGACTGGCACCCAGGCAGCTGACTTTCTGACCATGGTCCCAGCTAAAAGTAAAAGTATAAAACTCATTGGCAAAGGTAAAAATATAGTCAAACTCAGAATACCCTAATACAGTAATAGTGGTGTATAAAGTTTTATGTCTGGTATAAAAAGATAAATAACAATAATAATAAAAATAAATATAGCTACAATAAATTACTAATGGCTGCACAATATAAAAAGATAAAAAGTGTGCTGTCGGGGCTGGCCCCGTGGCCGAGTGGTTAAGTTCGTGCGCTCCGCTGCAGGCGGCCCAGTGTTTCGTTGGTTCGAATCCTGGGCGCGGACATGGCACTGCTCATCAAACCACGCTGAGGCAGCGTCCCACATACCACAACTAGAAGAATCCACAACGAAGAATATACAACTATGTACCGGGGGGCTTTGGGGAGAAAAAGGAAATAATAAAATCTTTAAAAAAAAAAAAAAGTGTGCTGTCAATAGCATAAAATATGGAGAGGGAGAAGTAAAAGGATAAAGCTTTCGTAGGGGTTTGAAGGTAAATTCTTATCAGCTTAAAATAGACTGTTATATCTATAAGATATTTTATATAAGCCTCATGCTAATCACATATAAACCTATAGTAGATAAACAAAAGATAAAAAGAAAGGAATTAAAGATATGACTACAAAAGTAAATCACCAAAGAAGACAGCAGGAGGAAAATAAAGGAATTTTAAAAACAGAAAACAATTAACAAAGTGGCGATTAAGTTCTTACCTATCAATAATTTCTTTAAACTTAAATGGATTTAATTCTCCAATCAAAAGACACAGATTGGCTGAATAGGTGGGGACAAACAACACTTAATAATATGCTGTCTACAAGAGACTCACTTCAGCTTTAAGGACACACATAGGCTGAAAGTAAAAGGATGGAAAAAGATATGTCATGCAAATTGCAACCAAAAGAGAGAAGGAATGTCTACACTTTTAGCAGATAAAATATATTTTCAGTCAAAGTGGGTCATAACAGACAAAGGAGGTCGCTATGTGGTGATAAAGGGGTCAATTCATCAAGAAGATGTAACAATTATAAATATACATGTACCTAACATTGGAGGACCTAAATATTGAACAAATGAAACAAATGAAAACAGGAACACAACATACTAAAAATTATGGAATGCAGCAAAAGCAGTTCAAAGAGGGAAATTTATAGCAATAAATGTCTACATTAAGAGAACAGAAAGATCTCAAATAAACAATCTAACCTTATGCCTCAAGGAATAAGAAAAAGAAGAAAAATCTAAGTTCAAAGTTAGCAGAAGAAAGGAAATAATAGAGATTCTAGCAGAAATAAATTAAATAGAGCTTAGAAAAACAACAGAAAAAAACTGATGGAACGAGGAGTTGGTTTTTTGAAAAGCTAAAACAAAATTGACAAACTTTTAGCTCACCAAGAGAAAAAGAGGAGTCAAACAAAATTATCAAAGAAAGAGGAGACCTTACATATGACACCACAGAAATACAAATAATTACAAGAGGTTACTATGAAAAATTGTATGCCAAAAAAAATGGATAACCTGGGAGAAATGGATAAACTCCTAGAAATATGCGGCCTACTAAGAGTGAATCATGAAGAAACAGAAAATTGAACAAAACAATAACAACTAAGGAGATTGAATCATTAATCAAAACCCCCCCAACAAAGAAAAGCCCAGGAGCAGATAGTTTCACTGGTGAATTCTACCAAAACATTTAAAGAATTAATGCCAATCATTCTCTAACTCTTCCAAAAAATAGAAGAGGAGGAAACACTTCCAAATTCATTTTACAAGGGCAGTATTACCGTGATATCAAAGCTAGATAAGGACACTACAAGAAAAGAAAACTACAGGGAAACATCCCTGATGAATATCAATGCAAAAATTCTCAACAAAATACTAGCAAATCAAATTCAGCAGTACATTAAAAGGATCATATGCCATAACCAAGTGGGATTTATCCCCAGGATGCAAGGATGGTCCAACATATGCAACTCAATCAATGTGATATGCCACATTAATAGATTGAAGGATAAAAATCATATGATCATCTCAGCAAATATAGAAAATGTATTTGACAAAATTTAATGCTCCTTCATGATAAAAGTTCTAAACAACTGGGTACAGAAGGAACATAGCTCAACAGAATAAAAGCCATAAATCACAAGCTCACAGCTGTCATCACACTCAGTAATAAAAAGCTGAAAGCTTTTCCTCTAAAATCAGGAACAAGACAAGGGTGCCCACTCTCACCATTCCTGTTCAACATAGTGCTGGAGGTCCCAGCTAGAGTGCTTATGTAAAATAAAGAAATAAAGCCATCCAAATCAGAAAGGAAGAAGTAAAATCATCTCTGTTTGCACTCATGTCATGCTTTTATATAGAGAAAACTGTAAAGACTCCACCAAAAAATATTAGAAATAATAAATGCATTCAATAAAACTGCAGGATACAAAATCAACATACAAAAATCAGTTGTGTTCCTATACACTAATAACAAACTATCTGAAAAAAAATTAAGAAACAATCTTACTTATAACAGCATCAAAAAGAATAAAATACCTAGGAATAAATTTAACCAAGGAGGTGAAAGATCTGTACACTGAAAACTATAAGACATTGATGAAAGAAATTAAATGGAAAAATATCCCATGTTTTATGGGATGGAAGAATTAATACTGCTAAAATTCTCCATATTACCCAAAGCCATCTATAGATTGAATACAATCCCTATTAAAATTCCAAAGGCATGTTTCACAGAAAAAGAAAAAAAAATCCTAAAATTTGTATGGAAACACAAAAGACGCTGAACAGCCAAAGCAATATTGAGAAAGAAGAGCAAAGCTAGATGCAGCACACTTCCTGATTTCAAACTATACTACAAAGCTATAGTATGTTTCTTAAATAAAAACAGGCCTATAGACCAATTAAACAGAATCAAGAGCCCAGAAATAACCCATGCATAGATGTTCAACTAATATTTGACAAGGGAACCACAAAGATTCAATGAGGAAAGGATAGTGTTTTCAACAAAGGATGCCAGGAAAATTGGATATCCATAGGCAAAAGAATGAAATAGGACTGCTATCTTACACTCACAAAAAATAACTCAAAATGGATTAAATACTTAAATATATGACCTGAAACCATAAATCTCCTACAAGAAAACAGAGGAAAAGCACTTGGACATTGGTCTTGGCAATGACTTTTTGGATATGACACCAAAAGTGCAAGCAACAAAAACAAAAATCAACAAGTTGGACTATATCAAATAAAAAAGTTTTTACACAGCAAAAGAAACAATCAACAAACTGAAGAGTCAACTTATGAAATGGGAGAAAATATTTGCAAACCATATACCTGATAAGGAGTTATCAGATATTTATCCAAAATATATAAGGAACTCATATAACTTAGTAGCAAAATGACTAATAATCTGATTTAAAAATAGGCAAAAGATCTGAATAGACATTTTTCCAAAGAAGACATACAAATGGCCAACAGGTACATGAAAGTCTCAGTATAACTAATCAACAAGGAAATGCAAATAAAAACTACAATGAGATATCACCACTTGTTAGAATGGCTACTATCAAAAACGCAAGACATAATGTGTTAGTGAGGATGCGGAGAAAAGGGAACCCTTGTGCACTGTTGGTGGGAATGTAAATTGGCACAGCCTATGGAAAACAACATAAATGTTCCTCAAAAAATTAACAATAGGACTACCACATGATCTAGCAATTCCACTTCTGGGTTTTTATCTGAAGGAAATGAAAATATTTTCTTTTTTTTTTTTTAAGATTAGCCCTAAGCTAACATTCATGCCCATCTTCCTCTACTTTATATGTGGGACACCTGCCACAGCATGGCTTGATGAGTGGTGCATAGGTCCATACCTGGGGTCGGAACTGGCAAACCCCGGGCTGCTGAAGGGGAATGTGCAAACTTAAGCACTGCACCACTTGGCCAGCCCCCAAAATTACTTTCTTAAAAAGATGTCTGCAGCTCCATGTTCATTGCAACATTATTCACAATGGCCAAGATATGGAAACCACTCAAGTATACATTGATGGAAGAATAGGTAAAGAAAACTTGATAGATAGATAGATAGATAGATAGATAGATAGATAGATAGACAGACAGACAGACCCAGTGGAATATATTCAGCTTATACACAGAAGGAAATGCTGCCATTTGCAACAACATGGATGGACCTTGCAGGTATTATGCTAAGTGAAATACGTTAGAACGAGAAAGACAAATACTATATGTTCCTATTTATATGTGGAATCTTAAAAAAGCCAAACTCATTGAAACAAAGAGTAGTATGGCTATTGCCAGAGTCTGGGGAGTGGGGGAAATGGGGTGAGTTTGGTCCAAGGGTACAAATTTCTAGTTATAAATTTGTATAAAATGAATAAATTCTGCGGATCGAATATACAGCATGACAATACATAGTTAACAATACTGTATTATATACTTGAAAATTGCTAAAAGAGTAGATCTAAAATGTTCTCACTACAAAAAGAAAAAAGAGTATGTGAAGTGATAGATGTGTTAACTAACCTTATTGCGGTTATCGGTTTGCAATATATACATGTATCAAATCATTACATTGCACACTTTGAACTTACATAATGTTGTATGTCAATTATAACTTAATAATGCTGGGAAGAAAAGAAATATTAAAAGAGAAGGAATGCTACAAGATAGAAACTTGTATATACAGAAAAAAATAAATAGTACTTGAAGTAGAATAAATGCAGATAAATTAAAATTCATTTATCCTCCTTTAATTGGTCTAAAATATAACTGTGGAAAGCAAAAAATTAGTAGCCATGAACTGTGTGTTTATAGCATATAAAAATAAAATGTAGCACAACTGTACCATAAAGGATAGGAAAGAACTGAAAGCATACTGTTTTAAACTCCTTACACAATATATGAAATTGTATAAAAATATTTAAAGAAATTCTGATTAGAGACATATATTGTAAATCCTAGTGTAACTGCTAAAAATTTTTAAGGAGAAATAATAATTCATTAGAGGAGATAAAATAGAATCTTAAAAAATGCTTGATCAACCTGAGAGAAAGAAGGAAAAGAGAAAAAAGAAATAAAAAACAGATGGAACAAATAGAAAACAGCTCTCAACTTGGTAGATTTCAGTCCAACCATATCAATAATCACATTCCATGTGAATGGTTTAAATACACCAATTAAAAAAAGACTGTGAGACTGGATGAAACAGCAATATCCATCTATATGCTATCTATAAGAAACCCACTTTACACATATAGATAAAATAGAATTAAAAGGATAGAAAGAGATTTACGATGTAAACACTAACTGAAAGAAAGCTGGAATAACTATAATAATATCAGACAAAGTAGACTTCAGAACAAGGAATACAATCAAGGGTAAAGAGAGACATTACATAGGAATAAAGGAGTCAATTCTCCAAGAAGACATAACAATCCTAAATTGTATACACAACAAAATAAGGCTTCAAAATACATGAAGCCAAAGACCATAGAACTGAAAGATGAAATAGACAAGCCCACAATTATAATTGAAGACTCCAACATTCCTCTCAATAATTAACAGAATAAGAAGGCAGAAAATCAGTAAGGATCTACACTATCTGAACAATGTTATCACCAACTTAATCTAATTGATATTTAGAGAACATGACATCAAGTAACACAATACACATTCTTCTCAAGTACACATGGCACGTTGACAAAGATAAATCATATTCTGAGCCATAAAATAAAACTTACCAAACTGAAAACAATATCAACCCCCAAAGTATGTTCTCAGACCATGGTTGAATTAAACTAGAAATCAGTAATAGAAAGATATCCGGAAACACCCCAATTATTGGGAAATTAGACAGAAAACTTATAAATAACCCTTGAATCAAGAAAGAACTATCAGGGGCTGGCCGCGTGGCCGAGTGGTTAAGTTCCCGCGCTCCGCTGCAGGCGGCCCAGTGTTTCGTTAGTTCGAATCCTGGGCGCGGACATGGCACTGCTCATCAGACCACGCTGAGGCAGCGTCCCACATGCCACAACTAGAAGAACCCACAATGAAGAATACACAACTATGTACCGGGGGGCTTTGGGGAGAAAAAGGGAAAAATAAAATCTTTAAAAAAAAAAAAAAGAAAGAAAGAACTATCAAAGCAGCTTTAAAGAATATGTTAAACTGAATGAAAATGAAATTTTCAAACATCAAAATTTGTGGGATATATCTAACACAATACTCAGAGGAAAATTTATATTGAAAAAGAAAAATTTCTCAAACCAGTGAATCTAAAGTTTCACTTTAGGAACTAGAGAAAGAAGAGCAAAGTAAGACCAAAATATGCAAAAGGGGGGAGATTATACAGATAAGAGCAGAAATCAGTGAAGTTAAAGAAAAAGTATTGATCAGACAACCAAAAATTTCACTGAAGATGAGATCAATAATTGAATAGTCCTATATCTATTAAATAAGTTGTATTTGAAGTTTAAAATCTTCCAAAAAAAAATTCCAGGCCCAAATGGTTTCAATGGTGAATTCCAGCAAACATTTAAGGGATAAATAATACTAATTCTACATAGTCTCTTCCAAAAAATAGAAAAGGAAGGAACAATTCTCAACTCATTTCTGAGGCAAGCATTATGCTAGTAACAAACCAAAGAAATAAAAGAAAACTACAAACCAATATCTTTCATGAATATAGATGCAAAAACTCTCAAAAGTTAGCAAATTGAACCCAGCAATATATAACAAGGATAACATCAAGAGAATAAGAAGACAAGCCACAGACTGGGAGAAAACGTTTGCAAAATGCATGTCTTATAAACGATAGTTATCCACAACATACAAAGAACTGTAAAAACTCAACAATGAGAAAATGAACAACCCAATTAAAAAATGAGCAAAAGACCTGAACAGATACCTCACCAGAGAAAATAGATATACAGATGGAAAATAAGCATTTAAACACACGCCCAACATCATATATCCTTAGGGAATTAAAAATTAAAAAAACAATAAGATACGACTATGCACCTATTAGAAAGGGCCAAATCCAAACCACTGACAACACCAAATGCTGGCGAGGATGTGGAGAAACAGGAACTCTCATTTATCGCTGGTGGGAATGCAAGATGGTACAGCCACTTTGGAAGATAGTTAGGCAGTTTCTTACGAAACTAAACATATTGTTACCATATGATTCAACAATGACATTCCTTGGATTTACCCAAATGAGTTGAAAATGTATGCCCACACAAAAATCTGCACAAACAGTTTTATAGCAGATTTATTCCTAATTGCCAAACATTAGAGGCAACCAAGAAGTCCTTCAATAGGTAAGTAAACTTTGGTACATCCAGATGATGGAATATTATTCACCAATAAAAAGAAATGAGCTATCAAGCCATGAAAAGACATGGGGGAACCTTAAATACAGATTACTAAGTGAAAGAAGTCTATCTGACTGGGCTACATATTGTATAATTCCAACTATATGACCTTCTAGAAAAGGCAAAACTATGGAAACAGTAAAAAGATCAGTGGTTGCCAAGGGTTGGTGGAGGGTGGGATGAATGTGAATAGGTGGGGCCCAGGGAGTTTTTATGGCAGTGAAATTCTTCTGTATGGTACTCCAATGATGGATACATGTCATTGTACATTTGTCAAAACCTATAGAATGTACAAAACCAAAAGTGAGCCCTACTGTAAACTATGGTCTATGGGTGATAATGATGTGCCAATAGGGGTTCATGATTGAAACAAATGTACCACTCTGGTGCAGGATGTTGATAGTGGGGAAGCTGTGTGGGAAAGGGAGGGCAGGGGTTACGTGGGAACTCTCTGTACTTTCCACTCAATTTTGCTGTGAACCTAAAACTGCTCTAAAAATAAAGTCTGGTTGTTTTGTTTTGTTTTGTTTAAAAAGGATAATATATCACAATGAAGTGAGATTCATCCCAGAAATGCGAGTGACTCCTGTAGAATTGTGCACACCTACTATTCAGACTTGGCATTCAACATCATCCCTCATTACCAGTAGTCAGGGCTTCTTGGAGAAGGGGCTGAGTCCAGGGCTGGGGTAGGGTAAACACACGATAAGTCTAGATCCTATTGTTAAACCAGAAAGTAAAGAAATACTCAAAAACAAGACAAAAAATGATTGAAACATGTTAGAAGAACACAGGAGTCAGATGAAAGAACTCTCATTACCAATTCTGCAAAAACCAGAGACCTCAAGTAAGCACAGTAATGAATTATCAACCATTGGGGAAAAATAGGGTTCCATACAAATTAATTAACTAGGGGAGCAAGAAGGGGTCTTGATTGCAACGAATGCCAAGCACAACAGGTTAAGTGTTGAGTGAGTGCTGGAGATGGAAGGCCATCATTTTGCACCTATCAAACTACCATTGCATTTAATTGTCGTGTCTTTTTTGTTTCCTTTAATCTAGAACATTGCCTCAGCCTTTCTTGACATTGATATTTTGGATAATATAGTCACCACCACCACCACCCAGCCTTTTAAACAGAAAACTCTTCTTTATGGCTTTGTCTGGTGTTTCCTAAGGATTAGATTTAGACTCTGTACTCCCAGCACTTATACTATATAAGTGGCATTGTGTCCTCTTCTGGATTTCGCATCTGCAAACACGTGATGTCCTTATGAGTGTGCCACCTGCATGCTCTCAGACCAGGGAGGACCAGTGGTAAGGGGCTTACCCAGGAGCTGGTGCAGATAATCATGCTAAAGATTACTTCAGGCAAGAATAGTCAATGAACGCTGAATTTGGGGGGAAATTTTGAGGAGCAGCAAGATTTCATGGTCTTAAAGCATCCCCTCACAGACTGCTTATTAATCGCAGAGGAAAAAATAATAACTATACTGTAGAGAAATTAGAAAACCCTTTGATGGAAGATCAAAATTAACATGAGGACACCATATGTTTGCAGATGCAATATCCTTTAGAAGGACACAGTGTCACTTAGGATAAATGCCAGGAGTACAGTGTCCAAATCGAATCCTGAGGAAACATCAGAAAAACCTATTAGGGGGAATTTTCTATTTAAAAGTCAGGGTGGGAGGGCTGTATTATCCAAAAGATCAATGTCAAGAAAGACAAAGAAAGGCTGAGGCAATGTTCCAGACAACAGGAAACTAAAAAGACTTGACAATTAAATGTAATACCTTGTCCTATACTTGATCTCATGCTGGAGAGAAACAAATGCTGAAAAAAGGCATTATTGTGTCAATTGACAAAACTGAAATATAGATGGGAGATAAGATAAAAGTATTGTATCAATGTTAAATGTACTGAAATTGATAACAATATGGTGGTTATGTACGATAATTTCCTATTCTTAGGAAACGTACACTGAAATATTTAGGGATAAAGGGTCATGATGTAGACAACTTACTCTCAAATGATTCAGATAAAAAACACATACACAGTCATACACATGCTCAGAGACAGAGACAGGCAGAAGACAGAGCTCAGATTATAAGTCAAATGAGATAGAATGTTAACAAATAAGCGAATCTGGGTAAAGGGTATTATGTACTATTCTTATTCTTGTTACTTTTCTGTGAATTTGAAATTATTTCCAAATAAAAAAGTTTTTTTAAATGAGGTATATCTGTAAGTGATGACACAGAAGTCGCACAAAACAAATTATGTGATAAAAGCAAAGGACTATAAAATCTGTCAGATATAATTCTATTCTATAAATTTAAAAATCATTAAAATCCAAGAGAGAGGGGAGAGAAAAGGGAAGAGGAGAGGAGGCAGAGAAGGAGAGAAGGAAAGAAATAAAAAATAAAATAACTTTTCTGGAAGAATATTGAAAACAAACTGTTAGCCATATTATTTTTCAGTAGTGGAAGAGGAGCCTGAAGAGGTAGGGAGAAAAGTTTTTTGTTTTTTGTTTTTTCACTTTATACCTCTATAGTTTGAATTTTTAATCTTGTTAATTTATATTTATTTTTTTATTTTTATTGAGATAACATTGGTTTATAACATTATATGAATTTCAGGTGTACATCATTATATTTTGACTTCTGTGTACATTACATCATGTTCACCACCCAAAGACTAATTACCATCCATCACCACACACACATGTGCCCTTTTACTCCTTTCACCCTCCTCCCTCCCCCATTCCCCTCTGGTAACCACCAATCTAATCTCCATATCTGTGTGTTTGTTTGTTGTTATTGTTATTTTTATCCTCCACTTCTGTGTGAAATCATACAGTATTTGTCTTTCTCTGTCTGACTTTTTTCACTTAGCATAATACCCTCAAGGTCTATCCATGTTGACACAAATGGCAAGATTTTACCTTTTGATGGCTGGTAGTATTCCATTATGTATATATATCACATCCTCTTTATCCATTCACCCCTTGATGGGCATTTAGTTTGTTTCCAAGTCTTGGCTATTGTGAATAATGCTGCAATAAACATGGGGGTGCACGTGTCTTTTTGAATTAGTGCTTTTATGTTCTTTAGATAAATACCCAGAAGTGGGACAGCTGGATCATATAGTTGTTCTATTCTTAATTTTTTGAGAACTCTCCATACTGTTTTCCATAGTGGTTGCACTGGTTTGCATTCCCACCAGCAGTGGACGAGGGTCCCTTTTTCTCCATATCCTCTCCAATACTTGTTATTTCTTGTCTTTTTAATAACAGCCCTTCTGACAGGCATGAAGTGATATTTTATTGCATTTCTTTTTTCTTTGCTTGAGGAAGATTCAGCCTGAGCTAACATCTGTGCCAATCTTCTTCTGTTTTGTATGTGGGTCACTGCCACAGCATGGCTGCCAACAAGTGATGTAGGTCTGCACCTGGAAACTGAACCTGGGCTGCCAAAGCAGAGCATGCCGAACTTAACCACTAGGCCAATGGGCCATCGCCTCATTGTAGTTTTGATTTGTACTTCCCCAATAATTAGTGATGTTCAATATCTTTTCATGTGCCTGTTGGCCATCTGGAAAAATATCTGTTCATATCCTCTGCCCATTTTTTTAATTGGGTTGTTTGTTTTTGTGTTGTTGAGTTTTATGAGTTCTTTTATGTTTATTTTTAATAAATTAAAAATAGAAAAGCATCTGATGAGAATACATTCTCTTTTATTCTACAAGACAAATGTCGAAGTTAGTATAAATAATAACATTTTATAATTTGGATTGAATATTAAATTTCATCAATTTGTGGAATGTGTGTGTTTTTTATATACTGCAAACCAAAGTGTTTTTTAGGTGTCAAAGCCTGGCCCCAGGAAAAAGATCTTCTCTTATCTAGTTGCTTTTAGAGAAAAAACTTGAAATATTTGGTCCAGAATATTTGAATGTTCAAATTCAAAGTTGAAGAGCAGAGTTCGACTTTAAAGCTGTTATAAAACCATGGAAAGAGAGCTCCCAGCCTACTTCCTTTCTTATGGTGCTCAGCTGCAGGCTTCTGCGGAGGGAGGCATAAGTGGCTCTTCTTATTCCTGTTGGGTCCTGACACCATCCTACACAACTTCGTTAGAAATATGGTTTGTATATATATGAATCTGATACTGATTCATCCATTCTGATGTTTCAAGATTACATCCAGCAAAGGAAATTTTCTTTCTATGGGCTGCTCTTTAAAGGATTAGCTCAGCTAGTTACAGCATCCTATAGCCGTGCCCAAAAGCCTCTAAAGCAGTGCTTCTCACGTTTAGATGAGCCTGTGAATCACCTGGGGTTATTGTTAAAATGCTTTTTCTGATCCACTAAGTCTGGGGAGGGCCCTTGAATCTGTCTGTATTACTAACAAATCCCCAGGTGATGCTGATGCTGACGTCTACAAAGCTATAAAGAATGCAGCATCAGTAGAGATGGGACATAGGCCTGAGTTCTTCCTTGCTTACTGTTTTTTAATCTAGTTATATTATCCTCACTTTTATCAACCTAGGAGTCCTCAGGGCTACTTGAGGGCAGACACTGTACCACTTTCAACCATTCCAATCTGGACTGAGACTATCATCTAGAAATTTTAGTCACCCTGAGCCTTTAAAATGACACACTTGGGAAAGGTGCCCGTTTGATATCTTCAGCTAATGGTCATAAATCCTTCACTTCAGAAAAAAAAAGTGAAAGATTAACTAGTTGTCCATCTAGTAGGAAAAATAACTTATAATCATGTTGAGACAATCTCATTCTGGTGAAAAAACATGCTGAGAACCTAATCAATGGGGAGGCTCCAGTCCCCAACTCATGTCTCCAACTGTTTTAAGATGGGCTGTTTAGGAGATGCTTTTCTATAACACGTGCACATGTCAGGTGAGGTCCACATGTAGCCTCTTCGTGAAGCAGGTATCATGTATCTGACTTATGACAGCAACTATTGTCTTCATTCTGTCTCTTACAAGCCCCTCAGGGAGAGAGGCATCTGTAGGATTTACTTCCACACCCATTACACCTGTGGGAGACTAATGTTTTAAGACTTATGGTTAATTGTCCCTTGCAAAAAGGATATGCACAAAAAGGCACAGAAAAGTCCATGGAATCCATGGAATATCAATCATAATGTTAAAATAATTAATGCCTCAAGATAAGTGACTTAGCAGGAAACAGCCCAGATTTTATTAAAGACTAAAGACCCTGTTGCATTCCCCCAACGGTTTAAAAAGAAAAGTCTGTTGACATCAAACATGGAGCCCACATGGATTAAATTAGGTCACTCTTCGTGTTACAGTTTAAGATTTCATAAAATACAGCTTGTGGTTAAATCATGTGTTTCAGTTCTAAAGTTCTGGTTGATGACTTCCCGATCTTTTCAACATTGTCCCACTAGTGCCATTTACCCAAGCACCACCACAGCACTTTTCAATCTGGTCTTAATAATCCAGCCCCAGTTTCACAGCCCCCTCCACATTTTGATTCCCAATAAACAAATATTTGTGGTGTGTTCGTGGGCTCTTTAACTGCTGGCATGTTTGGTTCAGGACAGCATTCCACGAAGAAAGGGGACCCAGCTGTGGCCCCTGGGTTGAATGTTGTTGGGGATGGAGTTTCATTGAAAGCACCAGGTCTTTTTTTCTTTTTTGGAAGGTTCAGTGACAGCTAATGGAGACAAAACTGGGACAGCTGTCCAAGGGGGACAATTCTTCAAAAGTATCTAATGAGGAATGTTTCTCTTCCACCCCCACCGCCTTTATGTATTTGAAGGCCCCAAATGTTACGGCATTAATGAGTCTGCAGATAAGCAGGAAGCAGAGAAGACAAGGGAAGGGAGAGATTTCCTTTATACATATGCAAGGTCTCCAGATGCTGCGTTTCTGAACTTCTTAGCACGGATCTGGGCATAGACTTCGCCACTTGGGAGCTCACATAGGAAAGGAATGTTTATTCATCTCCATATCTTCCTGTTTCCAGGATTAGAGGCTATCAAAAACAAAGACATCAGCAAGTCCAAGCTGTCCGTCTTGTTTCACTTAATTCATTTTGTTTGCAGTCATAACAAGCATGTTATTTATTTAGTTGTAAGTACATACCAAAGTAAGGATGCATTCACTTTAATCCTTTAATTTAACAAGATCACATACTTTAGGAAGCCAAAGGCTTTGCAGCGAGATTAGAATAAAGAGTTCTGTTTCCTCTTAGATTAAAATAGATATCCTGAATATTTGATTTGTGGTATATCATTATGTTTGATATTTAGGTGCTCTCTTGCTGAGGTCTAAATTAGTATGTTTATTAAATTCCCTCTAAGTGGCATTTTACCCACTGTGTTTACATTTAGAATCATCTTTCATGATAAAGTCTGTCATGAAATGGGAAAACTGATTTACTGCCTACGTTTCTTCCAAGTTTGGTAGCTAAGACCCATCTGTCAACAGAAATAAAGCAAACACACACACACACACACACACACACACACGCACATGCGTGCGCACAAGCTTTGTTTCCCTAAAAGATCTGTGGCCTTTAGCCAACTCCCTCTCTTAGTCTGGTTTTTAGCAGCAGGAGATGGTACTGTCAGTTTGTTTCTTTTCTGATTCCTGACAAACTGCTTCTTTCCAGTGCATTCTCTTTGCACCATTAGGTCAGGCTGGGTTTGCATTCAAAATCTTCTCTAACCTGGTAAGGTTTAGGTAGAAATAACCTTTTTTTAACATTAATTAATTTATTTTTTAAATGTTTAATTATTTTATTTCGGTTACATTGATTTATAACACTGTGTCAATTTCAGGTGTACATCGTTAAACTTCAGCTTCTGTACAGACTGCATCGTGTTTGCCACCAAAAGTCTAGTTTCCATCTGTCACCATACAAAGGGGCCCCTTTACCCTTTTTGCCCAACCTTTTGAAGAAGGAATTTACTTGGCAAACCAAGGTTCAAGCATCTATTATTGAGAAATAGATTGAGATACACTTTTAAATAAATTTAAAATAAATAATCAATTAGGCTTGAGAAAACCACCTCTAAAATACACTAATCCATGGATGGAACCTTGAATGGTTAAAACAACAAAGGGCCGTGGAAATGGTAAATCAATTTCTACAGAGTCTGAAGTGACTAGCTTTTATTCAGAGGACTTGCAGCCACCACCCTGTCCCAGGTCTGGCTGGCCTACGTGCGGGTGAAGGTCTCTCACAAACAGTGAGGTCTGTAAGCAAAGGCCTGATGGCATGAAGATCTGGCTTCCCGAGTCCACAGTAGTGGCTGCACTTCCCACCTCGGCCTTCCCTTTGCGTAAAAAGTAGAGCCTACCCTCCCCCAGCTCATGGGTCCTCTGTCCAGCCCTTCTTCCAGTGACTGTCCAACTTCTACTTTGTGAGTCAGCCCCTTCCAAGTCTGCACGACTTGCACTGCCACCACACCACAAACCACACCGTCCAGCCAGGAGCACTCACGAACACCTCAGCCTGCAGAGATTTATCAGGATAACTAATCCCAGTGCCTGGTACTTCCTGAGGAATTGCAGTTCGATGGAGATAAATTGTGGTGGGAGGGAAAGGAGACAAAGGTCTGAAGTATGGCCCAGCTTCATGAGGGCAGCTGGGCCCTGAGAGAAGCAGCTTGTGCACAATGGAAAGAGCACTGGTCTTGGAGTCAAACAGGCCTAGGTTCATGCTCCTCCTCCATCATCCTCATGTGTCAGGTGATATTCCACAGCTGCACATAGGGAATCATTTAATCCTTACAACAACTCTAGGAGATAAGAACTATTAGTTTTATTCCCCCACTTTATGGATGGAAAAACAGGTACAGAAAAATTTAAGTAATTGCCCAAGGTTCCCACAGCTTGTAAGGCCTGAAGCTGGAATTTGAACCCAGGCAGCTTGGCCCAGACTCCACATCCTCAACAAACTTTACGCTAATATTATGATGTCCCCTGAATTAAGTGACTTAACTGCTGAGCCCAAGGGCCTATTTAGGACACTAGAGATAAGAACACTTCCATCAAGTTGTGTTGTGAGAATTCAATGTGAATATGCATGGCGATCATTAGAAACTAATTTCCTCCTTAAAGGGATGAAGTATCTGCCGCAAAGGGAAAAAGAGAGCATGAAAAGGGAACTTCGGCTGCCTCACACTTCTGCTGGCATGTTTCTGGGCTTCCCACCAATGTCCCACATGTCCCCAGCCTGCTAGGCAAGGTGACCAAGCATGCATGGGTCACTCCTCCTGTTCTGTCTGGAGATTAACGAACAGCTGCTTGAGTAGGACCACAGGGCACTTTTATCTCCAGCACAACAGAGAGGAGCAATCAAGCGGAGAATAATAATGACAAGCCAAATCCTCATGTTCTGGAACTGCAACAGAAAACTTGGGTTATATGTTTCAGTATGTTTTCATTCTCACTACACTACATGAGCAAAATTCCTTAGCGCTAACTGGGTAAGAATTCAGCCTGCTGAGAATTACTTCCATTTACAAGAGACTGCCTTTTCCCATCACTTTACAGTTTCCAAAGCAAGACGCTGTTTTGATGTTGTCACATCAACAAATATGTATTCACTGCTCACAAAGTTTCTGGAGGAGGCTGTAGCAGGACCAGCAGAAACTGCATGCAGCTGAGGGTTAAGAAGTGGGTTCTACTTTTGGTTTTACGTTCTTCAGAGTGACCCTGATTTAACCTCTCCATGTCTCTTGACCTTCCTCTGAGAACTGTGTTCCCTCCCAGCTCTAACTCACTGAGGTCCTAGTCACATGGCATGCTAGGTCCGCCATAACCAACTGTCACAGACTGAGTGACATAAACAACAGAAATTGATTGTCTCATCGTTTGGGAGGCTAGAAGTCTGAGATCAAGGTGTCAGAAGGGTTGGTTCCTTCTGAAGACTGTGAGAAAATTTCCTACCTGCTGGCAGTTTGTTGGCAATCTTTGGCATTTCCTGGCTTGTAGAAGCATCACCCCAATCTCAGCCTCCGTCTTCACGTAATGTCCTCCCTGTGCACATGTCCGTATCCATGTCTTCCCCTTTTTATAAGGACACCACATTAGGGGCTTTATTGGATTGGGGCCCACCCTACTCCAGTATGAGCTCATCTTAACCCATCTAATTACATCGACAATGACCCCATTTCCAATAAGTTCACATTCTGAGGTAGCGGGGATAAGAACTTCGTATGAATGGGGGGAGACACAATCAACTCATAACAATTAGCCTTTTACATTTTCTTCATAGAAGGTAACCCAATCTGATTTTTTAAATCTTTTTTTTTTTTTTTTTTTTTGCTTATTGTCTATGTAACCAGATGCTAAACTGTAAGTTTCCACTGAGGCACCAAGATTGATAGATATTAGCTATCAGCCTGAAATATGAGGAAGATTACCAGCAGAAACTTTAAAATAAGAGTCTAAGAATAGATTAGATCAGCGCGTCTCAAACTTGAATGGGCACATAAATCACCTGGAGATCTTGTTAAAATGCAAATTCGGGTTGAGCAGTTCTGGGGAGAGCACAAGATTCTGCATTTCTAACAAACTCCTGGGCAGTATTGATACTGCTGGTCCACAGACCACATTTTGAGTAGCAAGGGATTAGCTGATAGATTTATAACAACTAGATAAAAGAGATGAAAGAAGGGAGAGAGAGGGGTGTTGCGAGGAGGATTACTTTGTTGAGAGCTGAGCTCTGATTACCCATTCTCCCAGACCCCATAAGGAAGAGATATGTACATGAGGGAACACTGCTCCCAAACCCAAGCCAAGCTTCAGCTGGGGCTCTTGGAATTTGCTCTGTGACGCTTAGATTTTGAGTGGAGAGAGGCCTGCGTCTGACTCTCATCTGAGGAACCTAATAGGTTAAAGACTGGGCTGCTGGCTGCTCTGATGGCAGAGGTAATGGTGTTAGGATCAGCCCAAACTCTCAGAGTTTATCAGTAAAAAGGATCTGTGAGAAATGGGCCACAGGCAACAAAGAAGCTGGCTCACAATGGCATCAATCAAGGAAGGATTTTCTGACCCCATTTCCTCTCCTTCACCTCAATACGCCAAAGTTGGAGGAGTCAGAACAGCAACTAACTTACATATGGAAGACAAAGTCAGTGATGAAAAGAGAGGAAGCCAACCGCACTCTTTCTCAGACTGTAGCTTCTCACCTAGCGGAGGGAGAAGATGTAAGCCAAATTGAGATTGTTCTCTCGGCTTCCAATGACTAAAATATTTTATTACCTGAGAGTGACTAGAAAGGTCATAGGACTTCCAGAGTGTTCATGCAGAAGTCAGGGAAAGGATGACTTCCACTAAGGAGGTTTAAAGCAGGAGACAAAAATAAAGATGATTTGAGGAATACACTCTATGAGCCCTGTAAGTTCATTATGCTGGCAAAAACTCTCTCTCCTTGGCAGAAGGTAAGCCCCATGAGAGCAGAATCCTTGAATATCTTATCTGCTGTTTCCATGTACCTGCTGTATTTGCAAGTACAGATTGTGCACTGCACAGCAGCACCACATCCAAGAGGGTGTGCTTCAATCTGTAGACAGAGATTTGCAGCTTTACTACCAAACTTGTCCAGCAAAGGCAGTAGAGCACCTTTTATCGATAAAATCAGGATATTATGACAATTTTCCAAAAGGTATAAGTAAAGTCTCTTAAGAAAGCTAATGGTCACAAAAAAACCTTCTGGGCTAATGATGGTCTTGATATCTGGGGCCCTGAAGATTCCCTTGCATATAATGGATATTCAATAAGTATTTATAAATGAGTGAATCAGAACTTCCTATTAACTCTTCTAAAATCTATATTGAAATAACTAATATTTTAAAGGAAAGTCCCAGAATGATTATATGCAATGAGAGAGTTTGCAAAATGGCTAGTTGTAGAATTAACATACAGAAATCAGTAGTCTACATTTATACAACCAGATAAAAGATATAAAAGAAGAAAAGAACTTATTCACAATAATAACATAAAAGATGAAATATCTAAGGACAAATATAACAAAAAATGCACAATCTATGTGAAGAAAACTTTACAATACCACTAAAAGGAACAAACGGAGAAAAGAAGACAGGGCAAACAATGGGTCTTATTCTGGAGCACATCCGAGACCCTGGGGACCCCATAATTGGAAGGTAAGAGTGTTTGAAATCTCATAATAGGTGGTTGAAAAAATAGTAAGTGAAAAGTTGTATTTCTGTCAGCGTGCCCCCCGTTTTAAATTGTGTGCTGGACTGCTCTGGGGGGTCATCAGTAGCACTAACCTGTTATCTTTCTGCACGTGGGTACTTGTCCAGGTTCACCCAGAGTTGCATACATAATGGCCCCCCAACAGAGTCTTCAGTAAATCGCAAGGAGACATCCTCAAAGAGATCTCACAAATCTAAAGAGGCACGGCCACTATTCCCACAATGGCAAAATGGAATCCCAGGAGTCCCCACGTCCCTTTCCCTTCCTCCCTAGCACACTCATGAGCAGGCAAGGGTCATTTATGTCAGGAAAGGATTGCCCTGGGATGACACCAAAAAGGAACTCTATGACCCTTGTCTTGTTCCTCCTAGAGTAGAGAACTCTCATCCCCTGAATAGTCACTGGCTAGAACTTTACTATTCAGGTCTCAGCTCAACTATCACCTCCTCAGAGAAGTCATTCCTAACTCTACTGCCATCACTTTCTACTGCTTTGCAATTTTTAAGAGTTTCTTCATGGGCCTTATTCCTCTAAAATCATCATGTTCTTTTACTTGTTGTCTGCGTCTTCCGGGAGAATGAAAACAAGACGTTGTATTTCCACCATCCAGAATTTGCACCTTCTCACTCCTTTGAGAGTTATCATGGCTGTTATTTCCCCTAGTTTCTCTGTTTTATTGGTATTAGCTTCAGCTTATTTAATATTTATGGAGTACCTAGTATGTATCTGGGACAGTTGTAGGTGCTTGGGATACAGCAGAGGAGAAAGAATCTCTGCCCTCATGGGATTATATTTTAGCAGAAAGAGGCGGACGATAAACAAATCAATACATACCACATCAGGCATATAAGTGCAGTGGGAAAAAGATAAGGCAGGAGAAGGGAACAGAAAGTGATGAGCTGATGAGCATGAATGTTTGGTGGGGGGCCAGGGACCATCTTTCTAGGGAAGTGACCTGAAGGGTTGAGGAAGGGAGCTACACAGCTAACTGGAGAAGAGCACCCCAAGCAGAAAGAATGTCCCATGCCAAGGCCCTGAGAAGGAATGTGCTTGGTGTGTTCAAGAAACAAAGAAGCAAGTGTGGCAGGCAGAGAGTGACTGAAGCAGGGACTGGGAGGAAACGAGGGAAGAAGGTAGCTGGGGACCAGATCATGTGGGACTCTGTACACCATGGTCAGGACTTGGGCTTTTATTCTTAGTGAGATGATGAACCATCTGGAGGGTTCTAGAGCAAAATGATCTGACTCACTTTTTGAAAGTAAACTGAGGATACTATGTAGTTAGCAGACTGTGGCTTGGTGGGAGTGAGGGTGGTGGTAAGAATGAAAGGAAGGAGGCCAGAGGGGGGTCTATGGCAATAGCCCAGGTGACAAATGATATTGGCTTGGACAGATGGTAGGAGAGAAAGTGTTTTGGAACATGTTTTGAAGAACGAGCTGACGGGATTTACTAAAGGATTCAATGTGGGATATGAGGGCAAAAGTCAAACTCCTAACTTCAGCTCTTTCCTCTAACCTGTCTGCTTTGACCTTTTCCAGTGAGTCCCTGATCATACCTCCTCAGCAAATTACCAACCGCACCTAGATCCTCCTCCACAGGGCAGATCCTGGTCCCCACCCTGTGCCCGCTCCAAGCCCACCCAACTCGTTGAAAATCTGTTGCTCCATGCAATTATTCTGAGAGACCCTAGCTGCCTCTTCTGCTTTATCTTAGCAATCTCTTATTCTCAACCTCCCCTCAAATCAAATATGCTGCTTCTGAAATAGTCCTGTGTCCTACAAAAGTGCTGTGTGTTCTACAAAGCTCATTCAGTCTAAACTGATTTTTATGTCCTTTAAAATTTATAGAAATTATAAAATTCATCAAGCAAACAATTGTTTTGCATTCTGACTTCTCTTCCTGTTGTAAATTTAAATAGTTTATTATTATTTAACGTTTCACGTGATCTTATATCATTAACTAAAATATATACTCTTCATGGGCAGAATATCTTAAATACATTTATATTCTCATATCACATAGTATCTATTGGCACATATTACGTTATACTTAGTAGATGATAATAAAAATGTGCTCATATGATATATACAAACTTGATTAGCTCTAGCTCTAGCCACTGCCTCTGTTTCCTCACTAACCATCTCCTTCTTGTTCCCACACAATCAATCTTCCAAACACTCCAAAGTGTCTGATTTAGCTAAAAAAGAATTGATATGGGGAAGAAATGCAAGATATAACTAGAAGGATAAGTTGCAGTTTTATTTTGGAGGTCTACAATGCAAGATTGGGAAGCTGACACAATTTGGTGGGCAACTGTGTCATTAAATGTTTGTGAGCAAGGGATGCTATAGCAATAGCCAAATTTTAGTAAAGAAGATTAATTTACTTATTTGTATATAATGGATTGGAAAAGAAACAGGCAAGTGAGTGTTGATATTCATTATCTATTGAAAGAGTTCATGTGAGAAATATTAAGGGCTTGAAATAAAGGCTGGCAGGGGAAATGTGAAGCATGCAATGGAAGGAATGTTTTAAGAGAATCTAGGACTTTCAATGGATTGGATATGGTGACCGAAAAAGAAGGAGGAGTTACATGTGACAAGTTCTGATCCTCAGTGTGTGTAAGAAATTATTGTATCATTTATAGAAACAGGGAAGTCAAGGAAAATTTGACTGAGGGTAGAACACAGTGAGTTGCTTTCAGCATGTTGAGTGTGAGAAGGCATTTATCCATGCAGAGGTGCCCAGAAGGCAGTTGGAGAAGAGGATTATAAATTAAAAGGCTTGTCAGTACTAGACAGAGAGTTTCATGAGAGATGATGGTTTATAAAAGCACAGCCTTCACCTTTGCTCAATTTAACGTGTTGCCCCCACTTATACTAGTCTAGCTGTCACAGCCCAAACTATCCCCAACAAAAGCTTCCAACAGGAATATTCAAAAGAGAGAAGGATAAAGATGTAGAGAGAAAGTATTGATATGGCTGGAGCTGGGACAGCAAGACAGGCTCCTGCTCTAATGTGATTGTCCCCCTTAATTTACTCAGATCTTCCCTTGTTATATTATTGGGACATCCAGCACAGGCCTGTGAATTTCTCTCAAATGCCTTCTATACCAGTAAATTTCACAGTAATGATATAGTAAATATGATAACTGACCTGGATTGCAGTCAATGCCATCTCAGATCTCATGCTGCACTTTATGTTTTATTTGTGGTCTTATTGACTTGACTCAATCAACCACACATCCACACACAATTTCTAGAAACTGCGCTCTCCAGAAGGCTTGGTGCACTTCCATACTGCTCAAGCACTCCATTCACAATCGACTCTCCCAGCATCTCTCCCAGCTGAGAAAAGCATGAATCCAAAGATGAACTCAGCAAAGCTGTGAGAATGGTCTTGGGGAATTGGATTAATATCAGTTGGAAGCAATGGTGAATGAATCATAAAACACCAAAGCAGTGTGAATGTATTTCAAGAAGATTGAAAAAGAACACGAGTGTGATTTCTCTTGAGTCTCAAGAGGTAAACCTGTAACTTACAGCCAAGAAAACTAAGAATCAAAGTAATACCTACGACCGTAGACAAATGGAAAAAGAAATAACAGAAATTACAGCATAAAAGACTAAACCAATCATTATGAGAACAGCTAAAGTTAGAGTTTATGGGAGGAAGTTATACAGAAAATTGACACCAGGAAAGTGCATGGAGATAGGTACTTTGAGTGGGTTTCAAGTACAGAGAACTGACGGCGATGGACAATAAAGGGCTTCACATGCTTTCCTTTAGGTCTGTTTTTCACATAACTGCACGTATAACAAACAATCATCCAATGTAGACACAAAAATTCCTAACGTGAGGCGAATGAATTCAACAGCTATAAAGATGCTTTAATACAGGAGAATCTTTATAAACCGTTGGTTTTAAGAGAAACCCCAGATGAAATGTCACATGCTAATTTGGGGAGCTGTGGCTTCAAACACTAGAGATATGAACATATCAAAAAGAAAAAGGTTAGGTGTAGGTTGATAGTTCTTAAATTCTGTGTACTAGGATTTCACTTCTATAATAACACAGAGTGGTTTCAAATCAATATTTAGCTGTTCAGTTGCCCTAAACTCTTAGACACCAGGCAGGAGAGAAAAATAATAGGAGGATGAAAACGAAACAATCTCATGGGAATGAAGCACTACTTTAAATGTTAACGTTTGTTCCAGAAACACTAACATTGCTTCTGGTGTACATGCACCTGTACCTGCATGTGTGTATGTGTGTGTGTGTTTGGGTAGGCAAAGAGTATTTTCACTACCTGGGGTGTTGTGTGAAAAACTAAAATCAAATCATTCATAGCTAGTGAAGCAATGGGTATGTGATTAATTAGCTAGTGTGTAATAATGCTAAATAATAGGATTGTGAATCTCTGCATAAATTAAGGCATGGAAAATTAAACAGATAGAAATGAAATAACATACAAGATGAAAACCTTGTAAAAGCCACCGGATAGACTTATAGAGGTTGAACACTGGACAGCAGTGAACATCTCCAAGGGGTGCCATTACCAGTCTGTGTGAATAGCTCCCTTGGAGTTGTTCAGTGAACAACCTGCCGTCTGTGCAGCCATAAGTAGCTGTCCCGCTTGGTGTGGATATGCACGCAAGGTTTTTCGTGTGTGTCAACAATGAGTCAAGTCCCAAACTACTCAGCTGCTGTCTCTGGTTTAAAAATGCCTAACACTTTAAAAGGCCAAGCATCTCGTTTCTGAGTTGTGCTCATCCCTCCTTGGATCCCTAGGTTCCAAAGAGACTTGGACGAAATTATACCATTTTATAAAGTAATTTTAAGTATATTTCCTTTCTCTAAAGATAGATTTTATTGACATGGTCTCACTCTCACTAAAAGCAAAAGACAAGAAAGCCTACCAATGAAGCCTACCAATCTGTAAAAGCTGGGCCTAAAGAATAGTGGGATTTAAAATTCTTTCTCAGGTAAGAGCAAATAAATGATTCTTATTTATTCCATCTTTCTCAAAGTTACAGTTGTGATCTCTAAACAATGAAAAAAGATTAAGTCTCTCTAACATTTTCAGACGGAATATTTTACTAAAAAAAAGATAAGAGATAGGAAAGTTACTTTGAGACCATTCAATCATTTCAAGCAACAACAAGTAGCTCTCAGTTGGTAATAAACATTGGTCATTATGATGTTGACCTTGGCTTGAACTTGTAACCTAAACTTCAAAATTTATACTAACTCTCAGAGATATACATCTATATGACTCTCTCACGACTGCCAAATATCACTGGCGTTTTGAAGTACTCAAAATGTGCCACAAATCTCATTTATCTAAATGCCTTTAAATTCAGATAGCTATAAAAAACATTGATAAATTCAAAGCTAATATACTGTTTTCAACATTTAGTGTGGGCTGACTGCTTTTTGGTAATCATATGCCATTCTTAAAGCAACCAAAATGTTTGAAGTAATTAGTTAGCACTTAATAAATAAACAAAACCTGCTTATCTAATTTAAATGTTAGATGAAACCTATTTAAAGAAATTGAGTAGTTTACTCTTTAAATTATTGAGTCAAAAATGGGCAAAAGTAGTGTTGTAATAATTGCCCCAGTGCTATTAAGTCTACCAAGAGAGCAATGAGTGATGCATTATTTAAAATAATGGCACCACCTTTCTTCACCCAGAATGAGGAGCATGGGTGAATGTTTAACAAGCGAAATTCAAGAAGGTCTCGGGAAAAAAACACTTTAGAACTGAGTGTCTCACAAATTCAAATTGTTTTTCTAATACAAGTTTAACGTCAATATCATTCCTACCAAACAGATAGCAAGTCAGTAACATGGAGGGAGATCCTCTTGCAGACAACCAGAGAGGACCACTTTCATTCTGCCTTTCAAAGAACTGTCACTCTAATCTCTAAAACTATAGCCTGGTTTTGTGGTAGCACTTATGCCATAATTTGATTCTAAAGAAAAGGCTCAGTCTACCCAGAATTTCCACATACTCTCTCCTGCCCTCTGTAATTAGGAACTCTAGGCGTTTTCCCGGTTTAATGAAGCAAAGCCTGCGGCTGAGTGAAGCAGAATCAGAGATGTCATATGCCCCAGTGAATTTGATCCCTGACCACATGAGGCATCTCGCTTCTATATTCCTGGATCACGCCCCCAAACCACTTGTCTCCATCTCTAACCATGACTGTAAAAACAAGGTCTGAAATGTTCCATTCTGACTTTCAGAATAACGTCTCTGCAATTTCCCAGTTCCCAGGAAAACGTCCCAAGAAGGTAGCAACATTACCTACCTTTGTTCTAAACCTGGCACTGTATCTGGCATTGAGAAGGTCTCAATAAATAAATGCTCACTGATTGATTACTAAACCCCAGAGAGTTCACCGTAGAGTTCAGTCTCCAGTAGTGCTATGGAAAAGAGCCACCATTTTCAGGATCTGCCAAAACATCCTCTTATGCATAATGTCATTTTTAAGTGAGTGAACATCTTCAGGCGAAAAGATATGAGAAACTGGTGCCTGTATATTTCTCAAATATGTAATGCAAAAGGAGATCCCTATGTCATTCTTAAGCCCAAGATGATTTCGTCTTTCCTCCTCAGAGCCCCTGCTCCTCTGATAATCCCTACCTCAAGTCATGATAACACACCTACCCAGTCACCTAAGATCGAGACCTCAGAACCTTTGACTCCTTCTCCTTAAGCTCCAGAACTATAATTAGTTACAATGCCACAGAAATTCTTTTTCTTCAAATCTTTCTTTAATCTCTTCCCCGATCTCAAGCACCACAGCCAATCCTAACTCTTACCCAGAATACACTGGCCAGCCCTTCCCTCTTCTTCCTATATTACTCTTGTTGTAAAATGAAATTAGTTGAGTCTGAGATAGTTTATTTTTTGTAAATCCAGTGGTGTAATATAGTGTGTTCATTTCAAGTTATATTTTGCAATATTTTTCAACATATTCATAGATTTAAAGGCTAAACTTACCAGGATATAAACTGCATCTACTTTTCTGCATCTTTCAAATTATCCATTTTCCAAATATTTTCCAAATTATGGAAAAATGTTCCATAAGGAGAATTCCAAGTTAACATGAGTTAATCTTATAACTCCTCCTCAAAAAAGTTGCCTGTATAATGCATGTTTGTGTATATGTGTTTTAAATTTATAGATCTGTGATTGGCAGAAATGCTTTTAACAGTTTTATTTAGATATAGTTGACATATAGAACATTGCATGTATTTGAAGTGTACAGTGTGATAAGATTTGGAGTATGTACACACAAGTGAAAACATCACCAAAATAAGGATAATGAATGTATCCATTATCCTGAAAAGTTTCCTCCTACTCATTTGGAATTCCTCCTTCCTAATGTTCACTGTCCTGAAAACCACTGTTTCATACGTTTTGACTGGGTGGGTTTTTTTTCTTGGTTATTTCAGATGACAGAGTAAATCTAGTCCCAGGTTCTTTATCTTTTGCATAAGTAAAAGTCCCTCAGTTGATTTTTTTACTATATATTTTTAGTTCTTTTCCTAGTCTAGGAATTAAATATGCATCTTAACTCATCACAATCTACTTAAAACCAATACTAACTTAATTTTGGTGAAATATAGAAACTTTGCTCCATCCTCCATTTGTGCTATTATTAGAGTATATATTACATCCATGTATATTATAAACCCAAGAATACAGTCATAATTATTGCTTTATATACTCTAATGCCTTTTAAAAGATTTAGGAGAAGAAAAGAAAAAATATCTATGCAGTCTTTTTTATTTACCCACATATTTAACCATTTGCAGTGCTCTTAATTTATTCTTGAGGATTTCAGTTACCATCTAATGTCATTCCTTTCAGTGTAAAGGACTTCCTTTAGTATCTCTTTTAAAGCAAGTCTGCTGGTAACAAATTCTCTCAGCCTTTGTTTATGTGAGAACATCTTTTTTTTCACTTTCATTTCTGAACAAAGGCATTCTGGCCTTCATTATTTCTGATGACAGGTAAGGTATTAATCTTATTGGAATTCCCTTGTACTTGATGAGTATTTTTGTTCTTGCTGCTTTCAAGATTTCCTCTGTCTTTGTCTTTGGTTTGACTATGATGTGACTAGGTGTTCATCTCTTTGTGTTTATCCTCTTTGGGATTTGTTGAGCTTCTTGGATCTGTGGGGTCATGTTTTTCATTGAACTTTTGAATTTTTCTGCTGTTAATTCTAAAAATCTTCTTTCTACCCCTTTCTCTCTCTCTTCTCCCTCTGAGAGTCCAATTATACTTATGTTGGTAAATGTGCTGTTGACTCATAGGTCTCTGAAACCCAGCTCATTTTTCTTCAATCTTTGTTCTCTCTGTTCTTCAGATTATATAATTTCTACTGATCTGCTTGAAGTTTGCTGATTCTTCCCAAATCCTCTGCTAAGCCTCTCAAGTGAACTTTATTTAGTTATTGCGCTTTCAGCTCCAAATTTTCCATGTAGTTCAGATTGGCACCTGAGCTAGCAAGTGTTGCCAATCTTTTTTTTTTTTTCTGCTTTATCTCCCCAAGCCCCCCATTACATAGCTGTATATCTTGGTTGCAGGTCCTTCTAGTTGTGGGATATGGGATGCCACCTCAATGTGGCCTGACAAGCAGTGCCATGTCCTCGCCCAGGATCCGAACCCTGGGCCGCCACAGCGGAGCAC
Organism: Equus asinus; assembly: GCF_041296235.1. Classification (NCBI taxonomy): domain Eukaryota; kingdom Metazoa; phylum Chordata; class Mammalia; order Perissodactyla; family Equidae; genus Equus; species Equus asinus. Next base: position 22,817,947 of record NC_091812.1, read on the forward strand.
ACGAACTTAACCACTCAGCCATGGAGCTGGCCCCAAATTTCCATGTAGTTCTTTTTTATACTTTGTATCTCTCTATTGGTATTTTCTAATTACTAAGTCATTGTCATCATACTTTCCTTTAATTTTTTGAGCATGGCTTCCTTTAATTTTTTGAACGTATTTATAATAGCTGCTTTGAAACCTTTCTCTGCTAAATCTAACAGCTGGACCCACTAAGTTTCTGTTGACTGCTTTTCTCCCCGAGTATAGGCTACCCTTTCCTGTTTCTTTGAATGTTTCATTATGTTTGTTGAAAACTGGACATTTTAGATAATGTAGTATAGTAATTCTAGATTCTGATATTTTCCCTGAAAGTTGCTCTTATTGCTGATTTTTTGTGTTTTCTTGTTTTAGAAACTTACCTACTGTAGATCTGTGGTGTTGGTTTCCTCTGCCATGTGTAGCCCATGATGTCTCTTCTCGGTAATTTTTTAAATTCTGGTTTTATTTTTAAGCTTGCCTTCCTTGACATCATCCCTGTGTCTTTGCAGCTTAACAGTCAGCCAGTGATTCATGAGAGGTTGTACTCAAATACTTTAAAACAATAAGCCTTCTACTGTTTATTGTTGGATCTATTGTATGGGTTTATTCAAAGTTCAAGGACTTTCTGTCCTACCCAAGTATTTATGTTCTGCTGGATTCTCTTGCATCTACTCTGCACAGGTATGTAGTCTCTCAATTAGCCAGGGATTTGGATAGATTGGACGGTCTTTGGTCTCCCATGTGCATGAACAATGAAGGCAGCCAGGGATGTATAGAGATATTAACAATCCCCTCTATGCTTGTCTCATACCTAGGATCTCTCTGTTTAATTTCAGTTGATCCATCGGTCTGTTGCTTTTCCCAACTGGGACTATACCTCAAATGAGCAGTTGCTGGTCTTCCTCATTTGCTTGCTTCCAAAATCATTGCTTTTGCTGAGAATGCTGTTGGGAGTGGGATTTTCACCTTCCATGCAAAATCAAGTGTGTTCTTTCTGGCAGCAAGGCTGCTGGCTTTCACAGCCTTCTCCACATAGTAGAACTACCATACCAACCAACAGGGAAAGGCAGAAGCAGCTCCAGGCAAGAGTGCAATTGATTCCCATTTCAGAAGTTCAGTAGTTTTTCATGAATAAAGCATTCTCAATTCATTTTTCACCTTTGGTTGATTTCAAGAGCCATGAAATGGTTTGTTTGTTTTTTTTCTTGGACAATATTGTCCAGTTTTACAGTTGTTTTTTAGAGATAAAATTTGTCTCTTCTCACTCTGCAATACAAAAAGTTAGGCTTTTCAATTGATTGATTTTTTTTTCTGTTTATTACGGGTCATATTTTCCTGCTTCTTTGCATGTTTAGTAATTTTTAATTGGATGCCAAACATTGCGAATTTTACCCTGTTAGGTGCTAGATATTTTTTATCCCTATACATATATTCTTGAGCTTTGTTCTGCGATACAGCTAAGTTGATTACAAACAATTTTATGTGTTATAGACTGAATATTTGTGTCCCTCAAAATTTATATGTTGAAATCCTAACCCCCAATGTGATGGTCTTAGGAAGTGAAGCCTTTGGGAGGAGATTAGGTCATGAGGGTGGAGCCCCGTTAATGAGATTAATGCCCTTACAAAAGAGACCTCAGAGAGCTCTCTCATGCTGCATATGAGGACACAGCAAGAAGACCACCATCTACCAACCAGAAAGATAGCTCTCACCAGACACTGAATCTGCCAGCACCTCAATCTTGAACTTCCCAGCATCAAGAACTGTGAGAAATAAATGTTTGTTGTTTAAGCCACCCAATCTATGGTATTTTTATTATAGTAGCCTGAACTGACTAAGACATGAACCTCTTGGGTGTTTCTTTTAAGCTTTGTTAAGTAGGAACAGAGCACTGTTTGGCCTATAATTAATTTTGCCACAAACTGAGTTAAAACTCTTCTAACAACTCTATCTGATGACCCTATATTCTCACCTTTTCTAGGGTGAGTAACAACAGAAATTATTATAGCTGATAGGTTCAACAACTTTTCCCAACCCTATGCATATCCTTGTGATTATTCCTTCTGATTCCTTCAAGTAGTGCTTTTCATGGCCTCAGGAAGTTTCCTCAATAGTACATGCTGCTAATTGTTCAGCAGAAGCCTCAAAGGAGGCCTGCAGATCTCTGAAGTTCTTTCTCTATACAGACCTCTCCTCTCTGGTCCCATTCCTTGCAAACTCTGTCAGCCTTGGTCTCCCCAGATTCCCAGTTCTGTTTCCTTAACTCAGACAGAATACCCAGTTCCACCTGAGTTCTCCTTCACTGTGTCACAACCTGGAAGGTCTTGGACAGTAAGCTGGGACAATCATATGGCCCTCATCATCTGCTTACCATATCTCAGGAAACTGTTCTTTAGTGCTTGATGCTTCCATGTCTTGAAACTATTGTTCCATATATTTTGCCTGTTGTTTTTTTCAAGTTTATTAAAGTGGGCAAGAGTTGGCCTATCTTGCCCAGAAGCAGAAGTTAGGAGTGTTTATTTTGATCAAGAGAACACATTTGGTTGAGTCTGTTGATTTTTTCCCCTTCATTTGTTTTTCCGTCGCCTCCCTGTCTCACCCATGTTCACTGTCACACATGTTCATTGTCACTCAAGACAGACTTGACCCAGTCTTAGTCATACAACGTTGTATTCTTTTAAGTACTTACTATAGCTAGTCACTGCCCTAAATACTGATGATTTAGAGACAAATTAAAACAGCAAAGACATGGTGAGGGGTCTACAGCCAGCCTGGTTTCTCAGTGTTGAGTCTTTCAGATTAACAAGCTCTCTGTTCTTACTTCGTCAGGATACACACACTTTACCCCGCCTGCTAGTCCTATTACTTCTCACTGTGCATTCAATGTGCCTAATTCATTTAGGTGAAGAGGATATTTTTAAAGGCTCATACACTTTTTCTTATAAAAGTAAATTTTTCTCCTCATGCCATTCTTCTCTAATGAGGGAAAATGTATTCCTCTCTCTGTTATCCAGGCCTATACTTATTCTGTTTTTCTCTCATTACATTAATTTTATTTGGGCAAAAGAACAACAATCATGTTTAAGCTTAGGATGAGAAACAACACAGCAGGGTTCCATAAATAGAGTCTAATTGCAGTAATTACTTACGTTAATTATATATCAACTGATTATTTTTAAGACATTTATTGAGCACCATCCGCTTTCCGAGGTACCCATCATTCTCCCACTATCTTTTCAGATCCTATATCCATGCTCAGAATAATCAACTATCATTTGACACATGGTATAATAAGTACCTAATGAAATCCCAATTAAAACTGTATTTGAGACGTTTAATTTTAGAGATAAATTAGAAATAATTACATGATTCAAGAATCCACATCAGACAGGAGAGACACAACTATATCTTGACTAACTGGAAAGGACAAGCACAGATGAAGTCTTTTAATGTGCTTTCCAAAACCTGTTACAAAACATTATTGTACCTCCGCAGATGGCACGGAGAGATGTCTTTTTATTTTTTTTAAATAGACAGTTCCCTTTCATATGCTGACTTGAGTGATTTTAGTTCTCATTATTACTGTCATCTGTTAGGAAAAAAGGGGGAGGGGGAAGCACGTTATTTTCCATAAGGCAAGAACATCAGCATGGAGCCAGCCTTTAAGCATGCTAAGTTCAATTTTCTGAGGCACAATAAGCAGGAGAATGCACCGCCTGTCTCTTAGCTGTTCATTTCAAACAACTTGTCTTCATTTGGAGCTGAGACACTCGGTGCTCACTGGGTACAGCGCTTCCTCTCTCTCTCCTCCTTCTACCCCACCTCCAGCTCATTTTCTCCCTTAAGATTTAATGAATTCTGGAACCAAGCAAATGCGAGTCGTTAGGAGACACTAGCCAGGTAAAAGCTTTAACGTGATCTCTTTCAGAGTTCAAAAGTTCACTTCCTTACACTAGGACCACAAAAATATATTTATTCTCTTCTGAGAGAGCTACTTATCCTTCAAGGAGGTGCCCCAAACTGCCCCATTAAGTCCAGCAAGACTTGGCTCAGAGCTTCCTCTTCTTCCTGCAGTATCTTTGTTCAGAGGACAGCAAGCTCATTTACAACCTCACTTGGGGAAACTGTTAACGTACATTTCTGATCTATGTAATTTGCTGCTAAAGACCACAATAGCGTCTAACAGAAAACAGCTGTTACAAAATCCACTCTTTCTGGCAGGAGCAGTTCCTAATGTAGGATTTTAATTTTATCTCTTGATTGATAACACCCCATTAGCCATATCCAGATTCTTAACTACAAAATGACGCATGGGCACTATTTTAAGCTCCCTTCCAGATGGATAGCATTATGTTTGCTTGTCTCTCTGAGCAGAGTCCACGGTTTGGGCAGTGGGATATGATACAGGCACTTACACCGCCCTGACACGTGAAACAGGAAACACTGGTCACAGCTGACCCAGAGTGTGCAGAATGCATAGATAGGGCAAGAAAAGAGATTTGAACAGAAGAGAAAAGATAATGGGTGTTCAGAATTTTAAAACTCCAGGAACATCACACCAAATGTAGTTTGCATTTCATAAAAACATGAAATATTTTCCTTCGATACTTTTGACTTCTAATTTTTGCCAGAGAGACATGGAGTGTTTTCTTCCACTGGCCACGTAGGATTTTATTCAAGAGTAGCTAGATTGGTAGGGAAGATATTGACTTGGGAGACCAGGATTTGTAATTATTGAATCTGCTCTCCCCAAGTGCCCGGTAAAAACTAATCCACAATTACTGTAAAGGAAGGGAGGGGCGTTTTGCCACAGCAACCTTGCTATAATAGGACCAAATGCTGAAATGCTGAAATGGACAAATTGTAGAAACCTCATCAACTTTCAGCAGCAAAATATTCAAGAAAAAATAAATTTCTTTGGAATGGCAGCAGAAGAAGGCAAAGGAAGGTCTATGCCCAAGTTCTTGACATTCTAATAAGACTGGTGACTGATTCATCACACTTTCTGGAATAACTTTAATTATACATCTAAAACCATCCTTCACTACCACTGGCAGACAGAAAGGCACAGAGCTATACACTGACGTTAATGAGATCTATTTAAAGCATCTCAACAGTTATTTTGTAATAACTTCCAAGTCCAAAATCAAGGTATATTTCTATGTGGAGCTCTAAGAGCTCCTCAGGGCTGAATGCTGTGTTCACCGGAGGAGACTGTGGTTCATTGATGGAAACAGGAGCTTGACAAAATCACCAGGTCCCGCGAGATACTCAAGTACCTGCATAGTGTGTGCAGCGTTTCTTCACCAGCAGCAAACCTCTCTCAAACAAGCTTGTACCTCAGAGTTAGAACTAGGACATTTATAGATAAATATTCACTCTCTGTCTGGGTTTGATCTTTGCGTGCCCCACAACTGAATTTTTCCTAAATATAACTGAGCATGCTCGGTTTGGGTTTTTGCTTTTCATTTAGATATCACTTCCTCCAGGAGAACTTCCCAGACCCCTGGAATAATTTGAGAGTCCCACGGTGTGTTTACATGGCACTCTATCCTTCCCCTCATACCATTTGTCATCATGTTTAAAGTGTGTCTATAGGAATTAACTTTTTTAGTTAACCTATCAATCCATATTGTGGCTAATGAACTGACTTCTGCCTAAATACCACCCCCCCCCCCCCAATTCTGTATTGAGGATCTCTTGGAATTTGGAGATTCCATGTTAGGAATCACAGATCTGATCTAAATCCCTTAGTTTATGAACTAAGAAATAAGCACTCTCTACGATAATGTCTCCAATCTGAGGCAGGCTCAGCCTAGGACTCAGGTTTCATGATTCAACACAAGGGACTTCTACTAAGTGTTGAGATCCTTTTTTAACCCAGTGCTAGAATCTGACCCATGTTTTATTTTAGTTCCAGCAAATCCTCCCACCTTGCCCTCAGCCTGGCTCAGACAGGAATTTCTCAAATTGAATAAGAGACGTACCCCGATCCTGTGCCATACCCCCTAAAATCTACAGCACCCTCTAAATGCTCTGCCAAATCCACAGCCCTCAGAGCATTCCCTGCCTATTTCCCCAGCCTGTCTAGTATTCCCTCTTCCTCCACTTGATCACACTTCTCACCCCTCTGCCCTTGCAAAGAATCTCCTCCCCTTACTAAAGCATCTTGTCTTCGATTATCCCAAGACAGCAGCCCCAGATCTCAGCTAATAATCTTGTGGCCTGAAAATTCCCCAGATACTGAGTTTAAAAACTAGAGCCACTCCTTCACCCTTACCTATCAATGTCCTTTTTTCACTTTCAATAAAGTGTTAGATAAAAGGTGGTGAACATTTATTCCCCTTCCTACGCAAGGGCATCCACTATTATGTGGGTCTTATGCAAAGCAGTACCTTGCCTCCCACCATTAGAGCAGCAGTTCAGGCATTTACTCATTATATGGGCTCCACCAATTTTGCCTTATACTTTGAATCTCAAGGAAAGGAGGTGAATATGAATGAACAGTTGAGAATATTCATAACCCGGGACTGAATGTCCGGGGTAAGGTGCCAGATGCAGATGCGAGGAGAGCAGCTTCTAATATATCTTCCTCCCTTTTTGTTATGTCATAGTCATGCTTACACATCTTAACTCATTTTCCCTAACTATTGTATATGGACTGTGTTGGAAGTAGTTAACTTTGCAGGTTATTCCTTAGACTGTGGAAAATGGAAAGAGGATCAGGACAGAACTGAAGGACATGGATGACCCTTAGAGATTCTAGGTTTGGAGCAGGATGAAGCAAGTGATAAGATTCAGAACTATGTAGTTGAGGATGGGCTAGACTGCCAGTTCTACAAGGAAGAGTTACAAGAATTGTTAAGTGGATGCATTTGTCTTTCTAGAGTATCAGTACAGAAAGAAGAGTGTATGTGGATGTTGGACAGCCAGTGGAAAGCAGGAGTGGGTGTTTTTCATTTTATGGTCACCTACAATCTGAATCCCCTTCCTAGTTTGAAGAATCCTCCATTGTGTGGATCTTGACAAAAGGATGACCAGATAATTTATCATCCGCACTGAAAAGCTTTTAAGAGTTAAGGAGCCACTGTTAATAATCATGTTGGAACAATCAACATAAACCAAGACTGTTCCAGGCAAACCAGGACATACACTAACACCAGTCTTGGAAAAGGCAGTCTCTTCCTTCTACAACAGAAACCATCAAGAGGGAGGCAGTCCCTCTTGCTGCCCCTGACAGCTAGGGCACGGGCATGTGTACTGGCTCAATCAGATGCTCCTTGAAGGAATGATGTAAAACTGTAGTGGCTGTTATAAAATATTACTAGCAGTAGCAGGTTACCAACAGTAGCAAATTAAGGCAAAGAGTCTAGTCACTACTAGACATTTGAGAGTGTCCAGGGGCTACAGGGTCAGCAAAAAACTCCTGGCCGCACTGTTCTTTAGATATGACTGTAATTGGCTGTGGTATCTAGTCTCCAACATGGCTCCTAATGAATCTTGCCTCCAAGTATTTACCCCCTGATATAGTGCTCTCACACAAAGAATCTGGGTTCACCTGTGACTTGCTCTAACCAATAGAATGTGGAGGAAGTGATGCTGTGCCAGTTATAGACCTAAACCTTAAGAAGACCTGGAAGCTTCTGCTTTTGTGCTTCGAGGAGCCCTGAGCCACCATCTAAAAAGTCTAGTTACCCTACTGGAGAGACTACATACAGAGGGAGAAGCTCTGAGATAATAGAGGACAAGAGAGACCCAGCAGTCCAGCTGTCCCTGGCAGACACGGAGGGAACCATCTTAGACACTCAGCCTAGATAAGTGCTCAAATGAGTGTGGCCCAGCAACGTCACTCTGAGCAGAACAGCCTCGCTAAGCCCAGTCAACCCAAAGAATGAGAAGAGATTGTGTTGCTTAAAGCCACTAAATGTCAAGGTAATTTGTCACATAGGAGTAGATAACCAAAACTCTAAGTAATCAGTTTACCAGGCTATTTTGGTTAGTACTCCCACTTCATTAGCCTGGTTCTCTAATTTCCCTGTTTCAATTCATCAGTCTTCATACAAACCTCTTTTCTCTTTCCTGTTTACTAATATTTTCTAAACATAATTACCTTCACTTTTTTTTCACTCTAAGTTAGGGGTTCCCCAACATTCAAACATGAGAGTTCCATTTCTACTTTAAAAAATTGCTTATAATAGGCGTGCTTTTAGTAACCATTGATTGGGAAAACATAAACTGGCAAAAAGCAATTAAGAATTCAGTAATAACCTTACGGGATTTTGGATAACCCTCAGAATAACCACATGTATACATTCAAAAACAAAGAACAAAACATCCACATGGAAACATCTTACTCAGTCAGTACTTAGAAAGTTTACGAACCTTTGGACTCTTTCCATAGTTCCTCACCCTCAAAGTCCACGTCCCACAGGGTGAGAGCCACTAAACAGGAACATGTTTCTCCTTTGACATTCCCTTGACATGAAGTGGTTCCAAAAATACGCTATTTCTTGGGAAAGAAAACCCTGCTGCTCAGGACAGATAATATCACTGGGAGCAGATGAATGAATGAATGAATGAACACATAAATTAAAAAAACTTTTCCCAAGAAACCATCCATCTTCAGAGGATAAGTTGGGGAGAAGGGAGTGAGGTCAACCTTTTGGAGAGGAATGGCTCACAGACAGCTACAAAAGTTTTGCTAGCAAGGCACCTGAATTACAGAGGTAAGGCTCTTCATGGATTCTATTAATGGTTAACCATGTACACTCCCTCAGTCTGGGAACTTCCTTTCCCCACATGCCTCCTCTAAATAGCAAGGTACCTATAGACAAATCTTTTCCTATTTGGCCAAGTAGCCCATCAATGGAAAAAATTAGTTCTTTTTAGTTTGAGAGTATGCTAAAATTTTAAAGGCGGGCCTTTTTTTTTTTTAACTTGAGGGTTTTGTTTTGCATCCCACAAAGATTTCTGATAGGATAGGGAGAAGAAAGTAATTAAGATAGAGAGGGGAATAGCTTCCTTCTTGATAACATATCCAATTTACTATTCCTTCTTATTAAAAGAGAAAAATGTTACCCATACAAAGTTGGAAACAATTTCTCCGTACTGTATTTTTAATGCAGATCCAGCAGTTACTTCAAATAGGGTCATTTTTCAGTTGCACAGGTGTCTCTCTGGAGATAACCCCAGGAATATCTTATACATATTTGTATTTAAAAACAGGCACATAACACTTCAGAGAAATCTAAGGGGCACCTCTTGGTGATGGATGAATGGTCCAGAGCTCAGCATAAGGGCTGAGATCTTAGAACAGAAAACATCCTAAGTTGATAACATCTTTATAGATGGTATTTTTAACCTTATTGGTAATATAAAATAATGGCATTAGTGGGAGGCTAGACAAGTGGGAAAGGTTTAGACTTTGCTTTCTGGCTTAAAAATGACCAGCATAGGGGCTGGCCCCGTGGCCGAGTGGTTAAGTTCGTGCGCTCCGCTGCAGGCGGCCCAGTGTTTCGTTGGTTCGAATCCTGGGCGCGGACATGGCACTGCTCATCAAACCACGCTGACGCAGCGTCCCACATGCCACAACTAGAAGGACCCACAACGAATAATATACAACTATGTACCGGGGTGCTTTGGGGAGAAAAACGAAAAAAATAAAATCTTTAAAAAAAAAAAATGACCAGCATAACTTTTCTCCCTGCTGACTGTAATACTCAGGGATGGCACTTCCGCCACTTCTGAGACCACGAGCTCTTACAATTCTTGTGAAAATAAATCAATAAAGCAACTTCTTTCCCAGGTTGTCTGTCTAGATTCACTGTTACAATCCAATCATCCAATTTTAATAAACCTTGAACTAATAATTGCAGGTATCCATCAGGATGTAATAATCATTTTCTTAAATTAAAAAAAAATTCTCATCTTTTCAACAGAGTTGTTTTTCTCTCTCAACTGAGGCCTCAGGCCTGGCTAGGAATCATTAGCCACCGAATAGATGTAAGAAATTCAAACATATTATAAAAATCTTTGAATAATTCAGTTACCAAGTCAGTCAGCCATAAGAGGCAAGTGCCCAGAAATCAGGCTTCATTAGCTAGCTGCTGGCTTCATAGAGAGCTGCCCTAAGGATTCTGAGTACTAAAAAAGATCCCTTCCTCCCATGCCTCTCTGTCATAACATGCTATGAGCTTCTCTAAATGTTAGAACACAGGGAAAGCAGGGGCGAGATGAGGCTGGAATATTTATGAAGTGCCTACACTGTTCCAGACCCCACCCCAGGCACACATCCATTATTTTACTTAATCCTCTTAACAAGCCAGGTTAGCTATTATCTTCCCATTTTCCCATTTTACAAATGAGATTCTTGAAATTCAGACCTATCCAAGGTCATGCAGCTAATGAATGGTGGATAGGAAATTTGAACACAGGTCTGGCCAACTCTACACCCGCCCATCAGCTCTGCGTGGGCACAACCCCATAGGTCTGTCTTCCAGCCCACTCCACTTTACAGTGAGCAATTAAAAGCTGAGAGACTGGAAAAGGAGAGCATGCACAAGGAAGCAGTGTGAAGTACCAGTTAACAACTTGGCAGTAAGAAAAAAATACATAAAGTTCAATCAGACAATACAAGACTCCTATATTTTGTAGGAATGTGTTCAGAATGCGTGTGCGGGCCACTTTCCTCTTTGCTTGGCTTACCCATGACTGGCATTTAGTAACTTCTGATCAGCCAAAAAACCCAGTCCCCTCTTACACTCATCTTTGGAGCAATTTCATTGTTCGTAAAAAATGCTCAAGTTCCAATATTTGCACTCTCAACTGTCTAATAGAAGAATAGATGCCTTCCTTCTAAATAGAGAATTACTCACCATAGATTTCCAATTGCTAAGTGTATACTATTGGTTATTAAAGATGATATTTACTTTTGTGCAGGCTGAGATTTTCCCCCTGACTCAGATAATATACAGAACAATTTAGTCTGGAACAATGAATCTAGGATACTTGATCTGACATCATCAATTTACATTTTCATCAAAGTTGATCATTCTCATGGAGCGATATTCCCTCATTATCATCTTTAATGCCCCATACAAAGGTCCTTAACTTCGGCTATTAATTGATAAATGTAAACTATATGAGAACAGATTTAGGAACAGATTGTGAGGCATATAATAAAATCATTAAAACCCTCTGTAGTCAGAAATAAATTTTTTGGTGTGTAAATCCGGTGCTTTGGGACCTTTGAATCAGGCTGAGAGGAGACAATCTGTCCTCATTCTGAAGAGACAGGGCGCTTCTTGGCAGTAATTGGGGGTTGTTGATTAAGCCTTTCAAGATGCACTGTCAAGTGGAAGGCTGCTTCTTACAGGACTCTCTTCCCTATTGGTGCATGTCGGGAAACTCTCCTGCTTTCACACATTTTTAGTTAGGGAATTGAAGACCTCATTCACAGATCATCTAAGACTCACAGAGCTGCTGCTTTCCCTAGCCCAGTCTCAAAGGGAAAAGAGGATGGGAACAGGAAGGGGGGTGGGGGGAACAGACTGGGAAACAGAGCTCCCACTAGGTGTTTTTGAATGGCAATTCTCTCTCCATGAAATAGTAGAAATACAACCGGGAGATGCAACCTATGACCAGGGACTGTGTAAGGGATTCATGACAGAAGTTTTGGTTCTACCACAGGAGGCTCATAACCTCAAAGAAACTAAAGAAGTGAGTGAGGTATACTCCTAGACTCATTATCAGATCTTAGAAAGTTTCCAGGGAGGTGTATCAGTTATCTGTTGTCACATTAATACTGTGTTCCAAATATGCCAAAGCTACTCGGCTTAAAACAACATTACCTTATTATTTGTTTTGAGTCTACAGGTCAACTGGGTGGCTCTGCCGACCTGGGACAGGTTTGGGTACATCCACCAGGCTCACTCATGTGCGTGCAGTCAGCCAGTGTGGGGGCTGAGGGCTGGTTTGGCTAGTATGGCCTTGGCTGGGATGATTGGCTCTCTTATAAATCCAGAAGACTAGGCTAGGCAAGTTCTCAAGAGAACAAGTGGAAAATCTCAAGCATTTTCAAGCCTGTACTTGCATCACATTTGCAAAAGCAAATCACTGGCCAAAGCAAATCAAATGATCGAGCCCACTGTCAGAGTGAGACGGAGCTACAAAGTCACAGAACAAAGAGTAGGGACACATTAATTGGGGATGCATTAATTGGGGCCCTTATGCATTCAATCAACCAGAGGGATCTTTTAGGGACTAATTCTAAACAAAATTTTTAACACTGGTTAACTCATGGCTCCCTATGACTACCCCCTAGGTAAAAATATGCCTTCATTAGACCATACAAATCAGTTAAACAAACGGGAATAGCACAATCGGGGTTACTTAATCTTATCTTTATAGAGGTGCCCTCATTAGACTTTGCCAAGTTTATTATATATTGGGAAGAGTATAGAGCTGAGAAGAATGTAGGCAATAAGTAATTTAATCTGCCAGTGATCTGGACTGCTAAATGCTAAAAAAAGGCATTTCTGAAGGTTAAAACATTCAAAATCACCAACCAAGGCAGAAAAACTGAAGCCAGAGGTTGGCATAGAAAAATTTCCCTTGGTATTTGTGATTACAAATTGGGCTATTAAATGAATAGCTTACCGTAATGATATAAAAGTGGCAAAGTTAACGTCCCCCTAAGGACTTTCAGTTCTACGGTTCCTGACTCTTGTGGGTTTAAATTTGTTGCAACCTGTCATTGCACTCAAGTAGCTTTTGCATTTCATTATTTGGGCCGGGGACAAAGTAAGAAGTGAGAGAGAGAGAGAAGAAGCGGAGCGGGGGGTGGGTAGGAGAATGAGAAAATCACTCCTGCAGGCTCACTTTCTGACGGTTGATGTTGCGTGCTTCATCCCCTCCTCACAGCTCCCCACAGGGAGCAGGCAGGATCAGCTTCCTGTCTGCTTCTCCAGCTTTCCGACTGTAAGGACGGGTAGAGAATGTCATCATCATCCCAGGCTCTGCATTGATACACCAAGAGGACTTTTCACTTCCCCAAAATAGTTAGCTCTATGTTACTGTCATTGAAATCCAGCTGTGGACTATTCTACATCACACATCTGGGGCTCAAATGGCCGTTTGCATAGCAATTCTAAAATATGATACATTCTTGAACAGCGGCTTCATAAACTGCCTTCTTGATTTGCCCTTCCCCGTCTCTTCCTCTCTGCAGCCAGAGGATCAAGGCCAAAGCCTGAAAAACACCTGTTTGAGACATTCTCCTACTCCCAGGATTGTTAATTGTCCTGTAGGAGCAGCAGATGGAATCCCACCATGGAAAATGTGGATAACATTGTTTCCTGACAGATGACTTCGTCTCGGTGTCCCAACTTCCCTGAACTTCTTGTAATGCCAAGACTAAAGAGACTTGGAGTAATTTTTTAGAACATAGAAGGAAAAACATATGGAAACTGATCTTAACTTAAAGTTTCATCCCACTCAGAACATTTGGTATAACCTGGACCATTTTCTAGCTCCTGAGGTTAGAGATGTGATTAACACAAACCGTGCCTTGAGCATCTCACTGTCAAATGACAATTCTGAGCTTTTAAAAGGACTACAACATCACTGTGGGTGCTGTCACCAGGTGCTTAGCAGAGGCCCAGGTACAAAGAGAGCAGCCAGCCCTTAGTAAGACAAAAGATCAAGGCGGGTCCACCATCCCTGCTGAACCCCAGCTGAAGACAGAGAGTGGTAGAAAAGCCCCTTCCCCACGTGTGATGGCCAGCCAGGGGCGGAACCTTGGTGAGGCAGGGTGTGCGCCCTGGGCCACGTTCCTTCGCCTCTCTGATCTTAATTTCCTGATAGGCAAAATGGGAGTAATAGGAATCACAACCTCACAGGGCTTTTGTGGGGACTAAATGAGTTGATCTATATAAGGTTCCTGACACAATTTCTGTGATGTAATGCTCATTTAATAAATATTAGATATTATTACTGATTGTTGTTGCTAAAATGTGTTAGTGTTTAGTACTGCTAGATATTACCCTAGCACGTTGCAAGCAGTCTCTCATAACCCTTCATATGCATACTGTTGTTATCCCTCCTTAGCCAATGAGTATACTGGAGCAGACGGGAGTCAATAAGATTTGAACCTCAGTCTTATTTCAACTCGCCCACCCTGCACTTCAGCACAGGGATTAAATGGGTCTGTAACCGCTGTTACTTTAGCTGTGGGTCTGTCTTCCCAGCCCATGCTGCCTGACAGTCAGCAAGCTGAAAGCCACGAGACTGGAAGAGGAGGGTAGGTAGATGAAGCAGGTTGAGGTACCAATTAACAACTTGGTGGTGAGAGAAAAATATAAAGTCACTCATAGGAATTGGAAATTATAGCGGTCTGGAGCCATTTAGCATTGGGGCAAATAAACTGCATAATTCAGCGGCACTTCAACTTAACGCTACATAAGAAGACAGTGCAATAGGGAATTGAATATTAATGATCCTAAAAATCCAGAGAAAATCAAATTATGTTCATTTTTCTGTTTAAGAAGCAAGGGAAGTGTAATATATTTTAAGTAAATTTTCTTGTCAAAAATAGGGAAATTTCTAAAATTTCTGGTAATTAAAGGAATGAACTCTACTTATTTATAAAAAATCTTATTCCTGGATGGGAATACATAGAATAACAATCAAATTACAGGGTTGGCAATGTCTTTAAAAATCCTCTAGTCCTACTCCTATATTTTGAAGGTAAGGAGACAGACACCCAGAAAGGTTAAGTGACTCGCCCAAGATCACTCAGTTAATTAGTACCAGATCTGGGACCAGAGCTTTGAATTATTGCTGAAAATGCTGATGGTTTGATTGATTGGTTGAGATCAATAGTGATAGAGTTGAGTTTGGATCTCAACTTTGAACTCATAGGGAGCTTTTAAAAATCCTGGTGCTTAAGCCACACTAGACATGAATGTTTTTTAAAGCTCCCCCAAGTGACCCTGATGTGCAATCAAGGTTGAGAACCACTCACTTAGATCAATAATAATTTATGGTGCATCTGCTAAGAGCCACATAATCCCCTAAGCACTGGGGATACAGAAAAGAATAACTTAGCTCTTGCCCTCTGGGTACTTACAGCTGGCAGGCCAGTGTATGAACTGATCGTTGTAACTCAGGGTGATGGATGCTAGAATCAAGTCAAGCACATTGGAATCACTTGGGGACCTTTCAAAGTAATCAGAATCTCTAGAGATGGGGTCTGAGCAGCAAGTATTTTTGAAAGCTCCCTAGGCCAGGTTTTGAGACCCACTACGTTAGGCAAAAATATCCTACCAGAACAGCCCCCTGACCTGTGGGTCTTAAGAGGCACATCACATTTGCACGGGAGAGGAGTGAGGAAAAGGTATTCAGAAAGAGAGCAAAGCCCAGGCATGGAGACCTGAGACAGCATGGAGTTTCTGGGAAACTACGAGTAATTTAGGGCATCTGGGGAGTCCAATGAGATGAAGGAGTGGACAGAAGGAAACTTAGGCTGAAGCTAGAGGCTGAGGTGTGATGGTTTGGCATGCCACATTGAGGAGCTTTAACTTGATCCTGTGAGCTAACTTTTCATTGTGCATCTCATCAGCTTAAAAAAATTACATATGCAAACATAATTTTATATATCTACCACTACTATTAGTTAATATCTCAAGGCATAGATTACACTGTGGGAGAGGTTCTTTGTTAATAATTCAAATAATCTTCCTGATAATTTCTGTTTCCTTTTGGCTGACTCTTTGTCAGATCTAATTAGGTCATGATTACTTTTGCCCCATACTGTGGCTGACAAAGAGCTTGTACCAAGAGAAAGCAAAGTTCCAGTTCTGCCGATGTCTTACTATTTCTTTGCAAGTCACTCGCCCATTTTTCTGGGAGTTCATTTGGTTAAAATTGGATGACATAATCTGTAAATCTAGTCAAGCAGATTCACAAGGGCATTGCTTTCTACCACTCTGTGCTGTAGGATTCCCTCTCTCTCCTATGGCTACCTCAACTCCAGACATGACACATGGACAGCGTCTGGGGCCAGTGTCATTCCCTATATTAAATGATAATACATCTTAATTTCTTAAGTCTTTAGAAGTGTGTGTGTGTGTGTGTGTGTGTGTGTGTGTGTATCCTAATGTTTCTTCCTGTAACCCATCAGGTCATCTTGAACACTCCTTTTGGAGAACACTGCTGTAGTGATGGATGGTTCCAGATGGAAGAGTTCATGATTCAAAGGGTAAAAAGATGCCTGATGGCAACTGCAAAGAAGAACATCCAATACTGGAGGTGGGAGACCAGCTGGGTACCTTCAGTAAAGGACCAAGTGAGACAGGAATAGACAGGGTGAACAAGGCAGTTAGAGCAAGAATGAAGAGAAAAGGAGGTATTCTAGAAACATTGAAACAGGAAGTTGGCAGAGTCCATGGATTCGGGCAGGCGGGAAAAGGGAAGAACCAAGTATGGCTCCAAGTTTTCTTCCATAAGGACCAAATTATCAAATAAACAATGACAGCAACACTGGCAAAGGTATCTGTAACCAGCTGTGTGTTAACACAGCAACTTTCAAAGCTTTTAAGGCTTTTACATTCCCTCTCCTTTTTTTGAATTCATCCATTTATTATCTCTGATAATAAAGTCCATGCAAATTCAGAGAAGCTTCTTTCTTACATACACAGGAGAAGCAGACCAAACCCCCCTCTTTGCACCATCAATCAGAGCAAACCAGCTCTTTCCACCAGCCTCCACCCTTCAGGGAGATTTAAACCATGAGACACAATCAAATGAGCAGATGAGCCTCTCAGTCAGCATCGGTATCTTAACCGCCACAGACACAACCGGCCGTGGTGATGCATTATACATTTTTCATGTTGTTTGTGTCTGCCTGGTTTGTCAGAACTCAAATTTCTTTCACACTTAAACTGCTGTCATCCCAATAATGTTATTCATTGTTAGCAATGACTCCCTGTGCTATATCACAGACACAGGACATGATGCATACCGTTCCAGGAAGGAATTGGCAGAATAATATCTTCCTCTATCATGCGAGCAATTACCTGCTTTTCCTTTATTTCCTTTTGTTTCTTTCCCCATGACACGCAATGTATACAGTTAACTTACCATTGTGTTAAGTTATGACACTTCAGATACTTTCATCTTAGGGATGTTAAGTGCTGATACTAACTAAACCTTAGAAACTCAGTTCTGCATCTCAAAGTGAGATGAGAGCAGGATCTTTCTTTAGGTGTCATTATATTATATCACATATCATATTGTTTTGTATCACCTTTTCAGTACTGAATATAATTATATCAATTGCTAAATGGAAACAAGATATGAAACCTCAGAAATGTGATGTGAAATCTCTGAAGAATCATAAAACTACTATAACAATTGACATAGTCCCAGACAGAAGCTCCCCTGACAAAGGGGAACAACACTTTTCTATGCCTCCAATAATTTTGTAATCACATAGAGTAAGACTTTCACTCTCTAAGGAGCATTGGGAAGCAGTCTTTTATCCTCTTCACCTCTAGCTGTGAAGTCAAATGATTCATGTAATTAGTGAGAAACCTTAAAAGTTAAGATTTGCATATGCCTGTGACCTCCTATTCCTGTATTTCCTATGCTTGACGTGAAGCCTCAGTGTATTTGCTGGGTAGTGGTCTCTCCTGTAGTTTTCCACACATGCTAATCTATAAGTCCAGACTTAGGGTGGGGTAGAAGTATCAGGAAGCTGTAAAGAAGGGTGCTACTTAGGGATATTAACTGTCATCCTGAAACCCCCAACAGCAGGGTTACGTAATGAATGACAGCACTTCAGCAAAGCAAGAGAAGGCAAGGTGACATGGGAATGAGGTTACCAGGAACACCATGGCAACAATTCCATTTGATGTATTCCAGTGTTTCTCAAATTTCAGTGAGCATAAGAATTACCTAGGGAGCTTGTCGTAATGCAGATTCCTGGGCCCCACCCCCAGAGTTTCTGGTTCAATAGGTCTGAGATGGGGCCCAAGAACTTGCTCCAACAAACTTCCAGGAATTGCTAATTCTGCCAGCCCTCAAAACATATTTTGAGTAGCCCTAACCCATGCAATCCTATATACCCGATTAGGAGGAAATATGAGTCTCAAGGAGGGTAGACCCAGATTTTCCATTCCCCAAGATACAGGTATCAGGTGCAGATAATATCTTCCTGAGACCAACCAGTGCAAACGCGTGTGGGAGGTGATAACGAAGCTTCACATTTCCTAAAGGCGGCTATTTTCTAGTAGATTGCACCAGTGGCCCAAGGCTTCAGCCCTCTTTATATCCACCTCCTTTACCATATAATTCAGCAATTCGTCCTACTAAAGAGATAGAGTTTGTTTCCCTACCCTTAGCTTTGAGTTTGACTATGCGACTTGTTTTGGCCAATGGAATGTTGGTAAATGTGTTGTGACCAAAGACTTGAAAAGCCCTTGTCTGACTGGCCTTCTCTCATATACTTCTGTTGTTACATGCCCTTACTAGCCCGCTGGCTCCAGCAACAGGATGAGAGACTTGGGGAGCAGGGTCTATCCTGCCCAACTCAGCCAACTGACCCCCACATATCTGAGTGAGCGCCACCAAGAGTAACGGAGCCACCCAGCCAAGGTCAGCTTCTTTCAGTCGACCTGCAGATCTATAAGAATAAATACTTGTAAGTATTAGCCAGTGAGATTGGCGTGGTTTTCATGCAGCATACTTCGCAACAATAGGAAACTGATAGCATGTCCATGAGGTTTGGTAGCTAGGACTTGGAAAACATCAGGAGGCATCTACAGCCATGCAGAAGTGAACTCCGAACAGACCTATGAGGTTGATAAACACTATATTTTGGAGTCACATATCAGGAGACTTTAGGAATTAAGAATCAATCTTAATTCCTAGACCCAATTCTGTGCTTTTTGGATTGTAAAACTGAGGCTCAGAGAAAATGAATGTCCTACCTACAGTAACAGAGCATTAATAACAGGCTGGAACCAGGTCTCCAACTCTAAGACCTGAGCTTCATTTTCAGACTTTATGGTTTCTCCTTTGCAGCCTGAAAGAAAATTTAAGCCTTTGAAAGAACTGCCAAGATAGCCAGCCAGTACCATGTTCCCACTCCCCTTCATTCCCTCAAGCCTAATAGTCACTAATAATTAGGATTAGCAGGAGCTGAAGCCCATATTTTTAGGATACTGAATTATACCTATAGCTGATAGTAACTGTGACCAAGAAGAATGACAAGGACAATAATTCCCTGCAAAGGAAACAAATAAATTATATCATTAGGTGAGCAGTATGTTTATAAGGCATAGAAGCCCATGCAATATGTTTTTTTAATTCCTTCCTTTTATGCTGTTGCTCCAAAAACATTTAAAGTAAACTACATTATTTTTACAAGAATAGCGTTTTTTAAAAAAAACTGGGGGTGCGGTTCCGGTCCGGTGGCACAGCGGTTAAGTTCACAGGCTCCCCTTCAGCAGCCTGGGGTTCGCTGGTTCAGATCCCGGGCATGGACATGGCACAGCTTGGCAAGCCATACTGTGGTAGGCATCCCACATATAAAGTAGAGGAAGATGGGCACAGATGTTAGCTCAGGGCCGGTCTTCCTCAGCAAAAAGAGGACGATTGGCAGCAGATGTTAGCTCAGGGCTAATCGTCCTAAAAAAAAAAAAAAAAAAAAAAAAAAACTGGGGGCAGATTGGTTGGGCTTTGCTTTTGTTTTCCTTGAGAAATGTGAAAAGATGTTTCCAGTTCTTTTAGGCTGACCTATGGCCCATTTCCACTCCATTCAATAGC
Source organism: Equus asinus (assembly GCF_041296235.1). Classification (NCBI taxonomy): domain Eukaryota; kingdom Metazoa; phylum Chordata; class Mammalia; order Perissodactyla; family Equidae; genus Equus; species Equus asinus. The sequence goes on from NC_091812.1 coordinate 22,837,795, forward strand.
AGGTGTATGTGGCCCTCCCAGCAGGTCCTGACCCACACAGGACCTTCTTGGCCGTAAATTGACACTTTTTAGAGAAACTGACCTCCAAACATTAATGTGATCAGGATCACAAAAATGTCTCTGCTACCAATAGATGCTCGGTATAGTAGAAAGATCATGAATCAGAAGGCCTGGCGCCTCCAGTTAATAATAAAGTAATCATTATAGCTGTCCTTTTGAAGAATTTACTCCATGGATGGTATTTTACTCCACGTAAGGCATTTTCCATACATTATATAAAAACATTCCTCTGCACCCCAACACACACATTACGTTAAAACATTCCTTTGAGTGTTACCATCTCCTTTGTATAAATGCAGAAACTGAGATGAAGTAATTTGCCCATAAGTACAGAAAGAATAAATGGCAGAGCAGGATTCAAACCCAGGTCTCTTCCACTCCTAAGGCTACACTCAACCACCAGTCCATGACTGCCTGGGATGCTTCCACATGGTTTGTCCGAGCACAATTCATCTCTCTGAAATACTTTCCTCATTTGTAACGGTACAAGAACAGAAGATCACAGTACCCATCTCAGAGGATTTTTAAGAGAATCATATATGTGGAAGTGTTTTCTAACTACAAAATGTTAAACCCCATAGGGCTGGAGAATTGGAATTCTTTTTTTTTTTTTTTAAGATTTTTTATTTTTTTCCTTTTTCTCCCCAAAGCCCCCCGGTACATAGTTGCATATTCTTCGTTGTGGGTCCTTCTAGTTGTGGCATGTGGGATGCCGCCTCAGCATGGCTTGACGAGCAGTGCCATGTCCGCACCCAGAATTCGAACCAACGAAACACTGGGCCACCTGCAGCAGAGTGCACGAACTCAACCACTCGGCCACAGGGCCAGCCTCGAGAATTGGAATTCTTATGTGGTCTGTACGTTCCGTAGCAGGGGGCAGACAGGAGGGTCAATGGCTCCTATAGACCCCCTACACTGTGTTGACAGAGAAGCCTAGGGCAGACTACTCAAAGGAAGACATCCAAAGTTGACCCCTGGCATCCCAGTTTATTTTCATACAACTATAAAGTGTTAGAACCAGGGAGGACCTTGGTGACCACAGGCTAACCCTACTCAACCTTTGCCATTTGCCAGATTTCACAAAGGAGGAGGAATCAGAGGCTGTGAAATTTAAGTGTCCCACTCAGTTCAGAACTCTAATTAGTAGCAGAACTGAAGGTGGCACCAGCTTCCAGCTGCTACTACACTCTCCAAGATGCAGGACTATCTCTCAAGTCACTTGCACACCATTCTTGTTCAATGACCAGTTAGCACTAACTCATAAGGTTCCATGTCCTACTCTAATTCCATGGAAATATTACGAACATAGAAAGAAGTAGCACATCCAATGTGGAAGTCAATCTTCAAGAACCTCTTAGTATTTCTGAAATAAATTCTGCTTTATCTTTACATCTGTCCTGTAGGGACAGAAGTATCCTTTTTATGCACTATTTGAATATGATGCGTCTAAGATTTTTTTTCAATCAGTAATACTCTTGGCTATTTCAAATCAACCCTAGCAGTTATACTGGAGAACCAGGAAGAGAGTAATGTGTCAGGAGAAAACATGAAAACCCTCAGGCAATTGCCATTTTCTGATGCTCTGAGGCAATCGCAGCCAAGTACCAGCCCACCTGCCTCCAGGGGGCTGTGAGCAGCCCTAACATCCAGCTCAATTTATACTTTGCCAAACAGCTTTGGCACATCTGTGCTGAGAATGGGCTCCAAGAGTTTCAGACAATACACTCTCTCAAGCTCCATCATATCCCACATTTTATTTTATTTATAAATGGACAAGCGATTTATGATTGTAGTGTTAAATTCAAAGAAGGGGCTGTGCTTGGCATTTCCATCAGGGCAGCGGCAGCACACCACAGCCAACAACAATGCAAACAGGAGCAAAGGGTCAGGGGAGTGCAGAGGGTTTTGTTTGGGTTTTTTTTTTCCTATTATATACAGGATTAATAATAAACCCAGTGGGCCCTTCTCATAATGTATTCCCTGTGCAAAGTCAGTGTGACCTGCTAATAATCTGCCCACCCTCCAGCGGGGGAGGAGAAAGGCCATTAACAATACATTTCAAATGAGGAAATTTAATACAGTGAGAGTTTATAAAGTGAAAAAATGTGTAAGGGGCATAATCTTTTCTTTCTTGGTGGAGGGTCTTTTCCGCCTTAGTTTCTTCTGCCATCCACCCAAAGTTGTACAGGAGTTCAAAATAAATGGAGTGATTAGCAGGTCCAGGGTTACATAGAGCGCTACTGAATAAGACGCTACCCCCTCCCCATGTGGATCAAAAGAAAACACTGGCCCTGGGGCCAGTCTCTTGCTAAACCTTCTCAACAAATCTTGATAAATCTGGACAAAGAAGCTTGCAGTATTCTATTTAACAGATTTTATTTTTAGAGCAGTTTTATGTTCACCACAAACTTGAGTGGAAAGTACAGAGTTCCCATATGCCCCCTCCCCCGACATATGCACTGCCTACTCCACTATCAGCATCAATGTGATGCTCACCTCAGTGACACATTTGTTACAATCAATGAATCTACGTTGGCACATCATCACCCATAGTCCACAGTTCACATTAGGGTTCCCTCTTATGGTTGTACAGTCTATGGGTTTTGGCAAATGTACAGTGACATGTATCCACATTATAGTATCATATAGAGGAGTTTCACTGCCCTAACAAACCTCTGTTCTTTTATTCATCCTTCCCTCCCCTGAACCCCTGGCAACCACTGATCTTTTTTACTGTCTTCATGGTTTGCCTTTTCCAGAATGTCACAAAGTTTAAATACAGTATGTAGCCTTTTCAGATTGGCCTCTTTCTCTTAGTACTATGCATTTAATGTGCTTCTATGTCTTTTCATGGCTTGATCACTCTTTTTCTTTTTAGTGCTGAATAATATTCCGTTGTCTGGATGTACCACAGTTAATTAATCCATTCACCTACTGAACAACATCTTGGTTGCTTCCAAGTTTGGGCCACTATGAATAAAGCTACTATAAACACTGATGTGCAGGTTTTTGTGTAGACATAAGTTTTCACCTCCTTTTGGTAAATACCAAGAAGTACAATTGCTGGATCATATGGCACGAATATGTCTAGTTTTGTAAGGAAGTACCAAACTGTCTTCCAGAGTGGCTGTACCATGCTGCATTCCACCAGCGATGAACGAGAGTTCCTGTTGCCCCACATCCTCACCAGCACTTGGTGTTGTCAGTGTTTTGGGTGTATAGGTGTATTTTAATAGGTGTATAGTCATGTCTCATTGTTTTAACTTGCAATTCTCTAATGACCTTTGTTATTGAGCATGTTTTCATCTGCTTGTTTGGCATCTGTATATCTCCTTTGGTGAGGTATCTGTTCAGGTCTTTTGTCCATGTTTTAATCAGGTCGTTCATTTTCTCATAGCTGAGTTTAAAGAATTCTTTGTAGATTTTGGATAACAGTCTTTATCAGATGTATCTTTTGCAAATACTTTCTCCCAGTCTGTGGCTTGTCTTCTCATTCCTTCAACAGTTTTCAGGATATTGTACAACAAAACAGTTGCAGACGAGCAACTTACTTTCCTCAGCCTTAGTTTACCTTTCTATAAAATGGGGTGAATAATAGTATTACCTTAAAGGAGCTTTCTGAGCAATAAAATAATCAAGCTTACAAATGTTGGCTGGTGATTATAGATGCAGAAGGAGGTAAAGAAGTGGATCCTTAGGAGATTAAATAAAGTGACAAAATCACTTTAGGAAAATCTATTCCCCCCTTAGCACTCTGTACTGAAATTTCTCTTCAGGTGCCTGCTCCCGCACTATCAATCAGCTCCTTGGGGACAGGGACTATGTCTACTTTGAAGGGTCAAGGATAATGTCTGGCTGAATAGCAAGTACTTAATAAGTGAGAGTTGAGCTGGCATGCACTTGGCCTGTGACCTTAGAGAATCCATTACACTTCTCTGGGCCTCAGTTTCCCCATTTGTCAGATGCAGGTGGTTGTCTACAGGTCCTGCAAGGTCCCCACCTTCATTCGTTCAATGAATGACCTATCCCACATCTCAGATCACACATGGAGTCAGCTTTAAGGGATATTAGCTCTCTGTGGGTGCCCGACTTCTGTAAGTTACTCTTCCCATACTTTGAAAAAGGTCTTCGTACTCTGAATCACTACTTGGGCTGTTTCTAAACTTAGAAGAACCAGCCTGCTCACATGCACACGTGAACTCAAGTGTGTGATTTGTCTTCTGCATACTTCAAACTTTAACGTCTGCATACATCTGATCCGTGTTCCCCCTGACTGCGTGGGCCTGTCCTACTTTAGTAAAGGAGATAAGAAATGGCCACAGAATAGAAATAGGGTGAAGAACCACAGAAGCATGGAATTTCAACTAAAAAGAAATCCAGAGGGGAGAAATGTCCACTTCTGGGACTCCTTTCCAGAGCTGCCAACAGCTGATTCATGCCAGTGAAAGAAATTTAGGCGGCCCTCCCAGCAACAGCTGACCACCTAAGGACCTTATACAGGATTTTTGTTAATATGCAACATAATGAGCCTAGACCATTTTCTGGGCCACTGGCCCCAGTAATTTATAACCGTTTTTTATAACACATACACACCTTGCTCCAAGGTCTCCAAGATCTGAAACCAGGAAGAGAGATTCTCTAACTCTCTGCCACGTCAGAACAAACAGGTCCAAGAGGGCTACCTTTTTACCTTGACCACAAAAGAAAGAACACAAATAATGAGTTTAAGAGCAAAATCGTGAAAGCTTGGGGCAATGATTTTTCATAGAAGCTACACAGACCTAAATATTTGCAACTATCAAGGTCTATGAGGCTTGACAGTGAGGTTACAAAGTATGTCAAACTGTGTTTAACAATGTTTTATGACTGATTTGGTTAGATTTTCAAGCATATTTTAATAACTTGAACTGCGGTTAGGAAAACAAGATGCAGAATTTAATATCTAATTATCAAGTTATACCACACTGAAGATCACAGAAATTTAACTCATGCTGCCAGGTTAATCCATTTTTTTCTTTTTTATACATATCAGAAGAAAGCTTCCCTTACTAGCTTTACGCATTTTGTAATCTTAATCGGAAAAATAAAGGTTTACACCTGTCCTTTTTAAAAGTTCAGTCACATAAAAGCACCCAGTTGAATACCTACTACATCATGGGTTGTTGTGCTCAGTCATGGATGGGGAAAGCCTCACACATGTCTAATTGGCCGAGACCTTAGCAGAGCTCAGTAGCCACATATTCGATTATAACTGAATCAGTGATAACTAGCATACCGCAGATAGCTCTGAGCTTTACTATAAGTTTGGGGCTGACCTTTCTATTGAAGTTAAGAAATGCAAGCACTTATTAGATGTGGTTATGACTCAGCTTTAAAGCCGAACTCTTTCTACTGCTCCTCTTTTAAGTTTCTGGCTCAGTTTCATTGAGGAATGTCCTAGCTGAAATGCATGCCATTAAAACAAGACTGACCATTACAACTATGCACCCGCATGAGTCACGAATTCCATGACAGGATAAAGCAAGCCAGATCGAAATTAGCTGGGTGCTGAGTAATGTGAGACTCTAACGGTTAGTCACGTGCTCACTTCAAATTTTGGTGCTGATTAAAACAGCCTTGTTATTCTCATAGGTTGGTTTTTTAATAGTTAATGTTTTCCATTTGAAATTTAAAATATATTTATAGAATTAAAAACAATTTTAAATAGTTTCTATTTTAGAATTCTACACAAGATTTCATTTTTAGGAAAGAATTGTTGCTGGTAAAAAAAAAAATGAAATCACTGGAATGATAGAAAAAGCAGTAACAGACTTGGATTCAAATCCTATTTCTGCCATTTGCTGTCTCTGCAACATTAGAAAAACTTTTGAAACTCTCTAAATTTCTCTTTTGTGAAGCTGGGACAATAGCCAACTGTCTTACAGATATAACAGCCTTTCCACATTGACATACCCATGTGGACGTGCAACCTTGTTATTAGCACTGGTTTGTAAATACGGAAAATAGTTCAAAATATCATGGATCCTACCCACTATAACAGCTCTAAGCAGCCTTCTTGCCCTGCCCCAGGATCTCTTAAAATGTAAAATATTGTCAAATAAGGAAGAAAAATTCAGGGTAGCCTCTGAATTTTTCACAGCAACATTCAATGCCTACAAAATTCCAAAGGAAATTGTGTTCCAAGATTTTATATCTTTGATATGAAGATATAAAAGGTATGAAGATATGCTAAAAGCATTAAAGACAGAACTGTTATCCAATATGGTACCCACTAGCCACATGTGGCTTAAAATTTAAATTAATTAATTACAATTCAGTTCCTTTGTCACACTGGCCACATTTCAAAGGTTCAACAGCCACATATGACTAGTAGTTACTGTATTGGACAGCACAGATACAGAACATTTCCATCAGCAAGAAAGTTCCATTGGATGGCACTATTCTGGAGCATGAAAGAGTTCAGGTATTTACAACTCAAGAGCCCTTTATCCTATTAACCAAGAGATTAATCAAAAGAAGGAACTGGGGACTATAAAAACTATGGTTACAGAATAGGATGCAAACATAACTTGATGATATTGAAATAATAATGTACAAAGATAAAAATGGGTGAGGGAAATGGGAAATCTAATTTTCTCATCTTTAAAGGCAGAGTCAAAGTTGAGACACATAGCTCAAAAGAAAAGAAGACTCCAGCCTTTTATAGTCTACCCATGCTGCTTTGATTAGAAACTTTAAAGGGACACTTTATCAAGCCCCATATGTGTATTAAAGAGAGATTTGTCTAAAGTTCAGCAATGACTTCAGTTTCATTCTATCTGCCTTTCTTGCTAAAATACAATACCAGTATGTCTAGAATGATGTACAATAAATGTTAATGGTAGTTATTTTTGGATGTGGAATTTTGAGGATTTTTTTTAACTTTCTTCTTGTAATTTTGAGTTTTGATTGACATTTTTATAATGAGTACTTATGTTTGCAGACACAATCAAAGTATTCTTTAAAAATAGATACTTCAATAAAAATTTAAAAGAATATGGAGAAACATAAAAATAAGGTACATTAATAATTAAGAATATGAAATTGGAATCACTTTATTGTAATAAGAAATCTATGTATATCTAGATAAGGATTAGAAGGCAACTTAAAAAAGGAAAAGCAGTCTTCTTAAAGTTTTTCCTTGAAACTTTTGGTGTTTTTAAACAATAGAATTGAATGTGTTCTGAATTGTTTTACAAGGAGCAGAACTGCAGTGCAATCAATCATTCGTCCTCTGGCTGACGCGAGAACCGAACTGATCGATCAAGAACTGATCACCTGGGACTTTCGTTACAAGTATTCACCTAAGCGTTTGAAAGAGCCTGTTTAGGTTGAAGGGGTGGAAGCAATGTTTTTGAGTTTTTGGAGTTAAATGGACAGATTCTGGAGTGCAGAAGCTCCTGAACTGGAAGCTCTCCACAGAGTTGAGTCAGTGGGTGAACAGATCCAGACGTAATAAAAGTGGTGAGACATCCCACAGAAGCTGCCTAGAGAATACCAGGGAGTTTCATGACATTTTTAACTATTTTCTGGATTCACCAATCAAGAGCATAAAGTTGTATGTCAACGTGGGAAGGTAATTATTAAGTTTCTTCAGGAAAAAAGTTGTGTGTGTGTGTGTGTGTATATATGTACATATATATATAAGATTTATTACTGAGAGAAGTTTTAGATAATGCTTTGTTCATACTTTTCTAGCCTGCTTTCTGTAGACGTTAAGAGTATCTAGAAAGGAAGGACTTTTTCAACACTATTCTCCATTAATTCCATCCTCCATGCCTTTTTGCTGCTTCCTTGGCCTAGAATAATTTACTATTTATAATTTAATGATTTATTTAGAATATTCCTCTCTCCTAACACTCCCCAAGCCTACCCTAAATTCAAGGTCCAAGTCAAGGGCACTTCATCCAGGAAGGCTTCCTGGTGTCCCAACTAGAAATAATCTTTCTTTCCTTTAATCTCCCGTATCCCTTCCACCCCTTATTAGTTTACATTAATTGTTGCCACATGTACCTTATCTTTTATAATGGATCATAAGCAACCTAAAGGCAAGATGGAAGTCAGATTTACCTCTATATCTCCCTACTCCAATCTAGGGCCAAGGAGTGTTATGTGAACATAATGTAAATGCAGGAATGAGATATTTACAAAATATGATCCATGCATTAGCCCTACAAGATGGTTCTCAAAAAGTATGTTCTATGTTCAAGTAAGTTTTATAAAACTTGCATAATCTGTTCCCTTTTTGGAATATTCGTAACAAATATTAGAATTACTAAGAAGTCAAATGGTAGAGAAACTTATTTTTTACTCCAGCTCCACACTGACCACAGAATCCTATACTTTGTTTCTTTCCTTTTCTTTTTTATAAGAATTATACCATAGTGACTCTGTTGGTGCCTTGCCAGTATCGGCCCTCCTGGAGATCACCTGTGGATACCTCCCTTATAAACCAGCGGCTGCCTACATCTCTTTGCCTGAAGGCATTATCTGGCCACTGGAGCAAGCAGCGCCAGGTCCGGAAATCCCAGGAAGTTACTCCCTAGAGTAATCCATGAGAGACAGGAGTTGGTAAATAGCTACGCCAACTCCTTCAACCCTCAGTGGGATAATTCTGAGTTACGTTCTACACAATGTCTCAAAGGGTCTCAACGGGATTGAGCAAAACAAAATAAACCCAAAGACACTAAAGATAGTGTGTTGTTTGTTCAGAGTGATGTTACTGATGAGGTATGGGCGGCTAAAGATTCAGCGTGAGTGTGGCTTGAAAAGACGTAACTGTATTTTCCTGAGACGAAATGGACAATTCAGGTTATATCACGAAAATATTTTTATACCAATATTACCCTTAACCCTTGTCACTAAAACATCTTATTTTTTTAACCTACTGCTCTCTTAAAGGTAACAAGACCAGCTAGCATAAAAACATGAGCAAATCAAATACAATTCTAATCAAACTTAATTTTAAGATATTAGAAAACTTTTCAGCCCACCAGAATTCTTAGCGTTTTCAGGACTTTTGGAGCCCTGGAATACAGCTCTAGTCCCAGTGACTAGTCCCGGTTGTATGGTCCGTTGAGGTCCATCTAATACAGGACCTTCACCAGAAAACTCGTCTCGATCCTCCCCACGACTATATGTGATCTCCACCTTCTTTAAATCCTCAGAAGTCTTGATGCTGATAGTAACACGCTCAGCTTACCTTACATCTCTTAAATGAAGTCAGGAATGATGGCACGTGCCATTGCATTCTCCATCACCTCTCTCCAATAAGAGGTGCCCGTAAGTATTTGCTGAAACGCTGAATCTTGGGAAGACCAACTAGCCTTCGCAGAAGTGGATAAGAAGACAAATTATTTTAAAATATTTTCCAGGCCTTTTCCTACTAATCTGGAGGCAGAAATAATTGTAAATTTTAAATTAATATTTGTTCTTTCAATTAGGATAGCCCTATGAAAAATTCTGGAATCTGCCAAGCTTTTCTCCTTCCTTTCTGTATCTTTTTAACCCAGATCCTCGATGCTATCAAATTGTTTCTTTGCCACCTAAGATACCGTATTATGCTTCTTCATAAGCTAAAAAGCCCCTTAAGCTTCTAATATTTTCCTATTTTACCATTAAAACTGATCTTTCCTCTATTGCTTTATTTTAGCCTCCTGATTTCTAATAGAGACAATATCTCTTTGACCAAAAATGTTTGGGGAAGTTAATGTGTTAGCTAACTAAAGTATGATTCTTCATTGATACTGTCCTTTACATAAACTATTTAAATCTTATCCCTTATAAAGGAACTTGGACAAGATAATCAGGTACTGTGATTATCCATAAGGGAAGGTTTAGGCAGATGAGTTTGTCCACATACTTTAAAATCACACCAATTCAGGTATGACCATAGGTGGCCATATAAATTGTACACTACATAACTCTTCGATACCATTCACATAGACTATAAACTGAACAGTCCCCCACTGAGTTGTACAGTGTAAAACCTGGACAACCACACACAGAAGCTCTTCACCAACTGAGCAGCTGCTCGTTTTTCTTATGTGTTAAGAGGCCCTAACCACACTTTTTCTACTCCAATTCCTCATTTCTGATTCACTTCAGTTCAACTAGAGATGAATAAATGTTTATAATACTAAATATTTGGCCAATTTGCATTTTTTTCTAAAGGATAGTGAATCCAGAGAAGCCCGTATTTGACATTATGTAGATAAAAAAGTGTATGATTTTCCAACCCCAGGTGTTAGTGGTATAATGTGGATGAAAGCTAGGTTTTCGAAGCTTCTCTTGAATAAAATCCTGCTATTCAGTTTAGCCAAAATTATCTCATTTTTCTTCAAGTGTATACAGTCTCCCAAGAAATTTTGACCTCTGAGATTTCCTCAAGGCCTTCTTTGGACCTCAGTGTCTTTCATTAGTATTTTCTGGGATAGCTACAACTGTAGTATTTGAAATCCTATTAGTGAGGGTGTTGGTAAGGCACTTGGCCTTTAAGAACAACTTCATATTCAGCCCGATTAATGTGACTTGAGGAGCTGAACCCTCATTCTTTGCTCACACAGGTCCAAAACCTCTCACCGCTACGGCTGTGCCCAGCCCGTGTTGAAGTAGGCAAAAATTCCAAGTGAAAATTTGCCTTCTCCTCTTTCTCTCCCACCTAGATTTAATTCTCTACAACCTATCCAAGCTACAAATGAAAGTTTTAAATTCTAGGCACTGAAAGGTATTTGGACTACAGCATGCTCTTTTCCAATGCATTTCTACCAAGGAATCCCATTTAATTCCAAGCCAGTGAAATAAAAAGCTACGTTGATTAAAACTCTTGAGATTCAGATCAACTTTTAAGGAGGCACTGAATCTTTTTAACATCTGCTTCCTTACCAGCAAAGGTAATGCATCTTTAAATAATTTGTAAGTGTGTTAGAGCTGCCACACAGTTATTGAGAGTTCTCCTCCGGTAAATAGGGGCTGCAGGCTTCATATTTCAGACAGCTGTCATCCATTAAATATTTTAATATGGAGGGGAATTAACTTTCATATCAATAGCAGTGATGAGAAAAATTATCTTTGTAGCCAGGGCAGACGATGTCAGTGCCCAACTTGTCATTTTCTAATTCAGCTGCTTCCATTTCATTTGGAATGAGAACTAGACCTCAGAAACCGGAGCCGCGGCATCCTAGCACAAAAGCTGTTTCAAATTATGTGCAGCAAGTTTTTAAGCACATTAGCAACTAGAACAAGCTGTCCTCATGCTAACTTGCCTTGCTTTGTTCTTGATGGTGGAAAATCTCCCTTTAACTGCCCTCTAATTTGTTGCAGAACGCTACTGCACCAGCAGCTGCCTTGGCACAGGATTAAACACACAAGAAAACATTATTTTTCCACACAAATTATTAACAGTGCCAAAAGCCACAAAATCCTTTTCTGGAAAAAAAAAAACTCTTTTCTTCTCCTCATCCCCTTTCTTTTCCTTCCCCCATAAAACAACGTGCAATGAATTACACCTCAGTGGGGTCTTTGAGATACTCCCCCATACACACGCTTTCAGTGTAAACATACGGAGAGGGTATTTCATTCTGTTTTTGATAAAACACAAAAGACTAGAAAATGGGGCAAGGGGAAACTTTCCACTGCACATATAATAAATATGTCAGTGAATGAGGACTCCTGAGGGGCATATCCACAGGACTGTTGGGAAACCTACTTGCCTAGTACCACACTCGCTTGTTCAAAAACTACAAGAGGAAATACTTAAGGTAAGGCTCCCTCTGTTCTCCTCTTGGTCTGATTACAGCTGTTTCTGTACCGCAGTTAAACATCTTGCCAAAAGGAAGGATTGGCTTGATTGCTGTTTCAGAGGGGAATTTATTAATGATGTCTGCAAATAATTGTTGAGAAGACAATTGTGCCTGCCATCGTTGTCTTTCTCATTCAGTGGACTTGCCACAGCTGACTTTTTGTTTAATTAGATTTGTTAGAGAATACCATGAGGAGCTTTGAGGTCAATGCCTACCTGTGTCCTGGCTCTGAGGAAGGCTTAAAGACAATTTGTTGTTGTTAGTGCCATTGAGTGAACCCCTAGTGACCTTGTGTACAGCAGAGCCGAACCCTGCCCGGTCTCTTGGCACGATCCTCTCACCTTCCAGTGCTCTAACAGACAGTGCTGCGCTGCTATTCATAGGGTTTCCATGGCCAATTTTTTCATGAGTAAGTGGCCATGTCTTTCTTACTAGCCTGTCTTAGTTTGGAAGCTTCGCTGAAGCCTGTCCACCATGGGTGACCCTGCTGGTATTTAAAATACTGGTGGTATAGCTTTCAGCATCACAGCAACACGCAGACGCAACACTGTCTGACAACCGACAGACACAGAGAGGTGATGTGGTTCCCTGAGAAACATCCTTGGGCCACAGCGGTGAGAGCGCTAAATCTTAACCCCATACCACCAAGGCTGGCTTTAAAAACAATACTTATTTTTAATGAAAAGAAAGGAAAGAAAGTGGCTGTTCACCTTTATTTCAGACAAGACTATTGCCTTTCCCACCGTGAGAGATAAGAGCAGTTTAGGGGTCTAGGTATCACAGATGTCTCTCCAGTAGAACCTCGCCACCTTCTCGTCATCCCTCTTGACTGGGAGAGTCTGGCACCCAACCAGCAATAATGAAGTCCATCAGGAAACCTCAGTGCCATCTGGTAAAGTGGTTCTCAGTAAAGTGGATAGCAAAGACAGCCTAAGAGGGAAGTGAGGTCGACCATTTGGCTCTCAAGAAGTACGTACACGCAGCTTACTTCCTCATTGACTCCCAGTTCCCATTGCTCTCCTGGCAAAAGGTTGGCCCTATAATATTCCTGCACAAAGTTTTCTTCGTCTCACTAAGAAAACTCCAGGAATAGGGTGGCATGGTGGTGGTGAGCACAAAGCTCTACCACACGCTTTTACTCTTCAAGGTTAAGAAACTGAAAGATAGGCATCCCCAAAATCTCCACGAGCACTGGGCACCATGAAAATTTCCTGATCCAGGTTCAAAGCTGCTCTCTGGCCTGCACTTATCCTCAGATGTGCCTCTCTCTTTAATTGTGCTGTCTTTTTTGCATTCCTAGTACTCATTCTCCTGATCAGTTATGTCGACTCTCAAAAATGGTCAGATGCAGCGATTTGAAAAAAAGCATGCATTCAAAGCTGCTTTTATTAAAAATTTCATTAAGGGATTTGCAACCTTCTCCTTTGCTTTCTGTTCCAGATTCTCTCTGAGCTGCAAGTCAGAACAGTCCACCCAGAGGCATTCACTGAGAATTCATCACACATCATCAGTTATTAAGCACACGACTCTCCGGGATTCGGGAAATAAACAGCCAAGAATTGTGAGCCACCTGTTTGCACCTCAAATTCACATGGTCAAGCAAAGTATCTGAAATTCATTCAGGAAACCAAAGTCTGCTAAATGTAAATGACATCATTAAAAAGAAAACTCATTATGTTTTACATAAAGGCACTGTCATTAGGGTCTATTTTCTGACTTTTTAGTCAACTATGTAGATCATCTACAAAGGAAGAGACTGGGAGTTTTCAGTTAATAAATGACCGTTTCAGTTCCATCCAGGCATATGTATGTTGTTTCTGAGTTACTTCTAATACATGTATTAAATGCCAATTCTACCTGTTTTTGCATGGTTTGAATATATACTCATGGAAGGCATTATTAACTATGTTTTTCTTACATATTTTTTAGCTGTGCTGTTTACAGATTAAAAAAATGAGAGAAAATGTAAAATATTTGGTGCTAATGCAAAGAAAGTCTTAAATTCCTATTGGCTTCTCTTTTCCCAACTATGTCTCTTTCCCCACTGCCCCTTGCATACAAGATGAGTAGACAACATAGTGCCAGGCATTTCTCCCCTTCCAGACACCATTTTTTCTGATGATTCTCAGTACCAGCCTATAGAACCATTGTTCTCAGAGTATGGTTCCCTAAACTAGCGATATCAGCATCATCTGGGAATTTGTTAGGTATGCAAATTATCAGACCCCCAACCTAGAGTTGCTGAATCACAAATCTGTAGGACTTAACAAACTGTGTCTTAAGAACCCCTCCAGATGATTCTCATGTTTCAGAATTACTGCTTTAATCAACATGCCCCACCGGCAGAGTTAGGTACTTTCAGTGTCCCACAACACTGCCAGGCCTTCGGCTGGCCTCTGGTCTCCTAGAGCTCCCCACTGGGACCCCTCACTCAGGCTAGTCCTCTGAAAGTTGGACCCCATATTCCAAAAAAAAAATCCCTTTTTCTATGCTGTTTATCAGAATTCCTATCTCCATAGTAACCTTTTGTGACTCTAGAGAGAAATTATTTGGCCCAAAGAAATAAACATCTAATGGTAGAATTATTATATGGAGAGGAAAAAATTGTATAAGGGATTCCTCAGTACCTTTCAAATCATGCCATATAAATAATCACTTAATGTGGCAATATGGGAGGCTTCGGGGATCGTGCTAGATCTGAGTTTACTAACTTTGGATGACAGGCCTCTTAAACTCTCTGCAGTTTCCTCATTGACAAAATGGGGCTCAAAATATCTTCCCCATGGAGTGTTTGTGAGAATTATTGATAATTTCCAACAAAGCCTCTGGTATTGTGCCTTGCACAGAAGAGATGCTCAATAAGTGGAAAGTCTACTAGAATAGTGGGAAAAGGGTGACTTCGGAGTCAAGGTGACATGACCTCCAGTCGCAGATCTGCTAGGACTCTGGGGAAATTGCACTGCCTCTCTGAGCCATAGTTCCCTTCTCTGTTAAGCAAAAATATTATCTGTTTCCACTATACCATCTATTCTGCAAGGATATCTTGAGGCTTAGATTAGACAATCCTATACAACCCTTTATAAATTATGTGACTCAAAGAACATGTTCTCCTTTTCTCCTGACTAGAAGTCAGGGAAAGTGATGAAGGGTAAGAACCATATATTTGGCACAAAACTGACCTGCATTTATGATCTGGTTATATTTTTCTAGCTGTGTAGCTTTAGACAACTTCTCTAATTACTCTGAGTCCCAGCTTCCATATTTATTGAAGTCAAACAACGATTCCTATCCTTCAAGTTTGCTGTAAGTTTTAAATGTAGTGATGAACATAGGCAAAGAACTTTACACAGCAATTGGCTTAGAGTAAGCCTCCAGATTATGGCTTTTGTAACTATTACTACTTATTATTTTTATTATTATCATTGCCTTTGTTGTTACCAAATCGTGGCTATTTCTTGATGGAGCTGATCTATCACAACCTAGATGTGATAACTAAGTAGACAGCTCTAAAACCTAATTTGCCTTCTATCAGGTTTCCAATTGAGAGAACAATTTTGTTGTCCTTATAAAGTGCACACATAACTTTTACTATCTTTTCCTGAAAACTCATAATTTGCAGCAGCCTTCTCAAGGAACTTCCTCTAATCCTTCGTGACATATAGAGGAATGGAAGGTCAAAGAAGTTAAGCCGCTTGCTTATCTTTGGACCCGCAAGCCCAGGGACAACAGACTAAGTTATCCCCCTTTGAGTCTTCTGCATTTTAGAAATAAACTTCTGTTAAAAAAAAAAAAAAAGAAAGAAAGAAAAGGAGGAAAGAATTCCATAAGCTCCAAACCACAGCCCCACCCTAAGTCCACCTCCAACTTACCCACCCCAAGTGCACAAAACGATTCAGTTCAACAAATATTTATTGAGTACCCACTATGAGTCAGGCACTGTGCCAGGCGCTGGTTAGAACAAGAACAGGTGTTGGTTTGAACCTGAATTCTCATTCCTGCCAATCATCTTTCTTTACCCCAGAATGTCCCGGGATTTGGCATCTGACACTGCCAAGTCTTTGCCAACTTGCCTCAGGTCAGGAATCATCCTCAGGACCTGACTCTTTATTGTTCTTGTAGTTCCCAGGTGACCATGCCAGTGCCATCCATCTGGGATTTGGGTTAGTTTTTCTGTCCTCAGAGTTCTTATATTCCTAAGAGAGTAAGTGTGGCTCCCAGTCCTCCTCTACGGAACAATGTTTTTCTCTTGGGACCCAGAATCAGACCTTGCAGTAAGTACTCTGAGTTTTTGTTACAGGGCTCCAGTCTCCAACCAGGACATACAATTCTGCTGCCGTATCCTCATTCAGTCCGCGTGCAGGCATTTTCCATCAACTCAGTCATTCTGGTCTTGGTTCCCAGACTCCATGTCTCCAGTTGCTATGGGAAGTTGATAATGATTCAAGAATTAAAGTCTGAAAGGAGGGCAGCCCCAGAGACTGTTCTTCCCAAATAGAATTTAAGTCAGGTGTCTTAAACTCCTTTGTCTTCAGGGACCAGGCAGATAATATAAATATATAAAGCCATCTTTGTATAACACAGTAGAGAGAGATGACGTCTGTGGTAAAATGGAAAAGCATGCAAATTCCAATGAAAAAAGAGGAGGCTGGGCAGGCCCACAGTCGCAGCCCTTAAAGGAAAGGATGGACGCTTTTTAGGCTTCGTAGCCCCACACTTGGCCCACCACCTGCACTTAGTAGGTGCTTGAATCAATGAATGAGTGAAGGACAAAGAAGTGAATGAATGAATAAACCCAACACTTAGGATTGTACCTTCACAATATGGGAGGTGGTCAACCTCACTCATCTGAGTTTTCTTTGTTCCCAAAACTGTGTCTCTGAGATCTTTCCAAACTTATAATAATGCCCAAATTATCTTGTCTAGAGGATTTCATTTTTATTGGGACTTCATTACAGACAGATACATAGATAGTCAATGGATAGATGGTAGATATTAACCTTATATCTTCCTTTAAAACAGCTCAGAGTGCTGCATAATGCATGTAAAAAATTCGGTATCAATTCCTCTAACGTAGTAATAAACTACACAAAATGAGGAAAAGAGAAAATAAATGAAAGAAGGAGGGGAAGATATATAAGCAACGTAAGAGTCGTGGGATCACTTAATGGACGTTGTTTCAATTCAAGTTGTCTTCAGGCATCAAAGTTTCCACCTTCACTCGTCTCTGGCAGTAGGATGGGCAAAGACAGTGAGGACAGGATTTGAGCAATAAAGGATAAAAGAGATCTGAGTATTTCAGGCCTATCAGATACCCTCGTGCCCTATGCATTCAGTGTTTGGAGACGATGGCATGTGACTTCAAGGGGCTTCTCCCAATCTTCAGGGAAGGACCAAACTACTCATGACAGCTGCCAGAAGAGTGTTCTCATGACCCTGGCCTGTCCTTCAGCTGCACCTCACCCTCTCACTTCTTGCTGTCCTCTTCCAGTCTTCTCTGCCAGCCTGCTGCCCCCTGACTGGGGCTCCAGTGGACCAGGTGGCCAGTCCCTGAACAGTGGCCTGACTCCTGGTCTTCCACACATTCCTGTATTGATGGCACTGAGCTCCCAGTAACTTGTCAATGGTCTGATTTCAGGACTGTATTAGTTTTCCACGGTTGCTGTAAAAACAAATTAGCACAAAATTGGCAGCCTAAAATGCCAGAAATGTATTCTTTCACAGTTCTGGAGGTCAAAAGTGTAAAATCAGTTTCACTGGGCCAAAATCAAGATGTTGGTAGGGCCATATTCCCTCCAGAGGCTCCAGCGGAGAATCCATTCCTAGCCCCTTCCAGTCTCTGGTGGCTGCCGGCATTCCTTGGCTTGTGACTACTTCACTCCAGTCTCTGCCTCTGGGGTCACCCTGCCTCCTCCTTTTCTGTCTGTATAATCTTCCTCTGCCTCTCTTATAAGGACACTTGTGATAGCATTTGAGGCCCACACAGATGATCCAGGATAATCTCCTATGAAGCTCTTTAACTTTATCACATCTGCAAAGATCCTTTTTCCAAACTAACGTTTACAGTATAGAGGGATTAGGAGGGAGCTATCTTTTTTGGCAGGGGAGATTATTTTTAGTCTCTTACAAGGAGCTTCTCATGTAATCCGGTTCCATGAGCAGCTCTAACCCTAAACCAAAAGAGTTACTCCCTGGAGAGTTAGAGTGTTGCTCTATTTGAATGCCTAAAGCTAAATGCCACAATTATCTTGGGTGGGGAAGTATATTAACCTAAGCAGTCTCCCAGTTATAAAGGACTGTCCTGTTTGATGCCTGCTTCTGCTAGACTTGCCTGGTTTTTTTACGGATGCTCTGTATTCTTTTCCTGCCTGCAATAGCCCATCCTACTTTCCCCATGCCCTTTTCCCCTCTGGCATCCAAAACGGGGCTGGTGAGAAATTCACAGAGCCTAAGGGCTCGTTCCTAAATCTGGCATCGTTCTCCCTCCTGAAGTAAGTCTCCATGACTCACAGCAGCTCTGATGTACACGCCTGCCACCTTTTTCCCTCCAAAGATTTAAACAGGGCACAAGTCAGGCCCGGATGGAGTCATAGCTCTCTTCAGAAAGTAAACTCCTCTCAGCGTTGCTAGAGAGGAAAACAGTGGCTTCACCATCCTGAGAAAGTCCTCTTGGGGAGACCCAAACTGTGCTCATGTTTGTTCAGGTGGCTTGATATTCTCCACAAGACATTCTTTCCCAATAGCCTCAAAGGACAACCTCCTGCTGTAAAATGTGTGGATTGAGTTTCTTTGAATGAAAAGGCATAGCATATTCAACCCACTTAGAGGAACTCATAAGCCTTCCACTGTTACACGAAGCAGCCAAAGGATGCCACCCAAGCGTAACCAGGAAAGTGGTTTCCCACTTGAATCCAAATATGATTTTGGCTCTTTCGGGGGTGGATTTATGTTTCCTTCAACTTCAGAATTTAGGACAGAAGAAGCTTCTTTTGCCAAGAAACAAAGAACATGCTCTGTGCCCTTTATCAGTTCTCATACGAGTTTTCCAACTCTCCTCATGCTGTGCGAGAAAGAAAATAAAAATTATCCATGGCTTTGTAAAAATCTGTTGTTTTTGGGAAATGTTCTTTTCTGACCAGTATGAAAATCTCAGTCTTCGACTAAAACAGAGGAAAATTAAAGTGATATGTTTTTCTAATCCTAAGGTTTTAAGAAAACAATGAGACATTCATGCTGTAGAAGTTGTTAAATTTGTTCAAAATCCAAAAACAGCCTTAGAAAAGACTTGGACCCTTACAGATGTGCTGGGACCCATATTTCAAAGAGTTTGCTAATAGAGGACTAAAATGTTCAAATCCTATAAATAACAGGATGGAGTTTTATTTACATAGAGAATATCTTTTTTTTTTTTTTTTTTTTTTGGTGAGGGCAATGTTTCACACCAAGACTATGCTAGAGATGGAGCCCCAAGGCTATAAATGAGGCTGGGCATGGATGTGGTTAGCAGTCTGCTATAGAGGCCCCATCATCAGAAGAGCACACCTTGTGCCCTTCGAATTGAGGAAACAGCTGTTCTTTCTGTTTCCACACTTGTTTCTGCATCAGGACCATCAAAATGAATACTCAATAAACCCAGGAATACTTAGGCCATTTGTGAAGCTACTAGGGAAAAAGTCCTGCTTTTCAAGAGTTGATCAGAACTGGGAACTTTTTTCCTTGCTCTCTGGCTCTGACAAGTTTGGAGCTCTGGTTTCTTGGCTGATGGCTTGAATTTTGACCTCAGCTAAGCCTCTCTCAAATGCCGTCTTTTATTGTGTTCAGAGCACCCACTTTCCTGATATTTGAAAAACGCAGGCATGCGTGCATGGGGATGTTTTTCACTCCAGTTGTTGTTCTTCGGGATACTGAGCTAAGAAGAAAGAGACGATTATGTGATCGTTCAGGGAAGGTTTGCTGACGTTCTTTTTTCTAAATCTCCTGACACTCAACAATTTGCTATTTATGTTCTACCAGAACAGAACACTTTGTAACACTCTGCACACATCATGCTACATCCTCCTTATGACCTCAACTTCCCCCAACTCGATTTTCTCACCATTAAAAAGAAGAATCATTCATGATCCAGTTTAGTTACTACATCTTCCAGGAAGACTTCCCTAGTCCTAGCCCCCACTCACTGACACAGGCTGGGTTGGATGCCTCTCTTCTGTGCTTCTTGGGACTCTGCACCGCTCTAAGGCCATACTTACTGCACTGTGTTGTAATTGCATGTTGACCCGTTTGGCTTCCCCAACAAAGAGCATCATATCCCCAGTGCCTGGAAAAGAGTTGATACTCAACAGATGCTCCTTAAACTACACTATCTTTAAAATATTCCTTCTCTCTCCCACTCTTACGTATTTATGGGTCCTTTTGTGGGTCCATAAGGATGACATATCTTCATCAGTAGAATGTCTTTGTAGTCCAATTTGTCAAGGAATTTCTCTTGCCTAGATTAGGCCAGAGCTATGGGAAAGGAAATATTTCATCTTCAGTTATAAACGGGGCTATTCCTGTAGCTAAAATGACCTGAATATTGATTTCTACACACTGCGCCTCTGGTACTTCTGAAAGAAACATTGTTCTTAAAGAGATTGACGGGATTCAGACTTTTACTGAACCGAGATTCAGGCTGCCTCTGCTGGACTGTTGAATCTGTTTGCCTGCCACCAGTGTCTAGTCTCCAGAAAAGAAAATTAACCCTCGTAATTGCCTCCCCAACAGATTTTGTTGTCCCCATGGGATTACACACAGGATGACCAAGTTTCCCGTAATCTTAACCAGTGGTCCTGAACTCCCCATCCTGGGCTGACGAGCACAAGTCAAGAATCCAAATCCTTTTTCTCCTAAGGGCTAATCCTTTTCAATGAGATGTTCACAGACCTATGTTATTAATGTGGATTTAAAGAAAAGAAAAAAAGAGAAACAATCACATTCTCAAGGAATTTGAGGTTGCGTGACTAAAAAGGGAACTCAAGATTTTCACGCTTAAATGTTCATAACTGAAGGTCCTGCTGGGTGTGGACCGTGTGCACATCGCTTATGCCAATGGACATCTTAGATAAAAGAGATCATCTGGCTTTATATTTAATAAAATGATCTTTCAGGGTACTAACGATAAGACATGAGAGGCTATCGTTGAGCTTTCAAAAGCCTACAATGGCCTGATTTTAAATCAAATGAAAAATTTCATTTCAGATCAAATCAGTAAAAATCTGGATATAGGCCAGGGGAAAAAAGTAGCAAAACTCAAATATATGAGCAGAAGTAATTAACCATGAAGTTGAGGTCCAGAAAGAGCACTGAAAAGCCATCTGCCTCTGCCTGTGGCCTCCAGTCCAATTCCCCGTAGCCCCTTCAAGGTGTGTGCACCAGTGGCTCTAGAGGTGAGCCACAGACCTCTGGGTGACAGGGCTCAGAGTGACTAAATGAGGTCCAAGAATCAACACGAGCAGCAAATGTTGGCTGGGGCTGACTAAACAACAGGTCTCACACAAACACAAAACATCATTTTTTAACTGTATTTAGATATGGATTTCAAAGTGTTACTGACTTCATAGCAGTTTTTCTTCCTCAGGTGGTTTCTCACACAACAGACACTAAAAGCAACATTATACTCAGGGTTGGGGGCAGGGGACAATGTGAATATTTTTTAAAGTCAACTTTTTATAAAAGAATGACATCCATGCATGGGAATATTTTTCACATTAAAAACTTAGAAATTACTGTCCTACACATTTTTATCAACAATCCAGAAAACATTTTCACATTCTGCCTATTCAGTTTATTCCAGATTTCTTAATCCTCAGAGGCAGGAAGAACTTCAAAAAGTCTAATCTAAATCCTTTTTGCTACAATTTTACCTCAGCTTAATTTATTGTTCCTTTCTGAAGTTCTAGGACGATGACTACAGCTCTTCACATAGCCAATGACTATTAACTTACCCTCTATTCCAGGTACCTCTTCTTGAGGCTAAATAACTCAAATCTTCCCACATGGCATTATAGTTCAACATTTACGCTGCTATCCTCTGGAACAGCACTGTCCAATAGAACTTTCTGCAATGATGGAAATGTTCTATACCTGTATTGTCCAATATGGTAACAATGAGCCACATGTGACCACTGAGGACTTAAAATGTGGCCAGTGAAACTGAGGAACTAAATTTTTTATATTAATTAATTTACATTCAAACTTAAATAGACACATACGGCCAGTGGCTAGCATAGTGGAGAATGCACCTCCAGACAGCATTCATTTCCTAACCATCTTATTTAACTGTAACATCCCCCAAATGCAGAAAATAGCTCAGTAAAGACTTAATTGATCCCAAAAGCGGGATTATTTGATTTTTACACATAGCACCATGGTGCCAATGGGAGCAATGACATGGGAGCACATTAGCTTTACAAACAAAGACAAATAAAATAAAAGCATTACCCTCGCCTAATGTAAAAAGGCCAGGATAAATGGGTGCAGCTCCAGAAAAAGTTATCTATGTTCTTGGACAATAAGATATTCAAGGCTCTCAGAAGTTCACTTCATAGGCAAAGACCTGTTTACTCCATTAATTATAGCTTAAATGTCTTAGTTTGGTAAGAATCAGCTTTGCAACCCAGCATCAGTACGTGATGTTTGATCCTTAGCTCTTTTTTTCTTACGTACTTACTCAAAAACAGTAAAGAATTTATCTTCTTGTGATTGCGACTCCTTTTCTTGCTTTAAGTGAATTAGTCTGAATGGATCCCCACTGAGTTGCCCAAAGACTGACCACGGTGGAGTTTCATTCAACTAATAAATACTCTTATATTGACACTGAATCATTACAAATCTCATTGCCAACTAGGTATGAACCTCCTTAACAGTAATCTAATTTAAGCCGTGTTTTTCCAGGAATGCAGACCCAGAACCAAATCTGTCCTTTACTTTGTATTAATAGAATGTACTAAGCACTGTTCCAGGTGCAGGAAGAACATACTAGATGGTGTAAGACCCAGTCCCCGATCTAAAATCGCTTAAACATACATTTCACACTAGTGATCAGGGAGATAAGGGCTTCCCTTTTATTCATCGCTTTACATTATCCAATTATGCTACATTCCTCCAGTTTACGCTGATGCATCTTGTGAAATCTCTGGATTGGTGAGCGCAGTTTGATTGTATGATAACACCTGGACTTCTTAGTATTTCTGGTTCCCTGAAAGTCTCTTGTTAAAACCTGCTATGATGTAATATCTGTAAATTATTTCCAGCCCCCCTGAAGGCATTATTATTCTCCTATATTAAATAAACTTTATCTTGAAATACTTAAGAGGACCTTCCTTATTAACTTTATGGAAGAAATAGAACACTATGGCTTAGAGCTCAAACTTCCATTGGTATTCTCAACTTTATTCTCACCTTTCTGCTTTTTGTAATCAATAAAACACAGTGGAAATACCATTAAACTTTTATTGCATTGAATAACAATTCTAAAATGTTCTATTTTTGAGACATAAATTGTATAGAGTAATAATTAACATTTGCCCAGCACTTTATAGTTCAAAAGATCTCACTGGGTCTTTACATAATCTCAGGTGCTCTCATTGTCAGTTTGCACATTACAAAACTACAGTTTAGCAGTGAAGTGACTTCTCCAAGAGAACACATGTAAGTTATGATCTAGAGCGATACTTTCCATATTGTATCCCGTGGATTGTGGTTTATCGTAAAATAGGAAACCATGAATAGCATGTACTCTTCCCATAAACTCAAAAAACACTTACCATATTTAAAACTCTGGTAAGCCCTGCACTTAAAAATGTCTGTTTAACTTTTTTAACCCAAGCATTCACCGAACATTTAGCCACAGAGTTTTTCACTTTTTAAAAATACCATTTATCATTCTACCAAATACTCTTTGAAAAAAACATTGAGCTAGGGAAATATCCTTAAAATACCAAAGATGATTAAAAAAACTTAGATGACTGAATAAAACTTTTCAATTCCCACATATTTGAGGTTGAACTCCCCATGTAACCCTACTCTCTAAATGCTGTCTTCTCTAAATAAATATCCTCAGCTATTGTGTCTGCCTTGGATGTGCAGCTGAGGAATAGACTAAAATTGTGGTTCCACTAATGCTTAACCAAGAAACATTACAAATATACATCTGTTTCTAACTGTGGAGGCCAAGAAGCTAAAATGGCATCGTAGTTATGTAAGTAGTGTCTACCATCTTGAACACTGGTCTGGCAGAACCTCTCCACAAGGCTACATTCCCACAGCTCCAGGAGTTCTTTCATCCTGGAGTCTGAACTTCTGTAATGTCCGCAGGGGTCTCCCATCTGGAAAGCCTCTGCTTCAAGTGGGACCAACAGACATCTCCTCACCTCCTCCTCACCCCTCAAGCCCAGTACATTCCCTGCTCTTTGATTAACTTCCCAAATTAGTCTGATTAGCGTAGCTGTCATAAAAGATGGCCAACTCAAATTGGCTGAAGTCTTTGGATGCTCTCAAGATGTGCCTCTTTCTAAATCAGCAATATGGAAAAAAAGGAACAGGGCCACCAAACGGCACATCCCTTCAAGAGAAGCTGTTGAAGGAAGGCAAGGTGAAGGGCAGCTGGGGTAGTCTGGAAGCTGCCCCAGATTGCCGTCCTAAGAACAGGCTTATCTTAAAGGGAGTGACCATGACACCAAAAAGACAAGCACTCGGCCTAGCCCTCGCTCACTGCAGCTCAGCGTCAACATTTTTTTCCTTCATGAGTAGAATTGTATCACCATGGAAATAAAACCTTTGAATCTGCCAGAAATAGTTCACCAGGCTGGCTCTGCCATCAGCAAGAGACTTTCTAAATCTTGCTCTCAGTTTGTAGTCCTAGCACCTTAGCTTGGCTGGGCTAGGACTTTGCCCCTGCTGCCCTCTCTTGCTGACAGACCTGCCTGTCCTGGCCCCGCGTTTCCCGGCTTTTAGAAACTTTATTCATTCTTTGAGGCCTGGCTCAGTACCCATCAGAATTAGTCTTTCTCTCCTCTGTCTCCCTCCTTTGTCTCCACAAGCCCCATTCTCCTCTGGAGAGCAGAACAAAAGGCTGGGCCAATTGGGTGGTGGCCCAAGGCAACAATCTATAAAAGTGGCTTTCACTGGAATAAAATGGCACCACGGTAACATATAAATTGACCTTGCTCATCAAAGCTGATGATACACTTGAACAGGAAAAAAAAAATCCTGCTGGTAACAATCCTGCCTCTGCTAAATAAGTGTGTAAAAAATATTCTTTAAAAAAGTTTTTTTTAGGAAGATTAGCCCTGAGCTAACATCTGCTGTCAATCCCCCTCTTTTTGCTGAGGAAGACTGGCCCTGAGCTAACATCTGTGCCCATCTTCCTCTACTTTAGATGTGGGACACCTGCCACAGCATGGCTTGACAAGCAGTTCGTAGGTCCGCACCAGGGATCTGAACTGGCAAACCTCAGGCTGTCGAAGCGGGACGTGCAAACTTAACCACTGCACCATCGGGCTGGTCGCTAATGTGTAAAAGATATTTTTTAAATATTGATTTTAAGGACATCCAATTATTAGATTTCCCAGAATCTCCAACTGGTATGATCTGGGGCTGTTTTTGTTACAGTCCAGCCACAATATAGTCAGTTGCATATCTGTCAGTGTCATTTTTATATGTGCCCAAGTTTACACAGTGCCTTGTGTATGTTAGGTGTTCTATAAAAATATGGTTGATTGAATTAATTGATAGTCTTTCTTACTCCCAACTGTAGTCTACAGTCTAACAGAAATTGGAAAAGAAGCCTGGAAATTTCTTCAATTACACCAACCTATTTAATTACCTTAACTCCTCCGGGAAGGTTTGAAAAGGTCAAAAAGCAAACAGAGAGAGATAAACCAGTCCTCTTTGAAAGGATAACTTGTGCTGCCTAAGAGACACTGCTATGTGGGAGAAGGAAGTACAGAGATGTTATTTAGAAGAGTTGATGAAATGCACAGCTTTCCCAGTCCTCCCAAGTTGAATATTGACTAAATGGTCTCTTTATTTGTTTTGTAATTTTCTAAGCCATTACACACACTCACACCCAATGCCAAATACAAATAATTTCATTTATCCACTTTTGAGATTTTCCACCAGACTCTTTACCTCCATTAACGCAGAGAAACTGAAGGTGAACAGCTGACATAGTAAATTGGCCTAGAAGTAAATTCACCCATTTGGTTCTTTCCTCCGCCTTTCTTACTCTCTTGCCACCTCACTGTACCATAAAGATACGTGCAAGCATGCATGCAACACACACGCTCACACACCTCAAATGAAACCATGGTATGAAATAAATTTGTCTCCATTCCACAGAAAATCCATTCCCATTGCTTAGGTTTCTTATGATGTGTTCTTTGGACTTAGTCAGACCTAAATTCTATAGCAGCTTCACCATTTTGTATCTATGTGTGTGACCTTTGGCAAATCACATAAGCTCTTGGAGCCTCAGTTTTTCTTCTGGAAAATGGAGCTGATGACGCTCATCTTTCAGGCTTTCTGGGAGGGTTGAGTTGGGTGATATATATAGATACGGAAATACCCAGTACAGTTGAGAACACTCAATCTAAGTACTCTGTTCTAGTTGACTAAATTTTCTTCTGAGAAGTTGGGCCACACTCTGATAATTTCTAAGATAAATGTTGTAAATTTGAAGTTGCTTGTGTGAGCTCAGCCCTAGGGCACAGCATTCCCAAGGTCCCTGCTAGCCTATGCTGACATTTGTGAGAATTAGAACCCCCTCCCCCCCACCCCCTGCATGCCTCAGCCTTCTACCTCGACCCCCATCCCCACTGCACATAGGCCTGCAGATGAGAACTTGTGGAGTGGAGCAGGGCCTGCATTTCTCTCCCAGTCGACCCCTTGCCCAGGCCCTTTTGTGCAAAGCATGAGCTGCCTCGTCATAGGAGGGAAGTAGGCACGTTTCTATGATCCGATGCAGAGCCTCCCAAACCTCTGTCTGCACCTTATCTGCGCTGAACAGTAAGCTTGGTTCTTCAAACCCTACTGCCAAGGGAGAATTGTTAGGCATCACTGTTATCATTAAAAAATATTTCGTCAGCTTTTGGGCACAAAAGTGGGAAAGAACTGGATCTCACCGTAGCACTTCTAAAACTGGAAGTTTTGACCACTGGCATAGGAATTATGCCCTCAACTTAGGAATTTCCCAGAAAAGCTGAGGCAAAGACTCCTGAGGGTTCTAGAACTCAGAATTGGTTTTGCAGCGTAGGATGGATGTGCAAGCCCGGAGCAAGCGGTGCTGCTCTAAAGTCATGGCCGGAGTGTAAACAGCACGAACTGCAAACAAGAAGCACTGGCGTTCTGCCAAGCTCTGCCCCTGCACACACTGTGAGTGATCCAAGACCGCGCACATAGACTCATGGGGCCGCAATAACAAAATGGAGTTAATACCTGCCCTAATCCTTTAGCCTCCAAAATTGTTTAGGTTCAAGTAAGATGGTACAAGTGAACTTCAAGTCAAAAAGCCAATATGAGATCATTTTTTAATCAATTTTTTCCTCCCCAAATTCATCAGAATCACAGTAATAAACCAGTTGCTTACTTAACCAATGTAAAAGGAGCAAGGAAACAAAACACTATAACTATTATTAAAATATTTAAGGGTCAAGACCCAACTCAGTCCTCACATCCCTGGAGACCCATCTTTGACTCCGCCCCACACCAACTCTTTCCTCAGATGACACACACTTGTCCCTGTTCGTGTTGCCTCTGCATCCTGTAGCTACTTCTTGGTTGCACGTTCTCCAGGGAACTAGAGTTATTTGTTTGCTTGCCTGTCACCCCTTCCAGACTGTGAATTCACTGAGGCCGGGAGCCATATCTGGAATGCAGCCCTGACCTAGGTCAGTGCCCGGCACATCAGTTTTACTGTCGGTGTCCTGGAAGGTGAGAGGAATGGGAAGCCTCCCGATCTGCCTTCTTTTCTCCACTCTCCACCTCACCATTGCCATGACCTTCAGACAGATCCCTTTTCTTCTGTACAGTGAGAACATCAAACTAAGTCAAGTTTGCAAACTGCTGCCCCACAGCCCCATTCTAGCCCCTGGACATGGTTTTTGGCCTGCATAGTGTTGGCATCCATGGCATGGGCATCCATAGCGTTAAAAAGAAACTTCAATTGATTATGAATACTTAGATATCAGAAAATATCACATAAAATTAGAATTTTCATCTTCTCTTTTAAAAAATAAGAGGATCTCACAGCACTAGGCTGTCACTTCCTTATAGCAGCAATTGGTGGAGCTGGCTAAGGGCTTGCTCTCCAAGACATGCTGGGAGCTGTCCAGTCCACCACAGTCCCTATTCCCTCTTACTCTTGACCCAGTCGCTGATTTATATTACCTGCCTCCGTCCTTACATGAATCTGATTAGAGTTTTCTAAGTATATTCTACCTCTAAGAACACCATTCTAGGTCTCTAGAGGGAATCCTCTCCCAACCAGTTACACACGCACACACACATGCACATGCATACATTTCTTACCATGGGAACAGGAATTAATAAATGAAAGGAAGGGACATCAAATAAAGGAAAAAATAGGAAGGAGGGGGAAGAAAGGCAAGCTTTAGTTACAAATAGCATGACCTGAGGTATTATGATATCATGTGAGGAAAATTAGATAGTTTTACAGTGCCAGATTTTCCATACAGCAAAGTGATCATTTTGTCTATGATCCTGGAAACACACACAATAGCCGATGTGAAAAACTGGAGGTTAATCGTCAGAAATTATTGTGGCTTCGGGTGTCACTCCCACTGGGGCTCTCTCCCTCCTGCTCCCCACGGCCCTCTTGCGAGGAGCTGCAACCAGCAATTTGAAATTTACACACCTTCGCAGATGGGTTGCCCCCATCTGTAGCATAGCCATAACCTCCCAAGGCAAGGCTGCCATTACTTACAGTATAATCAGCAGCACAGCGGGTGCAGGGAGGAGGAGAGAGCTAGGTACATATTACTAAGAAGCCTGATGAGGCCGACATACTGCTTCTCTCTAACAAGTACTGCCCCAGGAAATTTAAAATAGCACATCTCAATGTGCAAAGCATACATCTGCTACACCCATGTGGTGTTCGATTGGACAGATCAACAACAACCCAGCCTGCATTTTCTCTCCAGCTTCCTTTATATGCTGGCTACGTCAGTTAAGCACAGAGCTCAGCACAAGCTCCATCTTGAGAATCTTCAGTAGAACTACCCGCATCCTCAAATTCCCAGGTTTTCCCCCTTCCCAAAAGCTCCAAGTGGATAACTAAAGGAAGAAATTTTATTAAACATGCTGCACATTAGTATTCTTATCCTACACCATGGTCTTTTGAGACTAATCCATCAGTTAATGGAGAGCAAAAAAGTCTTATTTCATAAATATTTTTTATCAGAATTTGTGCTTTGGGGGTGGGAGACTTTAGTAAGGAACTCAATAACAAACACAACTAAATTGCCAACTGCTCCACTCTCTCCCAAAATATTCAAAGCAATCAAGAACTGTTTTCTGGGCAGGCCTGGTGGCACAGCAGTTAAGTTCGTACGTTCTGCTTCTCAGCAGCCCGGAGTTCGCCAGTTCCAGTCCTGGGTGCGCACATGGCATAGCTTAGCATGCCATGCTGTGGTAGGAGTCTCATGTATAAAGTAGAGGCAGATGGGCACAGATGTTAGCTCAGGGCCAGGCGTCCTCAGCAAAAAGAGGAGGACTGGCAGTAGTCAGCTCAGGGCTAATCTTCCTCAAAAAAAAAGGAGCTGTTTTCAGTCAGTTTCTCCATCTCATGAACATTGTTCTCACAGGGGATGGTTCTGGGAAGATGATATGAATTATAGCAAATCCATTAACCACATCTGAAAAAGACTCAAAGTAGAGTCAACGTGGACACACTATTGACAATTTATCCACACCTTTTCCTTCTATACGGAGAATAACACGGTCCACATCCAGAGCGTGGGAGAAGCACAGGGTTAGAATTCAAGAAAGCTGAACTCTGGCCCTGGCTTCACTAACTAGAATTGTGACCCTTGCTAAGTCTCTTAACATCTCTAGATTTTCTCAACTGCAAACTAAAACACGTGAAATAACCTCTGAAGCAGTGCTCCTCAAATTTTAACATGCAATGAATTGCCTGCAGATCATGTTAAAATGCCAGTTCTAAATCAACAGGTTAAGAGTGGGCCTGACATTCTGCAATCCTAACAAGCTCTCAGATGATGCTGGTAACTGTTGGTCCGTGAATCACACTCTTAAGAGCAAGATGCTGAAGCACTGGTTCTCAAACGACTGCCCATTGGATCACCTGGAGAGTCTAAAAAATTCTCATTGCCTGATGCCTCCCCCAGGGTCTGGTTTAATCGCAATTCAATGGCAGTGTTTGGGCATGGGGAGTTTTTAAAGCTTTCTGGCTGATCATAATGTGCAGCAAAGTTTGAGAACCTCTCTTCTATTCCTTAAAAGTCTAAAATGAGGACCTTCATTTTTCAATCACATTACATTTGTAGAGTGAAATTGCTTACATCAATTATCTCATGACAACCCAGAGAGATAAACAGCACAAACACTATTAACTCTGACTTATAAAAGAGATAATTAAGAACCCAAGAATCAGGTGAATTCTCTTATGGCATACGGCTAATGGCAGACCTCCTGCTCCTAGAACACAGCATACCTGATAGCCAACCTGTGCTTTCTCCAGACTGCTTCATACTGGCTTGTACAAACCAATAATGACAAGCAAAGAGAAAAAAAAGATGGCAGCTTTTCTGCCCCAAATTCCATGAAGAATGATACGAATGGCAATGTAACAGAGAAATGCATGCAACTAGGAAAACAATTAAATGTATAATTGGCGGAGGAGCCACTTGGCTGCTCTGGATGCAGAATAAGGTTGCTAAGGTTATGTCAGCAGGACCAGCCATTAGACATCCAGTGAGCACAGCGAGATGGATTAACTCAGTACTCAGAATATGACAAAATATACTGGGGAAGTGCCATAATCGATCCTGGGCAAGAGACCAGACAGTCTGCCATTTGATAAAACCAATAATTCATTGGAACTTGTTAAGATGGCCATCCCACTTCCACACATTTGCAAAATCTACACAGAAACAAAGCAAACTGGAGAGTTCTGGCATTGGAGCTAAGGTAAATGTGGAAATTAATATAAAACCAAGAAAGTAGAGGGTGGAAAGGAAGGAAGGAAGTGATGTTCTTGAATGCATACTATGGACCAGCCATTTGTATGAATTATCTGGCCCTATTCTAACTTGTCAGGTAAGCTTTATTATTCCCATTTTACAATTGAGAAAGGCGAGAAACAGAGTTTATCTTTTACACCAAGTTACACTTCAATATCAGAGTTGGGTTTAAGCCTAGATCTGATTCCAAACCCCTCATGTCCTCTCTGCTCTTCCACACTGATTCCTATAACCAAATTAAACATTTTCAGGTAAACTACCACCTTCCCCAAATCGTTGTCTTGTCTATGTAGCTGGGACAAAATACTATTATAATGTCATAGCTCTTTGTTCCTGTTGCTCCAAAGGAGAACGAAATCACTATTGATGGGTAGATAACTTGGCAAACACAAAAAAACTTCCATTGACCTTTTGGCCTCTTCATTTTGCAAAGGTGAAGCCTCAATTCTTTTCAACAGTGGTTGCAAGATGGCAGTCTTAGGTCAGATCTGGCTTGCAGACATGTTTAATTAAAATATATACTACTGGCTTTCCCACTGTTTTGAAAATTTGGAATTTAACAAATTAAAAAGCAACAGCATTTTAATAAGCAGTTATCATATAGAAATGTGGATTTCTGATGTCTCTCAAAAAGCTGGAAGAGTTGGGAACACTGGCACCATATCACCATATTCTCTTGTGGCGTAATCAGCTGAAGTTGAGTCACTGAGCCCTCTGTGGATGAAGTGTGTGCTCTCTATTCACCACAGTCCCATCTTCCCCTGTTTACTATATGTATCAGAGGACAACTGTCATCACACTTAAGATGAACACTTCTCATATCTTTTTCTATCAAAGGTTAAATAATAAAAGATCTACCAAGAGGCCCATCCATTTATTTCAAGAAAAATTGAGGACAGCATACTTTTTCTTGTATCTAGCCCACGTCACCCATTTATATTTAACAGGTTCCAAAGATATCTGAGTTTGCAAATCCTGCTTTTCAGGAATAGGTGAGTTGAGAAAACCAGATGCTAATTGCATGCAATTTCTTAAATTGCATGAAGAATGAGGTTATGGATTTACTGGGTCATCAACCAAAGCCTGGAGGTTAGAGAAAATGTTTTATTATTCTTTTTTTTTTTCTTCTCAGTTAGCCCAAGAGAAAGTTGGGTGTTAGGATTCTGAATAGAAAAACCCTATGCAACAGTACTCACTCCTGTTGTGAAGGTGAACATGGCCAGTGGGTGGAGGCAAAGGTTTCCCAGCAGAGAGTCCCCTATAGAGGAATATGGCCTGTGAACTCTGGGAGTTGTAATGTGTAGGCTCCCGTTTATAATTTTTTTCTGTGTTGTAATTTCCTAAGTTATATACAGTCCTTCAGCAGAGTTTGTAAAATGTTGGAGTCTAATTATAACTGTGCTACAGGAAGTCGGATGAAGAGTGCATGCTCACATGTGGAAGGGAGAGTGGTGGAGCTTAGAGAAGCTTGCCAGAAGACCCCCAAATGGGACATGAGAAAGCCAGAGCAGAGGCTGAGGCGGCAAGCACGCCCAGAATGGGATTTGGAGAACACGTTCTTCAGGAACTCCAAGATTTGTGGAGGATGAGAGCCTGACGACAAGCCTTCCTGGGGTTATGGTGGGTGTGACGGTGGGGAGGTGTCCTACTAATATTTCAATGCAAACGGTAAATGTCGCCCTGACACCCAGAGAACTTGGGATCCCTGGTTTACTAATGATGATAGCGTACAATGAAACCTGCCCTGTCCCAAAGTTCTTATTGGTTGGAATGCCTCCAATCCTCTGTATTTAAAAAAAAAAAGTTAATAATAATAAATACAAAGATGATGAAAATAGAGAATAATGTTAGATGTGTGACATGTGCTATTCCTTCTTGACAGGTTTTAAGGTTTTTCAGGATGCGTAATCAAAATATCCAAAAATTAAAAGGGAAATCATTATTTATGGAATAAAAGTGCACCTCGAGTTCCGAGTAAACATTTGAACCTCTGTGATTCGTTTATCATTGGCCCCGAAATATCCAGCACACAGATCCTTCACACATAATAGAGCTAGCTAATTGTTCATTTAAAAGGAAAAAGGTTTTAAAAATTATCATGAGGGATATCTGAGAGCTAAGTTAGCTGTTCACAAAACTATAGTCAGAAGAATTTTGACTTTCTGGAAAGACACGTCATGGGATTTCTGAGACACCCCCAACAACTCACAATTACCATTAACGGAGATGTGGGTGCTGGAAGATAGGCAAAGTCCTTCATCGACTAAGAAATTAGCATTCATGCTGGGCACTTCTTTGTCTCATGCAATCTTCAATAACCCTGTGATATGAATATTATTCTTTTTACAAGTTATTACACAATAAAGACCTTTGTGGCCCTTCTGTATTGTTGAAAATATCAACATCGTATTTGCAATGCCAAGAGCAAAGCATAGAGAAAGGATATGAAAAGGAGAAAACAGCTATTCATGGGCCATTACTAAAGAAATCCAAATATCTGTTCCTCATACTCATTTGCTCTTTTGGAACATTCATACTGGCCAAAGCAATAATTATTGATAAATGAGCTTCAAAGTCATCCTCTGGCACAACAGATCAACAATAACATCTGTGTAAATGTAATATCACAACATAAACACTCAAAGCCACAGAGAAGAAAATAATGCTGTTTGGTTTGGTTTCATTTAGGGAGCTTATTATATTTTTTTTGAACAAGCCGTTCTCTCTATAAAACTCAGCTAGCAAATCTGCCTCGCCTATTATCATTGTGAGGATAATGTAGCAAACAGATGGAGGGTTTCATACAATTTGTTGAACTAAATTTAACAGGTTTGGCTATGAGTGTTAACTTATTTTTATATTCTATTTGTGCTATGTTTGTAATAGATGCACACACATGAATAAAAACAGAAAATCTGTACACACAGTACAGCTGGTTGGATAATGTTTTCATTATAGCATCACATACTTCTAATTAGAAGGCTTTATATTTGGTGACCAAGAAATTCTGTGTGTAGAGCTGCTTGTGTGGCATTCACATGACCAAAAAAAAACTTCATCAATACTGTAGGAACATTTGAATCCTTCCTCCACCTATGGCACCATGTGTGAAAGGGACTAGGACCAGATTCATTAAATTAATAATGGCCTACTAAATAAAAGAACAGTTGAACAGTACACCACAAAATTTAATAGGTGGAGTTCATTTGGCCCAGAGGCCCAAGTAGGCATGTATCTATGACAGATGAAACGTGGCACACTATGTCAAAAATATGAGTGGGGAAAATTGAGTGCTATTAAATGTTAAATGAAAGCAAGAATCCTCAAACTTCAACTCAACTTTACAACACGAACTCAACTGTTAAGGAGGCTTTCATTTTATCAACACAAGGAACCAATTGGAACATAATTGAGAACCCATTTAAGCAATATCCTCCTAAAATTGGTTATTAACTCCAGTTGCCCTGTGATCATATTTCTTATTCATCGAAATAGCAGGATGGAAGCTATAAAAGTAATATATGTGGTAGTAACTGGAAGTGAAGAGAGCCGGTCATCAGGAACTCTCCTCTGCAGAAAAGCAAATTGTGGATCCCTACGCAGACATGTATAAACACATTCCCATGCACGCCAAAAAAGATCCAAGTAAGATAAAAATGGCAAGGTGCAGCTCCACATTCAGAATCCTAGATTCTCCAAGGATACACAAATACAACATGTAGGTGTCTAGCCTGAGAAAAGGGTTTCTAATTTCTTCCAATTAAATGGTCCTTTATTTAAGTGGGCTTTACCCTCTAGTAAATTGCAATGCAATCGGATTTACCCCTCTGATGTTTGAAGGAACATCTATGATTAGGAAATAGGGCCTGAGCACTCTCCGCCCTCAATTAAAGTCCCTGCTTTCCTTGTCAAGGCTTCCCAGCCCCTCCTCCTCTGACGCTTGACAGAGCAAAGGGAGACGGACAAGTCATCGATGTCAGTGTCACTAGCCCTTCCCCAGGTGGGAGCCTTCGCAAGATCTTTGTTTAAAAGAGATATGACACCGTCTCATTCATCTGGCAGGTTCTGTTAAACTATTTCTACTTGACTAGTAATAGTTTCTAAACAAAGATAAAGTAATGAAATGGATCAGACATGAACCACCTAAATAAAGACTGTGCTCCCCAAAGCTGATCAGAACTTGGATTTTTAAGGGTTTTGGAAGCAAACGAGTTTCTGTTACAAAGTAAAGAAAGTGATTTAAAAAAAAACCATAGATGTGATTATGATATATGGACAGGAGATAGCGAGAAAACATATAGCCTGGAAATAAAACAAAATAAAAACTTACTCGACCAAGTTGTCATCACAGCTGTAGCAAAAAACCCAGAACATTCCACTGAGCTTATATCCATCTCTGAACAGTAAGAGTTTACCCTTCAGTCAATCAATAGTCAGTAAAACATTATTTTTAGGGTGTTTAAGTTGGTAATCTTTGTCTCATTTTAGTTATAATAAATAACACATTGATTTTGTGTCTGTTTAGAGACCAAGATTCTTTACTGAAATCAAGTTCAAGCACCTTATTAACCCTCACTGAAGCTTTTGTTCAGATTTTCTTTATGTAACATTACAAGTATTTATTTTATTATTATTTTTTTAATTGCAGTAACATTGGGTTATAACAATATATGGCTTTCAGATGTACATCGTAATATATTTCGAATTCTGTGTAGATTACATCATGTTCACCACCCAAAAACTAAGTATAGTCCATCCCCTCACATGTGAGCCTAATAACCCCTTTTCCCCTCCCCCTCCTGCCCCTATGGTAACCACCAATCCAATCTCCATTGTTATGTGTTTGTTTGTCATTGTTTTTATCTTCAACTTATGAATGAGATCGTACAGTATTTGACTTTCTCCCTCTGACTTGTTTCACTCAGCATAATACCATCAAAGACTATCATGTTGTCACAAATGGCCGGATTTCATCACTTATGGCTGAGTAGTATTCCATTGTGTATATATACCACATCTTTAACCATTCGTCCCTTGATGGGCACCTAGGTTGCTTCCAAGTCTTGGCTGTTGTGAATAATGCTGCGATGAACATAGCGGTGCAAGTATCTTTATGCCTTTGTGTTTTCAGGTTCTTTGGATAAATACCCAGCAGTGGAATAGCTGGCTCATATGATAGATCTATTCTTAATTTTCTGAGCACATTCCATACTGCTTTCCATAGTGGCTGCATCCATTTGCACTCCCACCAGCAGTGTACGAGGGTTCCCTTCTCTCCACATCCTCTACAACATTTGTCGTTTCCTGTCTTGTTAATTATAGCCATT
Organism: Equus asinus; assembly: GCF_041296235.1. Taxonomy (NCBI): domain Eukaryota; kingdom Metazoa; phylum Chordata; class Mammalia; order Perissodactyla; family Equidae; genus Equus; species Equus asinus. Next base: position 22,874,278 of record NC_091812.1, read on the forward strand.
CTGACCAGAGTGAGGTGATATCTCATTGCAGTTTTGATTTGCATTTCCCTGATAGCTAATGATGTTGAGCATCCTTTCATATGCCTGTTGTTTGTGTATGGTGTAAGGGAATGGTCTACTTTCATTCTTTTGCATGTGGCTGTCCAGTTTTCCCCAACATAATTTATTGAATCGACTCTCCTTTCTCCATTGTATGCTCTTGGCTCCCTTGTGGAATATTTGCTGTCCATAAATGTGTGGGTTTATTTCTGGGCTCTCGATTCTGTTCCATTGATCTGTGTGTCTGTTTTTATGCTAGTACTATGAGGTTTTGGTTACTATGGCTTTGTAGTATATTTTGAAATGAGGGAGTGTGATACCTCCAGCTTTGTTCTTTTTTCTCAGGAATTCTTTGGCTATTCGGGGTCTTTTGCTGTTCCACATAAATTTTAGAATTCCTTATTCTATTTCTGTGAAAAATGTTGTTGGAACTTTGGTAAGGATTACATTGAATCTGTAGATTGTTTTAGGAGATATGGATATTTTAACTATGTTAATTCTTCCAATGCAAGAGCATGGAATATCTTTCCATTTCTTTGTATCTTCTTCAATTTCTTTCAACAACGTTTTATAGTTTTTGGTGTACAGATCTTTCACCTCTTTGGTTAAGTTTATTCCTAGGTATTTTATTCTTTTTGTTGCAATTGTAAATGGGATTGTATTCTTAATTTCTCTTTCTGCGACTTCATTGTTAGTGCATAGAAACGCAACCGATTTTTGTACGTTGATTTTGTATCCTGCGACTTGACTGTATTCTTTTATTGTTTCTAAAAGTTTTTTACTGGATTCTTTAAGGTTTCAATATATAAAATCATGTCGTCTGCAAAGAGTGACAGTTTCACTTCTTCTTTTCCAATGTGGATCCCTTTTATTTCTTTTTCTTGCCTGATTGCTCTAGCTAGGACTTCCAATACTATGTTAAATAAGAGTGGTGACAGTGGGCATCCTTGTCTGGTTCCTGTTCTTAGAGGGATAGCTTTCAGTTTTTCTCCATTGAGAATGATATATGCTGTGGGTTTGTCATATATGGCCTTTATTATGTTGAGGTATTTTCCTTTTATACCCATTTTATTTAGAGTTTTTATCATAAATGGATGCTGTGTCTTGTCAAATGCTTTTTCTGCATCTATTGAGTTGATCATGTGATTTTTATTCTTCATTTTGTTAATGTGCTGTATCACATTGATAGATTTGCAGATGTTGAACTATCCCTGCATCCCTGGAATGAAACCCACTTGATCATGTTGTATGATCTTTTTAATGGACTGTTGTATTCAATTTGCTAGTATTTTGTTGAGGATTTTCGCATCAATGTTCATCAGTGATATTGGCCTGTAATTTTCTTTTTTTGCATTGTCCTTGTCTGGTTTTGGTATCAGGACAATGTTGGCTTTGTAGAAGCAGTTAGGAAGCCTCCCCTCCTCTTCAATTTTTTGGAAGAGTTTGAGAAGGATAGGTATTAAGTTTTCTTTGAATGCTTGGTAGAATTCACCAGGGAAGCCATCTGGTCTTGGACTTTTATTTTTTGGGAGGTTTTTGATTGCTGTTTCGATCTCCTTACTGCTGATTGGTCTATTCAAATTCTCTATTTCTTCTTGGTCCAGTTTTGGAAGGTTGTATGTTTCTAAGAATTTATCCATTTCTTCTAGATTATCCAATTTGTTGGCATATAGCTTTTCATAGTATATTCTTATTATCTTTTGTATTTCTGAGATGTCCATAGTAATCTCTCCTCTTTCACTTCTGATCTTATTTGAGCCTTCTGTCTTTTTTTCTTGGTGGGTCTAGCTAAGGGTTTGTCAATTTTGTTTATCTTTTCAAAGAACCACCTCTTGGTTTCATTAATTTTTTCCTTTTTTTTTTAGTCTCTATTTCATTTATTGCTGCTCTGATTTTTATTATTTCCTTCCTTCTGCTGATTTTGGGCTTTGTTTGTTCTTCTTTTTCCACTACGTTTAGGTGCACTTTTAGATTGTTTATTTGGGATTTTTCTTCTCTGTTGAGGTAGGCCTGAATTGCTATAAACTTCCCTCTTAGAACCGCTTTTGCTGTATCCCACAGATTTTGGCATGTTGTATTTTCATTTTCATTTGTCTCTGGGAATTTTTTGATTTCTCCTTTGACTTCTTCATTGACCCAATCGTTGTTCATTAGCCTTTTGTTTAGTCTCCACATTTTTGTGGCTTTTCTGGTTTTCTTCCTGTAGTTGATTTCTAGTTTCATACCTTTGTGGTCAGAAAAGATGCATGGTATTATTTTGATCTTCTAAAATTTATTGGGACTTGTTTTCTGACCTGATATGTCATCAATCCTCAAGAAAGTTCCATGTGCACATGAAAAGAATGTGGTTTTGTATTCTGTGGTTTTGGGATGGAATGTTCTATATATATGTATGAAGTCCATCTGGTCTAATGTGTCATTTAAGGCCAGTGTTTCCTTAGTGATCTTCTGTTTGGATGATCTATCCATTGGTGTAAGTGGAGTGTTAAAGTCCTCTACTATTATTGTCTTACTGTCTATTTCTCCTTTTATGTCTGTTAACAATTGCTTTATATTTAGGTGCTCCTATGTTGGGTGCATAGATATTTTACAAGTGTTATATCTTCTTGTTGGATTGTTCCCTTTATCATTATGTAGTGCCCATCTTTGTCTCTTTTTACAGTTTTTGTTTTAAAGTCTGTTTTGTCTGATACAAGTATTTCTACCCCCACTCTCTTCTTTGTCATTTGCATGGAATATCTTTTTTCATCCTTTCACTTTCAGTTTGTGAGTGCCTTTAGGGCTGAAGTGTGTCTCTTGTATGAAGCATATACACGGGTCTTGTTTTTTTATCCACTTGGCCACCCTATGCCTTTTGATTGGAGCGTTTAGTCCATTGACATTAAAACGAGTTATTGAGGGGCCCAGCCCAGTGGCACAGTGGTTAAGTGTGCACTTTCTGCTTCTCAGTAGCCTGGGGTTCACTGGTTCGGATCCTGGGTGCAGACATGGCACCGCTTGGCAAAAGCCATGCTGTGGCAGGCGTCCTACATATAAAGTAGAGGAAGATGGGCATGGATGTTAGCTCAGGGCCAGTCTTCCTCAGCAAAAAGAGAAGGATTGGCAGTAGTTAGCTCAAGGCTTATTTTCCTAAATAAATAAATAAAGTAGCTATTGATAAATATTTATTATAAGCATTTATTGCCATTTTGTTACTTTTTTCTGGATTTTTTAGTAGTTCTTCTCTGTCCCTTTCTTTTTCTCTTGCTCTCTTCCCTTGTGGCTTTCTTTAGTGATTGGTTTGATTTCTTTTGTCCTACATTTTTGCTTACTTATTATAGGTTTATGATTTGTGATTACCATGAGGATCCTATTTAATATTCTATGTATATAACAGTGTATATCAAGTTGATAGACTCTTTAGCTTGACCTCTTTCTCAAAGCTCTACCTTTTCTCTCCCCTCCTCCCACATTTTATGTTTTTGAAATCATATATAATGTCTTTTTTATTGTGTCTATGCATTACCCTTTTATCATTGAAATAGGTGACTTTAGTACATGTGTCTTTTAACCTTCATATTATCTTCACAGGCAGTTGATCTGCTACCTTTACTATATTTTTACCCTTACAAGTGATTTTATTGCTTTTTGGGGGGGTTGTTTTTTTTTTATAATGTGTTTTTATCTCTATTTGTGGTCATCACTTTCCCATTTAAATAGGTCCCTTCAGCATTTCTTGTAGAACTGGTTTCTTGGTGATAAACTCCTTTAATTTTTTTTTGTCTGGGAAGCTCTTTATTTCTCCTTCCATTCTGAATGGCAACCTTGATGGATAAAGTATTCTTGGCTGTAGGTTTTTTCCTTTTAGCACTTTAAATACATCATGCCATTCTCTTCTCGCCTGCAGGGTTTTGGCTGAGAAGTCTGCTGATAGCCTTATGGGCTTTCCCTTGTATGTCACTTGTTGCCTTTCTCTTGCTTCTTTTAGGATTCTCTCTTTATCTTTAATTTTGGACATTTTAATTACAATGTGTCTTGGTGTGGGCTTCTTTGGCCTTATCTTGTTTGTAACTCTCTGTGCATCCTGTACTTGGATGTCTGTTTCCATCCTTAGGTTAGGAAAATTTTCATCTATTATTACTTCAAATAAATTTTCTGCCCCTTTGTCTCTCACTTCTCCTTCTTGGACACTTATAATCCAAATATTTAGTGTGCTTGATATTGTCCCAGAGTTCCCTTAGACTGTTTTCATTCTGTCTAATTCTTTTGTCTTTTTTCTGTTCAACTTGGGTGATTCCCTCTAGTCTTTTGTCTAGCTTGCTGATTCATTCTTCTGCATCCTCTACTCTGCTATTGAGTCCCTTTAGTGAATTTTTCATTTCCAGCATTGTGTTCTTCATTTCTGATTGGTTGTTTTTCATATTTTCCACTTCTTTGCCGATGAGCTCACTTCTCCCAATATCTGTGAGCATCCACATGAGATTTTGGCTGAACTCTTTTTTGAGTAGGGCACTTATTTCTGTTTCATTTAGTCCTTTTTCTGGGGTTTTGTCCTGTTCCCTTGCTTAGAATGTATTCCTTTGTCTCCTCGTTATGCCTCTTTCTCTGTGCTTATATCTATGTATTAGGTGAGTCAGCTATGTCTCCAAATCTTGGAGAAGTGGCCTTATGTAAGAGATGCCTTATGAGGCCCAGCAGTGTGCTTCCCTCTTGTCACCAGCCCAAATGATCCAGGAGCGACCCCTTTGTGGGACACTTGTGTCTTCCTGCTGTGGCAGGGTTGCTCTTACTGTAGGTACCCAGAGAGTTTAATCTTTCCTTCCCTGGCCAGCTGTTTGTAAATCCTGTTTGGGGAGCCTCAGCACTGTTGGCTAAAAAGTCTATCAGCACACTCCTGTTTTCCTCTTAATTTTAGTTTTTTTTAGTTTTCCTCTTAATTGGGTTGGTACCCAGTGTAGCTGGTTGCTAGGCTCAGGGGTTTACAGTTGCTATAGGCCTCAGGCCTACAAGGCTGTTGTCAGTTCTCTTAGGAGTGCAGCTGAGTGGGGCTGGCCCTTGACAGAGAGCACTCAAATTTTTCAGGCTTTGGAAGGTGGGGCTGATACTTTTCATGGCTATTTGTGAAGCACAGGTCTTCTACCACTGATAAGCCTCACCCCCACAGGACCACATACACTGTCAATGCAGTCCTGGTCCGTGTACAATTCCCAACCCCCTGGAGCATACCCCAATGCCCCACTGCAGAGGTCCCCATCTCTCCACCAATGCCGCCCACAGTTCACCTGGTCCTCACACAGGCCCTGCCCCACAGAGGCAGACACACTCCCCTGCCTGTAGAGGATCAAGGCACCCAGTCAATGCAGGCTGACAAGTAGCCTGAGGGCTTGCTGTTGGGTGGGGCTGGTCCCTAGGGCAGGCTGCCTGCCCTGGCTCACCTGGATTAAATCTGGGCTCTAGTGAGTGTGGTAGACCCTGGGCTAACAGGCCAAGGCTAGAACCTCAGTGATGTCCACTGGGGTCTGTGTCAGCGTGCCTGGACCAGCTCAGAACAATGGCCCCCACCAATGTCTCAGTCTCCGGAGAGGTCCTTCCTCTCACCAAGATGCCAGCAGAGCCCACCAGGTGAGTCTCTCTTCACCAAAGGACTGTCAGCCTTCTCTCTGGCGATTTTAGGTTGCCGAAATGGTGAGTTTTTGTGTGGGCCCTTTAAGACCTGGGTCTTTTCAGCTTTCATCTGAAAACTTTTCTGGGGTATCCTCACTGCAGTTAATAGCCAGCAAGACCCTCATCTCAGTTGTGCTGAGTCTGAAGGATGCTTATAGCAGTATCGGCCCCTCCTCCGGAACTCACTCCTCCAGGGAGAGCTGCGTACCTTAGGGTGGCTCCCGCTGGCCAGCTGAGAAGCTTCACTGCCCCCAAAGGTGGCTTTTTTCCTCTCCAGCAAGAATTTCTGCCTCTTCCGCCTTAATCAGGACTGTCCCTTGTTGTGGGGGTTCTTTTTATCCAGTTTTCAGTTTTCAATCCAGGGTAATTTTTCCAAAAATGGTTGTAACCTGGTTGTGTTCATGGGAGGAGATGAGTTCAGAATCTGCTTTCTGCTTACTCCGCCATTTTGACAAGATCTCCATATTTTATATTTTTTAAATTCTCTTCTTAAAAAATTCCCTCCTAGTAATCACTGTTCTTCCAATTAGCGTTAGTACCAAAAGTAAAAGACTGTCACTGTTCATATCCTTCGTCTTTCCTTATATCTTCCACACTCTCTTTTTCTCTTTACTTCTTACTAAGACTCCTTGTGAGGGATTTTCTTTCTTTTTTTAAATTCTGTGAATTTCTTTAATTGCTCAATTTTCTAAAATATTCTTTATTGCCTTCAGTCTCTGATTCTGTCTTCAGACCTTAAAGAAAGCCTTTAGATGTTTTTTTTTTTTTTCTAATTTGTGCCTAGCTCAGAATTAGGCATGGTATAAAAATAAAAGAGATAGAATCCATCATTTCTGTCTTTTAAAAGCTTACTACTGGGGATCCAATATATTTTGGAAGCCTTTGAAAATTTTATTTATGGCTGAAGACAGAAGACATTCATAGAAATGACAGCAAAAGGTTTCTTATAAACTTCATGTGTAGTATAGACTGAACATGTTATGGAAATTTCTAGAAGGAAACACAAACTTCTTCCCAACATCTCTTTCAAGATCCATATTTCCAAGTGCTGTCTAGATAAGTCACAGGTTGATCAAATTCAGCAAGTTTAAAATCAGTATCATCATTCTACCACCTCCTATTGTTGCTCCAGTTTTCTATATATGGTTAGTAATCATTCTAATTTTAATTCACCAGTTCAGTTTCCTATAAGCTGTCCTTGAAGCTGTCACTCTCATTCTCCACATCCAATCTCCACAATGGTTAACTCTAGCTTCTAAATACCTCTCAATTCTGTCCCCACTCCCTCTCTTTTGTTCCCACAACGATTGTCTTAGTGAGTAAACCATCTCACTTGGATCATTGCTTCCATTTCCCAACTCATTCCCCTTCCTGCTCATTCACTACCAGAGAAATCTTTCTAAAATATACATCTCAACAGAAAAGAGCCCACTGATGGTTTCTTATGACTTAAGGGATAAAGTGTAAATCCTTCTTTTCAGCCCATGGGACCTGTCATAGTGTGACTACGGCCTTCCTTTCCAGCCTTGCCCTTGTCACCATTCATGAGCACCCTACATTCCAGGTTCGTGGAACTTCTTATCATTCTCTGAACACCTCGTACCTTTTCACAAATCCAAGCCTCTACTCCCTCTGTTTCCTTCATCAATAATATCCATCCCTCACTCGCCTTGAATCCACATGCCTCCTACAGGACCCAGTTCCAGTGAGTAACTTTTCACAAATCATCCAGTAGAATCAGTCTCCCCTTACTTGTCTCCCCCAGCACTGTGTTCGTGCCTCTATTATAGCATTTTTCAAATATATTTAAATAATTTACTGATATATCTCTCTCCTGAACACCTCAAATATATGAATTTTTGACATTCATCTTTAGTTTGCCATATCTACTACGGTGCCTGGCACAGTAGCTAGCCAACAGATGTCGAATGAATAAATAAATGCATTATAGACGGCACTTATAGAGGATGTTGGACTTCAAACTTTGCCTAAAGAAATTAAATAGTTGGCCTGTTGAAGAGTCCACAAATACTCAGTCCTCATCGGAACAAACCCCATTACAAGAAATGATTCATCCAAAGTTTTTTCTATGTATAAGCTTAAAATATTAGCACTTTGCTGGGTTGATTATAAATAATTTTCTTTCTCTAAATGCAGTCTGTGTAATAACCAGTCTTCAGAACTGTAAAGATCTAATGGATAAGAAGAGAACAGAATTTTTCACATATCATTGGGTCTGTTATCAAGTAGAAATTATTCTCGAATACATCATCTATCCTCATCCACTGCAGAAAGGAGACACTCGAAATACCCAACTCTCATTGCAGAGCAAACTAATGTAACCCTCAGTAGAGCCAAGAAGCTTGGAAGGACAAGAAGAAGGAAGACAGGTGAGTGTATGGCATATTTCTCATTTTACTGTGAAATCAAAGAACATGTTTTTACTCACTGATTTACTTCTAAGCAATTGAGCACCGCCTCTGTTTCACTTAAGCTCTTTCAGAGATACAGTTTGTGGAGGGAGGGGTTGGAGAGACAATATTTCACAATTAGACAAAGTAATGAATATTTTTGGGTGGCTGTGGGCATTCATTGTAATGATATACAATTCTTATCATTAATCTTATGGAAGGCAACATACGTTTGATTTTAGTGTTTGTTCCCTTGAAAGGTTTCCTCTTGGCCCTTGAGTTTCCACCTCTAAAGTACGTTTTGGGACTTGGGCAGGATTTGCATCTTTCCCATCTCAAATCTCTGATTTTATCTAGATCAGTAGTTCTCAAAGTATGGTCTAAGAACCTCTGGGGGTCCCTGAGACTATCAGGGAGTCCATCAAGTCAAAACAACTTTCATATTAAAAGAGGATGCATGGACATTGGAATTTTCCAGAGTAATATTGCAACAGATTGAATGCAGAAGCAAGTATGAGAATCTAGCTGTCTTTGTGCCAGACACTAGAGATTTGCAGAAATGTAAAATAACTCCACTTTCTCACTAAATATTTTTGTTTTAGAAAATAGTTATTTTTCATTAAAAAAAAATTACTTACCATAGCTTGTAATAGATTTACTTTTGTGTTTTTGATGAATGAGTAGATTTGCTTAAGTTTGTCAGCTGTAATTTCTAATATGGTAAATACTGATAGATATAGCCCACATAAACTCAAGCTCTTTTGGGCTCCTCAATCATTTTTAAGAGTATTAAAGTATCTTGAGAATCAAAAATTGAGAACTGCTGATTTAGATAAAACTTTGGTCTAAACAGAGGTAAAACTTGCAAGTTTGGTACCCAAGCCAAATTATTCAAATTACTCTTGAAATACTTATTTCCAACAGAGCTTCGTAAAACACCTGGTCTCAGGATCTGACTTTTCCATTAACTTGCTGGGTAATTTCATGATATCAATTAGTTGTTTGAGTGTCAACCATTTTTATCTGTAAAATGAAGATGATAATAATAATAGCTAAAGCTTATTGAATGTTTTACTAAGTACCAGGCATTGTTCTAAGTGCTTCATTTTTACTAATAACTTAATTCTCATAGCAACCCAATTAAGAAGGTACTTATTATCTCCGTTTTACAAAGAAAATGAAAGCATAGAAAGGCAAAGTAACTTGTCCAAGATCATACACTTAAAAAATATTAGAACTGAGATTTGAACCTCTACAATGTGGGTTCTGATACATGACTACAGTTATTAGATGCTTTTATGCCACATAATATGAAAGTTTCCCAAACACCGAAAGCCATAAATGCAGAATGCTGCTCTCCAGGCTTTCATCTTTGGCTTGGTAAAAGCTACCTCCTCAGCTTGTCTTTTAGTTTTGACTTAAGTCCCTTGTAAGTTCTTTCTCTAATGTTATTTTCCAGATATGAGCCACTGGGATATACAAATAAGATTGTCACATTACTCCAGACATTTATGTTAAGTTTCCTAATTTGTAAAATTGCAAATGGACCAAATAAAATCTAAGGGCTGAATGTGACTCATAAGCTATCAGGGCGCAAACTCTCGTATAATAGAACCAATTCAACGTCACTTCATGTTATTAGCGTATCACACTTCGTGTGATATTAGACCAAAAATGTTGGGAAAATTACACAGTTATAAAAAAAAAAGTAACAATACTATGACTATCAGTTCATAGAATGGGGCTACTTGAACATACAGGAACTATCCAGAGAACATATTATTTGAAATATTGACTCGGAAAAGCTGAATGTTAGTTCCTGAAAAAGTACAAGGAGAAAAAGGCAAAAGGAAGGAAAAGCAGATCAACTCAGTCCCCAACTCAAAACACACCGGTGGCTTCCAAATATAATTAAAATAAAATCCAAACTCCAATTGCGGCCTTTACTACCCTGCACGGTCTGCCCTCATAGCACTCTTACCCCTCATCTCTACACTCTGGTCAGGCACATTTCCTTTTTGCCTCTCCAACATACTAAGTCAGGGTCTTTGGGTTGCATTGCGTTTCCCTTTGCCTTGGAAATCTCTTCTTCCAAATCTTCAGCTTAAAGTCTCTTCCTTGAAAAAGCCTTCCCTGACTTCATATAATTAGCCCTGCCAGCCCCACTGTTGACATTATAATACCCATTTTACTATTTTTTAGGACTTGCATATACTAGCTACAAAGTGTCTTGTTTATTTATTGGTTTAATTTGTTTATTTTCTTTCTTCTCTCACTAAACAGTACACAAACAACAGAGAACTTGTCTTCTATCCCCAACAATGCCCAACATCTAGAAAGCACTTGATAAATGTTTTTGAATGAATGTTGAACAAATAGAGGACTCTGAAATATGTGCTAGTTGTGCATAATCATTGACACATAGCTTCAAATATGTGTGGAGCCATTGCAGAAAAATATTCTTCATCCTTCTGGGGATAATTTCTTTCTCCTTATTGCTCAAAGGAATGTGGGTTACTGCAGCCAAATTTCCCTGGCATGTTTGAATAATTAGCTAGAGAGATGAGATATTGAGAGACAAGGTCTAATAGATACTCTGACTGGGCTCAGTGGAGTGCCTCTAGATGCATTATTGATTATGCATGCATTCAGCCTCTTGCTGTTCGCACCTCGGCACTTACATCAAGGAACCAACTCTGGGTGGATGTATCTAAAACCATCTGAATAGAATTCATTTATTCCAGCAATTAAAAATAAATATGGTCATGATGTTACTACAAAAAAGGAATACTTATTCAGTATAGTACTTAAGGAGTTCTATTAAACTTTGCATTCTTGAGACAATCCATAGATATGACACATTAAATAATATTGGGCCGTATTTTACTAGGAATTGGTGTTTCTCTTGCTTGTCAGTGCACAGTAGATAATTTGAATGAAAATATGTTGGCTAAAGAAACAGTGAGCTGATAGCAGCTTTCGATCTGGGAAATTTGCCAATCTTGATAGCATCACATGTGCAAAGTATATTAAGGAAAGTCCTCATCTCTCTGTATTTAACTTCTTTATTAAGAACTTTCCCACACAATCTGAAGAGAGATCTGAACAAAGAAGTAAGATATTAAAATGGCTTCTCCACTCTTGAACTCACAAATGGACTTCCTACCCGGAAGGATTAACTTCTTGTCCTGGTCATTTGATGATGCATGACGTCCTTTGAAAGGAAATGCTTCTGAGATAACTCCAGAATGTTGAGTCCTAGAGCTAACTCTTTTTCTAGAGTGTACTTCTTGAAAACAACCTTCGAGAAAACATTATGAGACCTTGGGTTTGCCCATACAAATGGAGATCCAGTACCACTAGTCTACAGAATCTCTCCCATGAAAGGTCAATAGTTACTTCCTAATGACTGAGTCCAGAAACCTTTATTTCATCTCCATCCTGTGCTCGTAATTGACTCCCTCTCTTCTTTAGACTTCTGAGAACCAGCACATTCCAACTTTTCACTGACACTCCAGAGCTCATTTTTGGCTTCTAGTTCTGCTCTTTAACCTTTGTAACAATTTTAAAAGTGGAAATTGGCGAATAAATATCAATAAAGAAGAAAAAAATGATCACACCTTTATTCAGGAAAGCCTCTGTATCTGTATCTATATTTGGGTTTTATGTCACTTGTATTTCAGTGTGGTGCCCTGAAGTTTGTATTGCATGATTACATTCATTAATTGATTTTATCCTCCTCTAATAGTGACTAGACAGCTGTATTAGTTGTGTTAGTCAGAGTTCTTCAGAGAAATAGAACCAATACAATGTGTGTGTGTGTGTGAGAGAGAGAGAGAGCGAGACAGAGAGAGAGATTGGCTTATTTTAAGGAATTGGCTCACACTATTGTGGAGGCTGGCAAGTCCAAAATCCACATGGCAGGCCAGCAGGCTGGAGACTCAGGGAAGAGTTGATGTCGCAATTCCAAGTCTAAAGGCAATCTGGAGGCAGAGTTCCTTCTTCCGGGGGATCTCAAGCTTTTCTCTTAAGACTTTCAACTGACTAGATGAGGCCCACCCACATTTTGGAGAGTAATTTGCTTTACTCAAAGTCTACTGATTTAAACAGTAATCATATCTAAAAAATACCTTCACAGCAACATCTAGCTGGTGTTTGACCAAAAACTGAGTACTATGGCCTAGTCAAGTTGACACATAAAATTAACCATCACAATATTATTTATTAATATTATTAATTAACTAATATTATTCACAAATAAAAAGAAACAAGCTATCAAGCCATGAAAAGATATGGAATAACCCGAAATGCATGTTCTAATTAATATTATTATTAATATTAAGTTTATATTATTCTAATTTTACAGATAAGGAAACAGGCTTTCTAAGACTTATTTAACCAAAATTACCAGCTACCACTTGTTGGCGCTCACACTAGAAACCAGATGTTTTTAATCCTCATTGTATGCACATTCCACTAGCCATATTGCCTCTTACATTATTACAGTAGATTTCAATTTCTGTGGGAGTAAGTTTTACATTTTCTCCAATGAGATACTCAGAATCCAGACAATATTTAGCTCTTACTTCATGGCCAAAACTCCACACCTGCCAAATGTCAAGCTCATAGAACTCCCTTTGAGGAGGTGAATATTGACACATATAATGTGAGCTAAGGGTAAACCAAGACACCAAGTTTGGAATGTCACTCTAGAGAGTACTTCAGAATTCGCAAAAACTACATCACCTCTCAACATGAATTTCCAAATTCCAGAAGTATTTTTTAGCACTCAGAGCCAGACAGCGCAGAACATAAAACTGTATATCAAAAATGAACCTTGATGTGAAAGACAATGTCCAAAGAGTGAGAAGACAAGCCACAGACTGGCTATTTGCAAAAGACATAGCTGACAAAGGACCGTTATCCGAAGTATATAAAGAACTCTTGAAACTGAACAATAAGGAAACAAACAACCTGATTAAAAATTGGACCAACGACCATAACAGACATCTCACTAAAGAGGATATTCAGATGGCAAATAAACAGATGAAAAGGTGCCCAACGTCATCTGTCATTAGGGAATTGCAAATTAAAACAATAATGAGATAGCACTACATGCCTCTTAGAATGGCCAACGCCTAGAACACTGACAACACCAAATGTTGGCGAGCGTGTGGAGCAACAGGAACTCTCAATCATTGCTGGTGGGAATGCAAAATGGTGCAGCCACTTTGGAAGACAGTTTGGCAGTTTCTTACAAAACTAAACATACTCCTACCATTTGATAAGCAGCAATCATGCTCCCTGATTTTTACAAAAAGGAGTTGAAAACTTACGTCCACACAAAAACCTGCACGTGGATGTTTACAGCAGCTTTATTCATAATTGAAATACCTGGAAGCCACCAAGATATTCTTCAGCAGGTGAATGAATAAATCAACTGTGATACAACCAGACAATGGAATATTATCAGCACTAAAAAGAAACAAACTATCAAGCCATGAAAACACATGGAAAAACTTAAATGCATATTACTGAGTGAAAGAAGCCAATCTGAAAAGGTTACATACTGTATGATTCGAACTATATGACATTCTGGAAAAGGAAAACTATGGAGACAATAAAAAAGTCAGTAGTTGCCAAGGGTTAGTGAAGAGAGAGAGACGAATAGGCAAAGCACAGAGGACTTTTAGGGCCGTGAAGCACTTCTGTATAATACTATAATGGTGGATGCATGTCATTATACATTTGTCCAAATCAATAGAATGTACAATGCCAAGAGTGAACTCTAGTGTAAAGTATTGACCTTGAGTGATAATGATGTGTCAATGCAGGTTCTTCAATTGTAAAATGCACCACTGTTGTACAGGATGTTGATAGTGGGGAGGTCGTGAGTGTGTGGGGGATGGGAGTATATGAAAACTCTATGCAGTTTCACTCAGTTTTACTGCAAACTCAAAATTTCCCTAAAAAAAAAACTCTATTTTTATAAAAAATGAACTTTGCATTGTGAGGATAAAAGTCTGAATAAAACTGTAAACCATGAGAGACTACAAGTTAGAGAAATATGCATAAAGCAATATCTTCGAATAGTGAACTGCAGTGAGTTGTACCAGAAAGCTTGCTGCTGTAAATTTGGATATCTGGGTCGAACCCCAGCTCTGTTACTCACTTGGTGGTTTGATCTGGGAAAATTCTCTCAATCTCTAGGCGACTTGTCTAAACAGCTAATTAGTAACCTAATCAGAACAGCAGCTTTGGCTGTCTATTTACAGCTAAGTGTCTACATGATATTTTCACTCAGATGTTGAAACGGTTCGCCAAATTTGGCATGTCCAGAATCTAACACATGATCTTCTCCCTCTCTGTCAAACGTGGCCCTCATCCAGTGTTACTCTCTCTAACAAATGGCAGCGTCATCCATCTATCTGCTCAAACCTTGAAATTATCCTTGACATCTTTCTTTCTCTCCCACTTTGACATTGTTTAGCCAATCATCAGGTCTTGTCAATTTTACCTTCTAAATAACTCACATTCTTTCCCTTCTCTCCATTTCCAATGTTGCTATCCTAGTCCAAACTACCATCATATCTCACCTGGACTGTTCATCTCACTGTTCCACTCACATCCTTCCTGGCCACCCCTCACCCAATCCAATAAAGTCAATCTGAATAATCTTGTGAAATGCAAATATAATCGTGTCACTCCTCCCGTAGTGAAATATCACTTCCTAATAAACCCTTCCCCAACCTCAAAGACCTTGATCAATCTCATGACGCTGTCTCTCCCCTGCAGAGTTCTTGTGCAATTTTACATTTATTCGTGTAATTATTTTATTAATACATAAATAGAATCTATGTTCTCTGACCACATAATATGCCCAGTATAGAAGGAGTCTATAGAAGGATTCAATGGATATGCTTGAATGAATATATGTAAAATTAATAGAATGAAACACTTTAGACTTCTAAAATAATTATTAATCCTGCATCTTGATTCCCCCCAAAAAATGATCTAAAGTTGTTGAAAGTGGTCCCTTCTTGTTTATCTAATCTGTGTTTCTAAAAGGCTACTGTAAACAGGAAAGAAAATACCCCCTCACACTCACTTGGAAAGGTGACGCAGGGAAAGTGTAGCGAAAACTCTCAAGAGGAGGCTAAGGGACAGTTTGGTCGATGGTGAAGGCACAGAGCTGGATGTATTTACAGGAGAGAGAGAGAAAGAAGGTGAGGACATGCAAACCACATCCCCTGGAGAGTTCAAAGAGGGCTTAGTCAAATGTGAGCTGAGTTTGAGAGTAAACCAGGCAAATCTACTCCCTGAGGAAGGGAGTGACTTTCTAGAGTTTTAACAGGGGAAAGCAAGAAATAGAACAATCCAAAATATGTACCATAAGAGCAACAAGAAGGCAGGCCACTGCTTCAAGGAAGTCTAAAAGAAGGGTTCCCCTTATTCAGAGTCATTAAAACTGCATTGGCAGACGTTCAAGGGATCAAAAATTTGGCAGGATGGGAGAAGGAGGATTTGCCAGATTAATATACCAACCACTGACAAGAAATCTGTCTATGTTAATTAAGCATATTTATATACATGTATGGTAAGAGTTCTTGTCCCATATATCAGACAATCCCAGGACAGCTGGGAGAGGGAAATATCACAGTCCTATCATATCCTGTAATACAGTGGCATCTGGATAGTATATTAGTAAACCAATACGAGTATTTCACTCCTATCCCAGTAGATGCTAAACCATCAACATCTTTGTTTTTAAGAGCTTTTAGCTGAAAATACAGCAAATATAGATGCTACCATGTGAAAGAGCATCCTGTCATCCGTTAAACAAGACTGGATATTCCTCCTGGGCAGAGTGTGTGAAGTTAGGATTTTTCTCTTTTGAAAAGTAAGGTTTGGAGAAAACTTTCAGATGGTGTCCAACTTAGACTACATTTCCTCCTTCTCCCTCTCAGAACCTATTCAAGTTATGTTGAAGTTCTAAATCTATAATCGAGAAAATAACACATTTGGGGGAGTGACTTTCAACAAATATCTAAGACAGAAAAGAAATAAAAGAGTGTCAAGTGAAATAGAAAGGAGAAACCTGCAGACTAGGATACTGGTGGAGGGAATTTCAATGGTGGAGGGAGTAGCATCCTGGAGTTACTGTGAAATGCAAATCAGCACATCAGTGGATGGGACTTGGAGGTGGGCTGAAAAAATAGGGTTAATAAAAGGTCCTTATATATGAATGATCAACCCCCTCACCCTCTTCTCTTACAACTTCATACATGACAATAAGCTTCCCACTCACTCCCAGTAGGGCTAAGCCTGCCAATTGACAAGTGCTCCCTGTATACACAGAGCTCTCAGAGGGCCTACCTATTTCCACACTGAAGTGTGTGAACAGGTACCCAGAAATCAGAGGTCATTTGAAGAAAACTAACTGCATGCAAAAGAAAGACCAAAGTAAACAAATAGAGAAACTGAACCTGGAGGAAATTGATTCAAAAAAGTTTCTTAATCTCTCGTAGATATACTCAGAAATGTTCAAGAAGACACAGGATCTATGAAAGAAGAACAGAATGCAATGGAAAAAGGAAAAATCAGAAAAACGAGAAAATGCTCTTAAAAGTATGATTGAAAAAATTAAAAATTCGATCAGAAGTTTAAAAGATAAAGCTGAAGAAATCGTCCAGAATGTGGAACAAAAGAGAGTGAGAGAGAGAGAGAGAGAAATAGAGAGAGAGAATCAATCTAAGATGTCAGAAATTTGGTTAATAGGAATTCTAGAGAGAACAGAGAAAACAAAGGGAAGATTACTAGCAAAATAGTCAGAAATGAAAATTTTCCAGGACTTAAAGGGATCCAACAGATATTAACAGAAGATCCGTGCTTAAACACATCTTAACGAAATTCAGAATAAGGATAGAGAAGTCTAACATCTGAGAAAGAGAGAGAGAACAAACCAACCACAGAACATACAAAGAAACAGGCAGGAGTCAGGCAGCTGTCAGATGTCTCATTAGACGTAGCAGAAGCTAGAACACAGTTGTGCAAGATTTTCAAAATACTGAAGGAAAATATTTTGATCCTGGAAAACGACATTGTGACAAATTTTCAGGTAAATGTGAAAGAAACATAAATCCATTTTTGGACATGTAAGCCCTCAGCAGTTTACTTGTATCCTGTAGAAGTTGCTTGAAGATATTCGTCAGCAAAACAAGAGTGAAATCCAAGAAAGAACATGTAAGATATAAAGAACACATTAGTTATTATAAGTATAGCAAAGTAAGCGTGTCTTTCTTAAGAGGGGGATGGCAATCATAAAACCCAGAAAAAAACATACAAGAAAGAAATGGCCTAATATAAAACAGATTAAAATATAATATCATAACTGAGCAATTGACGGAGTCTAAGAAAGAAGTCTCTTTTTTGTCAGTTTTATCTTTCACGCTGAGTGATGACACTGGAATTGTAGAGGATAAAATGGAATCATAGCTCATATTGGCTCTACAGTGAATGATATTTACATACTAGAGAGCAATATGTGTAATTGTCAAGGGAATTGTGGGAGAATACAAACATGGCCACAATTCTCCACCTTTCTCTGTAAGCACACCACTGCAACGTAACTTACCAGCAACACCCAACAAGAGATGGAGTCTGTTTCCTTTTCCCTTGAATCTGGGCTGATTTGATGACTCCCTTTGCCAATAGAATGCAGTGTAAGTGACAGTGTGCTATTTCCAAGCCTAGGCTTGGCCTGCTTCTCCTCTCTTTCTCTCTCTTCCTCTCTCTCTCTCTCTCTCTCTCTCCCCTGGAACCCCACTTGCTGGTGATGACTGCTGATGAGTCATGTGAACAAGATCAGACTAGCTTGCTGGGTGATGAAACACACATGGCCTAGTCTACCCCATGGCCCCAACCAACATCTAACTTCCAGAAGCAGGTCTGCCTCACTGTCTACAGATGCTAGAATGAACCAGCCAAGCACCAAAGAACTGCCCAGTTAAGGCCACCCCAAATATTTGGCCCATAGGATCATGAGGTAAGGAAATGGCTGCTGTTTTAAGACATTGAGATTTTGGTGAGGTTTGGTACATGGCAAAAGCTACTTCAAGCAGGAATACACTCCAGAGCGAGACTACATTGATGCTAATCCTGGCTCCCCCATTGTAGCTCTGTGGCTTTGAGCACTAGTTATCTTCCCAGTGCTTCAGGTTCGTATCTGTAAAATATGAGCGAAATACTATATCCACCTCAGAGTGTTGTTCGAGGATTAATATATGTAAATATATATGTTAAAAAGTTTGATTATTATATGTAAATCAATTAGAATGGTACCTGGCATTGTAGCAATCAATTAATATTAGCTATTATTATTTAAAATGTAAAAATTTGAATGGTATTTATTGATTTTAAACATCTAGAATTACTCACAAAGCAAAGATCACTTAACAACATCTGTAGAACGGAATGACAATGTTACCAGTCTTGTGAAAGTGCAGCTATCAGAAGCTGGGGGGTAGGGACATGAAAGAACAGGTGGAAGGACGGGTAGGGGGTTAATATAGTCATCAGATAAAGCGAGGAGTCAAGAGACACTATCTAAAATTAACAAAACAAAGACATATAATAAAATGAAATACAGATTATATGAAAATGCCTGACTTTACAAAGGCAACAAATGAGAAGCTGAATTGTGATAGAATTATCAAAAATTAAGAAAATGGGAGAAATAAAGGTGGGAGATGGAATAACGGAGCTCACTTCTCATATATCATCTCTTATCTGTCATAGCAACAAGAAGACAGATAAAGATGAAAACTCAAGATTTGTGCTCGATGCATATTTACTTAGGGACATAAAATGGAAAACATAGATTGCCTCTGCAGGAGACTGGGATGGGAAAAGGTGGAACAATGAAAATTCTTCTATTCTATCAGTTTTCTTAAGTATGTACACATAATTTTGATAGTTTTTCCTTTTTGTAAAAGTAAGGTACAAAGAAGATTCCCCAAACCATCTGAGCTTCCCAGTTTTAGGTGAAAAAATATAATTTTTCTTAAAAACGAAATCTGGTAAACTTTTACAATATTCAAAAGGTTGAAAGCTTTCACAAAACCATCTTAAGATATATCAGTATTAGTAAATAACTTAAATGTTTGCATGCTGGGGATTCAGAAAGTTAAAATTTTGGATTCTAAGTGGAGTGCACTTTATGCCAAAAAAATTTAAGGGCTGGACCTGTGGCACAGCAGTTAAGCTCTCACACTCCGCTTCGGCGGCCCAGGGTTAGCAGGTTCGGATCCTGGGCGCAGACCTAGCACCACTCATCAAGCCATGCTATGGTGTCCTCCCACATAGAAGAACTAGAACGACCTACATCTAGGATATACAACTGTGCACTGGGGCTTTGTGGAGAAGGAAAAAAAAAGAGGAAGATTGGCAACAAGTGTTAGCTCAGGGCCGTTTTCAAAAAATAAATTAATTAATTAAAGAATTGAATAAAAGAAGGAGGGTCAACCCTGTCTCCTAGTGATTAAATTGAGCTTGCTTTGCTTTGGCAGCCAGGGTTTGCTTCCCAGGTATAGACCTACACCACTCATCAGAAACCATGCTGTGGCAGCTACCAATATACAAAATAGAGGAAGATTAGCCTAGATGTTAGCTCAGGGCCAATCTTCCTCAGCTGAAAAAAATTAATTAATTAAAAAAATAAAAGAAGGGGAGACCCTCTCCTCTACTTCATGCTTACTTTGCCTCTCCCTCATTTCCTGGAACCTGTATAATCTCTCTCCTACATTCCATGGGAGCCCGTGGCCTCACCCCCTGCTTTCTCTATGGTACAGCAAGAAGAGCATCAACTTGGAATAAGACCTCAGAGTTTAGTTCCAGCTCTGCTACTTCTGTTCTGTGTGACTGTGGTCAGGCTACTTCTCATGATGGAAAAGCAATGCCTCCCTCCCTGGCTGTCTTTCAGAATTAAATAAGATAATATATTTGGATGTACATATAGAGAGATGCACTATCTTGCACATGGTAATTACTCAATAAATAGGCATTCCCAGGTTGAGGAAGCACAATGAAGGGGGTGCAGTAACACAATCAGAACAAATATTATTGGAACTCCAGTTACCATCCTTACCTTTACCTTCTGTGATCCTAAGCCCCTTTTAAGTCGGGAGTCAAGGGAGACGCCAGAACTCTTCTTGCTGTAGTCATCAGCACCACTAGACATTGGCATCTGCCAATCCTCTCCAAGGGTGAGTCGTGGACAGCTTTATCTCTGCAACAAAGTGCACCCATGGAGATGGAAAAGGGTGATCTTTTTCCAAAACGTTTTTGAAATTATTCCTAGGAAAGGTAAAAAATACTCAGAGATAGAATATTTACTCTAAAATAGGTACATGGGCAGAAATTCATTTTACTTCTAGTACAGGAAAAGAAATGGGCATAATCTCAAACGCAAGAGGAGAGAAAACATCACTTGCCAAGCCTGTTTGGAATGGTGGTTGACTGTCTAAACAGGGATCCTCAGGTCCATAAAAACAGGAGTTCTTGGGGAACTGTGGTTGCAAAATCACTATTTCCATCATTTCATGGAGCAGAAAATCCACAAATCCAGGATCACTAAAGCACCTGGAAAAAATACCCCACATATAATAATAGCCTGTGTGCTGTCATTCGGACACTTCTAAGGCCTCCTTCCAGGGTGGCCATGTAGAGCCAGGAGCAGTAAAGGTGATTCTGAGGGACCATGCTGTAGGATCTTGTAAAATGGCTACCCTCAAAAGGAAGTCAATAAGCTAACACTTTGAAAATCATTCCTCAAAGGTCTATGTTTTTTCCAAAGATTCTATCACGGACTGACCGCCAGACCCCAACGTGCAGCTTATTCCCTCAAGAACCACTCAAATTTTCAAATAATGTTACCAATCATAATTTACCTTGTTTTCTCTGGCCTGACATGTTTTTATTTTCTTTTATCTCAGACTAGAGTACTGACAAGAAATTTCCACTGAAAGTATATCATTTTATTTTTGCTTTTCAGTCTTTTTAGAAAAGAAATGATATAAGTTACATTTCAGAGGAGAGCACAGTATTATCACTTGCCATTAAAGAAACAATTTGTTATTATTCTGGATCAAATGATACATGCGTGGAGAAATAATTGTAGAGTTGCCATGTTTTCTCTCAGAAAGACTCAGTACAGGTAAAGGAATGCTGAGAATGTGCTTTGGCAAACACACACGTCTAGAGCGAGCTTCTCTTCCCACAACAGGACAGGCAGGTTTAAACTGTTTGGGCTCCGTGTGTCAAAACACACACACAAGAAAAAGAAAAAGAAAAAGAAAAATCATTGGAAATCCAAAATGTAACAATGAGTGAAATGTACAAGTATTATGCTTTTGTCAAAATTACTCAATATTTACACTTAAACGTGAATGAGGAAGGCAGGAATTCCAGAATGGTGAAGTAAGGAGCTCAGGAGACCCACTCTTCAGCAAACAACAATTTAACTAGTGAAAATCATCAAAAGCAAGTCTATAAGATCTCTGGAAATTGTCCTGAGGGCGTAAAGCAAATGGAGAAATATTCAATCAAGAAACCGTACTAAACCTTGGTAAGAACAGAAAGAGTCTGTGGAGTTGGAGCTACACTCACTGCATTAGGCACCCACCCACCCGCCACCTCCAGGCTGCAGAAAGTCTACTCCAGGCACGTGAGGCCACGAGGACAGACTCCCTCACGACAGCTCCCAGTCGGGCTGAGTTCCATCCCAAGCAGCCTGCTGGTGCTTCTCATGCGCCTCAGCCCTGTGTTGCAGAAATTCTTGGCCAAGTGGCACAGCCAAGAAGACCAGGTCACTCTTCTTCCAACCAGCCGCCACCCCTAGGGTGGAAGCTCTATTCTAGGCAGGTCAAGAATACTGGAACCCCAATCGCCCCACCCCAGCTCACTCATTTGATGGAGGTTCCATGCAGTAACACCAAGGGTTGCTACCCGTCTTCACTGTAGAGAAGGTAGGAGAAAGGGCTCACTCTGGAAAGCAGGCCCCTAGCTCCAGGGCAGTGGCTCTGGGGTTCTCCCAGGTGGAAAGGTAGGCCATACAGGCAAAGAGCTCTGCCACTCTGCTTGAAGGGACTCACTTTATTTGGAACAAAGAGTGGAGAACTGTATGCCAAGGGTGTGGCTATGTTTCAATAAGACTTTATTTACAAAAACAAATGGTGTTAGAATGAAAACCAGATGTTCAAATACAAACTTGTATATGAATGTTCACCAAAGCACACTTTACAATAGCCAAAAGCTGGAAACAACCCAAGTGGTCATCAACTGATGAACGAATAAACAAAATGTGGTATATCCGTACAGTGGAATATTATTCAGCAATTTTAAAAAATGAGGTACCGATATATGCTGCAACAGAGATGAACCCGGAAAACATTAGGATAAGTTAAATAAGGCAGCCATCAGAAAAGGCCACGTGTTATATAATTTCACTTCTATGAAAAGTCCAGAATAAGCAGATCTATGGGGACAGAGAGTAGATTAACAGTTGCTTAAGGATGATGGGAAGAGGTACGAGAGAATGGCAAGTGACTGCTAGCAAGTACAGGATTTCTTTAAGGAAGATGAAAATATTCTAAAATTTGATTCTGGTGATTGTCACATAACCTTGTGAATTTATTAAAAAACAGCGAACTGTACACTTTAAACGGGTGAAGTTTTTGGTATATGAATTATATCTCAATAAATGTGTTTTGTAAAAAATGAATTCATACTGACCTAAGGTCATATTCTCATCATTACTTTTTAAATTATCTGCAATATCATTTCCTTATAACTTACTTCTCTTCTAGAAGTGAAGTATAGACAATCGTTGTTTAATTGATAAACCTGCTTGCTAGAGTTTTTTTAAGCGTAAATAGATTCGAGGAAAAAAACTGTGAATGGGGCAGGGTGGGAAAAGGTTGGGGCAGGAGGTGGATTTTCTTCCCGCTCAGAGCCTGCAACATCCCACCCACTGTCACTCCCCCAGCTGCTGAGGTCTCAGCTGCTCCTGGGCCCCACTCAGCCCAATAAGGTGTATAAAGAAGGCTGGAACTGTACAAGGCAGACTGACCGTCTCTGTGAGCCCCGGCGCTTAGTTCTCCATGTACCCTCCTTAGCCTGACACACTGACCTCTCCCACCATCCCAGGAGCCCTTTGCCGGTTCCCAGAAGGTCCTCTCTCTTCGGTACAATGCTAGGCACGCTCTTTTCCACAGGTCAGTTGGATGTGGTTTCCCAGTGATCACTCCAGCCTAGGAATATAAAAGCACCACGGGAAAACCAAACTGATTAATTTATAAATGTTGACTACCATATGCATTTTGAAGCACTTATATATGTCATATTTTTACATCGAACATATGACTTAAGATTTCTACATATAATGTTAAATACATGTGCCCTATTTTGAACTTTAAGTATTTCATTTGGTTTGAGTCTGTCACAGGGGCAGACTTAGAAAGAACTTGCTTACACCTTCCAAAACCTGCATTTGTCATCAGCAATAAGTTGCTATTGCAGAAGTTTGGTTATTCAACATATTAAGTGATGAATCTAAGAAAAATTAGAGAATTAATTATGCTTAAAATAAAATAGATGAATACATAAAATGTAATATTTTTAATATCTATGAAGGTCTGCTAGAATGATGTATATTTCACCAGGAACAGTTTGTTCTAACGTATTTCAGCAGGGAATATTTCAATATACCAGCCCTGTATGTAACTAAGTTTTCCTATGACTGTGTTTCTTAATCACTTGAACTTACATCACCCAAAGCACAGTTTGGCGAGAGGCCCCTGATAACCAAGTTGAGTTTCCTGCACTTGGATTAGCCTTAAAAACAGAAAGCCACATTTTATCATGACCAAAAATCTCTAAATAGAGAAGACTGGCTTTGGTTTCTTGTGTCAAGCTCTCTGCATTTGAATGACTTCCAAACTCCACTAAATGTGTTTTTTTCATTCCTCCTATTTATTTTTACATCTCTTAAAGGACGCATATGATCTTAGCTTTGAAGAGACAAGACAAGGTTTCAAAATAACCATTAATGAAAACTTTTAAAGTAGGCATGCCAAAGGAAGGAA
Source organism: Equus asinus (assembly GCF_041296235.1). NCBI lineage: Eukaryota > Metazoa > Chordata > Mammalia > Perissodactyla > Equidae > Equus > Equus asinus. The sequence goes on from NC_091812.1 coordinate 22,898,513, forward strand.
AAATGAAGTCCCGTCTAGACCCAGTCAGCTTTGCTTGACCTGGTTATAGTTAAATGAAATATCAATGGGAAATTCGAGGTAAGCAAACTAGCCAAAGTTCTGCAGGAGGTGGCTCTGATGACTTGAGAAGAATGACATCTGATCCTTCTAAAGAAAACACATTTCTCACAGCTGTCAGCATACTACCAAGGAAGAGAGGGGAAAAAGCTAAAGCATAAATATTACAATTCCTAGAGGATGTCCTTCAAGAAAGGAAGGCTTTGTTTTGGCTGTGTTTATATAAATCTTTGGAATATTTGACCAAAAAAATTCACATAAAAGCAAGTCACAGCCAATGAAGTAGAAACTGGTTCAGTGTGTCCAAACACACTCCAGGCAACCACAGAGAAAATATCATGTTCTCTTGGAGCTTCCATAGTAAATAAATAATGAAGACGACATTGCTAAGATTGTACAACAGCAGTCAGGCAGCAAATGTGTCTTAGTTAATAAGCTGACTAAGTCGGAACCCAGGAATGTGTTGGAAAAGAGCTGCTACGAGATGGCTTAGTACAGATCTGTTTGTGAAACAAATCAAGCACTTCCAGTGAGTGGAATTAAATGCTTTAAACTGGATAAAGTTAATGAATCTATGAAGTGTACTGATGCCATCGAAGCTTTATTAATGGTTCCAAAAAAAGGGAAAGAGTTTAGGTAGATGACAAAGACAATGACCTTAACCTCATTTGGGAAATAGCAGAAATAACCTCTTCTTCCCCAAACCCCAGTTATGTGGAGATCTTAGATGTGTGGTTTGCCTAACCAGCATTCCCAGGAACTAGAGAATATTTCTTGGAATATACATAGCTTATCTCCTGTACGGAAAACCCCAAATTGAGTATAGTGTAAGTCTGCTACACAACAATATTCTCAAAAATCTGTGATTATGTAGATGGTGTGTCTCTAAGAAACAGTAAATAAAGAGATGAAAGCACATCAAGATAGCCCAATTTGTCATCATTCTATGGTCAATGATTCTTCAAAATCAGCTGCGTCTCTCTCTCTCTCTGTGCGTGTGTGTGTGTGTATAAACATGTATATTTATTTCTGTACGTATTCATTTTTAGTGAATCACAAAATTTGAGAAATAAGGATGTGGTAATAGTAGCTCTGCTTTTATTTGAAGGCTTTCCCCTCAAGATATTTACATCAAGTTTTACAATATCTCTTGAAGAGAACTACGAAGTCGAAATCTTTGCAAGAATTAACTGTTTGCCCAGGCCTCAGAGAGTATAACTGTGGCCCCATTAAAAGTAAGACTTCTTATTTCACTGACTATTGGCTCAAATTGTTCACATAGGATCTCAGGTTTCACTCAGTAATTCTTAGGAGTCCCTCAAGCGTGTCTTACGGGAGCACATGAGCAGTCTTCACTATTACCAAGTAGGACCCACCATGTTCTTCACATCCTAGCCCCTTTCACTGATGTCTGCTGCTGGAGAAAGAAGATGGCAGCAGTTTACTATAAAGTCAACACAGCAGCAGCTCCCCATGAAGATGCTGATGTCTGTGGAAGGACGCTGCCTCCTGTTGCTTGCAAAGCTGCCTGCTGGGGCCGGCCCCATGGCCGAGTGGTTAAGTTCGTGCGCTCCACTTTAGCGGCCTACCCAGGGGTGCACCCGTTCAGATGCTGGGCGCAGACCTACTCACCACTCATCAAGCCATGCTGTGGCAACATCCCTCATAAAAGAACCAAAATGACTTACAACTAGAATATAAAACTATGTACTAGGGCTTTGGAGAGGAAAAAAAAAAGAGGAAGATTGACAACAGATGTTAGCTCAGGGCCAATCTTCCTCACCAAAGAAAAAAAGCTGCCTGCAAACTCTTGAGAACAAAATGATACTAATTTGCCCCAGAGACTTCAGTGCTCTGAAACAGCCACGTGCTTTATGTAGAAGTGGAGAGGATGTGCTTCTTCCCCACTTTCTGACATCATTTGCTACAAGAGGACTAATGTAGTGAAGTATGCACCCATTTGTCTCATAGAGATCCTCAAAAAAAGCACTTCCTCAGCTTTCACTAATATCTGCTCTCTCGCTCCAAAATGCTTAGGCAAATATCCATGGGGCCAAGCCGAGGGATTAATCTCAAAAAACAGAACTTGTACTGTCATCCTCAGTCTCTCATCCCCTAGGCTTCCATCTCAAATATATACTTCCTCAGTCTCTTCCAGCCAACAAAAAAGAAATGAAAAGGAAAATCTCATGCAAACTGGCCCATCCAAATAGTGTCCTGGCAGGCTGCCCCGCCGGGTCGTTAGACACTCCCTGGACGTTTCTGAATCCTTACTTAGGTGAATGCAAAGACTCCAGCTACACAAGGAAACTTAAGATGAGGCAAATCCCATCTGAGACCATCTGGTCTCGGCTATAAAGTCCAAACATGAAGCAGCTGTAGGTTGAAGGGTGAGTATGAAACAATTCTATGAAGGGCTATCCATACTAGAAGGATTCCCTGGCTGGGGACGCAAACGGTGACTCTTGACCAAAAGACAATCCGGGGTGGGGGGGGGACATTTGTTAGGGACACTGTAATACCAGTAGCTGTAAGGAGGCGGCAGAGGTCTTTCCTTTGTTGACAAAGGATACTGAGCCCGAGGAAGAAAGCATGTGGTCTGTTCCCCATCTGTCAGCCTGTCATCATAAAACAGATAATATTGTGACAGAACCTGAAAATGGTGTAAGAAGGGAAATAGGGTAACATGAGTATAAAAGCATATCAGTCACCAAAATTACTGTTTTCATCAAATTATGGTTTTAGAACCCTTCTGGAAACAAAGTAAGAAGTAAACATAATCCTAAAGAGTATAAAAACCACGTGTAACCACATAGTCTGTGGAACTCGAAGGTCCTTTAGAATTTTGGTTACCTCATGCCAAAAAGGGGGAGAATGCCCCATGTTAGTCGCTTGTAGACTGTGTCTAACAAGCTTAACTGATTTAAGCCCGACAGGGCCTTTGTTAAAACACGGAAAGATGGTTTGTTTCAGGCCCAGCCCAGTGGTTAAAGTTCCACACCCTCTGCTTTGGTGGCCCAGGTTCACAAGCCCAGATCCCAGGCACGGACCTACTCCACACACTAGCCATGCTGTGGAGCTGTCCCACATACAAAATAGAGGAAGATTGGCACAGATGTTAGCTCGGGGCTGGTCTTCCTCAAGGCAAAAAAAGAGGAGGATTGAGTGGCAATGAATGTTAGCTCAGGGCAAATCTTCTTCCGCAAAAAAAAAAAAAAAAAAAAAGGATGGTTTGTTTCCTCTCACCAAAGGAAGCAAGGAAAATCTTTCTCCCACTACTATCTGTTTCCTCTATCTGAAAGTTATCATATAAAGTGCTTAAACACTCTGGATATTCTAAGATGAAAGCTCTGGAGAACCCACTAGAAGACCTGGCAGAACCCAGAAATGAAAAATTTCAAGAGGAACAAATAAGATTCTCCTTTATAAGGAAGAGAGGTCATGTGACTGCTTTCCAGAGCCCTGTTCTTGGTTGGAGCGCCGTCAGATGAAGGAAGCAAGTCAGTCAATCAGCCCTTTTTCTGTTTAAGCCACTTCAGATTACATTTCTGTCATTTGCAACCAAAAGAGTTCTGACAAATACATGGCATTAGAAAGCAGTAGTTAAGAATGATGAAAAATGGAATAGATGCCCAGAAAGTAAACCAACCAGCTAACTAACTGAGACTAACTTTATGACCTTATGACATAATTACAAATTCATTTCAGAATATTAGTAAACAGGAACACAGGGACGATAAAGCATAAGGCTGGGCCTCTTAAGCCTTTGTGCTCTGGCCTCTGAGGTGAAATTACAACCCAGAAATCCTGGAGCCATGTTTCCTAGCCATTATGTATTAACAATGAGTCCTGATTCAAGAAGAAAAAAAAGGAGGCAGCTGATTATGGACATTTACTCCCTTGACATGAAATATTTGAAACAGCCCACTGGTCCCTATTTTTAGATTAAAAACCAATCACTGGAAAAGGCCCATAACCGGCACAGTAATGAGCCCGTGGCCATTTATTTATGGTTAGCTCTAGCTGATTCATGAGCTGCAACTCAATGTCTGGTAAGTGCTATGTGACTCCTGGACTTTATCAACTTATTTATGTGTGGCCAAGACTTCTCCCATAGAGCATGTATATATGCAAACACACTGCCTTGTGTGTGGGTGTAGAGGAAGAAGAAAGAAATATATATTCAGCAGTGTACAACCTGACTACATTTTATGAATCTGTCCAACCACATTTGGCTTTTCCATAACTTACTTAGACCATCCACACTGAATTTACTGCAGGCTGCATGCAAAACTAGCAGTGCGGGCAGGATGGTAATGAGAGTCTAAGAGAGACACATGCATTTTCATATATATTAATAGTTTATATGGAGGAAAAAACTGAAGGATAAAAGAGGCATCAAATATTGCCAGAATGACAGATGAAATGCTGAAGTGATGAAATACTGAAATTATAGTCCTTTGAAGTAGGCTCTGGGTAAACTAACTACACAGCTCATGGCAAGAAATGTGTGGCAACAGTTGTGATGGAATTTGTCTGATTAATGCCCCCATGCAAAAAGATAAATCTTGCTAAGGAGATTCTGGAAGTTCAATGGATGGAAGCCAAATGTTCACGTTGCCATTTGAGTTCAAAAAGAGAGCTAACTTAATATTAACCTTGCATTTGCATCATATACAACCCTCTCCTGTAATATCTTAAGAAAATGTGCATTAGCTACCTACCTTCTTTTCATGTTTCTTACAAATAACTGTTCTGGGTGTGGCTCATTCCATTCTTGAAGTTGAAGCTTACAAATGTATGTGTTTTATAACATGTCTGATGTCTAATAGCTCTTCTAATCTGTTTATTACTATAATCAAAAATCATTTTTACTACAAAAATCATCTTTAGAAGATTTGGTGGGAGGGAAAGAAAAAGTGGTTCTGGAATTAGGTCAATAGATTGAAAGTATATCTAGCAGCAAAAAAGGCTAGCATTTGCTGCAAACAAATGAAAATATTGTAATTAACATTTCTACGGAAGAATATACATGAGAACAACTAGGAGTCTGTCATAGTTAGACCTGTAACTAAGAGACAAAGGATAATAGTCTACACGGCGACTATTAAAATTGAGTTAGGTTGGAAAACCTTTAACTCACTGGGAAAGTTTCTTCTACTCAAAGAACAAAGAAAATTAGAAATACAATCTCCTTTCTTACCGTCTTATCACAGTCAATAAAATACGGATGGTAATAAATATCTTTCATTTGTGTGAGAATTTATGGTTTACAAAATCCATTCTCATTAACTCTTATGTTAGATCCTCTCTCTTGGTCTCATTTTACAGAAAAGTGAGTTTGGAGAAGCTGAGCTGCTTGTCACGAATTATACACCCAATGTGGGAGCTAAGGTTAAAACTGATCTTTCCCATGGAAGATTATTTAAAAGTAGAGTAGAAGGAAGATGAAATGCCTGCTATATGTTATACAGTATTCTAGTAGTTTCTCATCTATTAGCTCATGTAATTATCATAATTATCCTATAAAATATGAATTATTGTTCCCATTCACAGATAACAAAACTGAGGTATCGAGTATTATAAAACTTACCCAAAGTCCCACAAGTATTTAAGTCCTGGGAAGGGATGAAAACCTAGTTGTATCTGAAATCAAGACCAGGTTCCTCCCATAACAGGCAAAGTCATACTTCCAGAGCATGGACAACTTTCATTATGCAATGACAGACAAGAACAAAATTAAGAAGAATAATTCACTTTCTTTTCAGAAAATTACTCCATCATCAGATACTTATTAAGAGACAATTAAGTGCTTAGCATTGTATTCAGAATTGTGGGTGAAATGAAAACGCAGAAGACAGGCTTCCTCTTCCCAAGGGAGATTTCAACACAGCCAAAAATACATGTGTTATTATACAATAATATTAAGGAGTATTTAATGCAAACAGAGTAGGGGAAAGGTATTAATAAAATAAGTAAAGCTATCACTCTATTTCACTGGGATGGTGGAAGGAGGAAAAAAACAAAAATATTATATGAGCTGGCACATGTTCCATATCAGTGGTGGTTAACGCAGGAGGGGATAATGTTGATCTATGATGTGGTTTAATACGGGCTAACGTTTAACCCAAAACTTGAGGCAGGTACTAGTTAAACTTTGCCTTAGTTGCTCATACTCATCCTTGTTGTTTTTCTTCTCATTGTATTTGAAAAGGAAAGGGTCAGGGAGCCAACAGGGGCGTTTACTGGAGAAAGTGTCTAACTCACACCATCAGTAAACATCACTTATATTTTTCACTCCACTTGTTTGTGTATTCTTCCCTTAAACACTTATGCTGAGTGCTTTCCACGTGCCAGCCATCAGACTTGGCACTGTGGCCCAGTGGTGACCAAGCTGGCCATGGCCCTAAGCAAGACCACCCCGAACAATGCTCAGCCTTCATTGGAGTGAAGCTGTATAATCTGTGAGGAAACACCCAGAATTTGGTACTGGGAGACCTGAGATTAGTCCCTGATTCAGTATTTGCATGGCCTTGGATGATTACATATGACTCTGAGGCTCAAACATCCTCATCTGTGAAACAAGAATAAAATAATACCTATCACATATTTTATACAAGGAAGAATAGAGAAAGCATATGAAAGCAATTAAACACCAAAAGTCCACACAACTGTGATGAATTATTGCTTTTATGTTACATGTCTAGTCTCATAAATCTGGCTCCTTTCTCACGTGGAAAGTCATATATATGTGCCACTGATACTTGGAAATACACGCTCCTGCCTGAGGCAGAGCTCAGCTACCTCTAATATGAGTAGAGTTGCCTTTTGCCTGGTCACTCCTCTACCATTACCCCCATGTACCTTACTCCATGACAATTAAGCTGCCCTTACTACTTGCTTCTGTACATATACAAATTTCTCTCTTTGTGCATAGCTTTCTTAAATATTTTCAAAAATTCATACCATCCCCTAATAAGATCCCAACTCAGGTGACCTCATAAACAGTAGCCATGGAAGCCTCAGTCCAAAATGTTTCAGGATTATTATTCGAGCTATATAGTCAGCTCCCACAATGCCCTAGCCCTATCTCAGCTATTTGACATGAATACCCAAGCCATACCCCTCCTCTAGAACCAGTGAGGAAGCTGGTAACAGTGGCCTAACAGTATGGTTCATACACAGCAAGAGTGGAAGGAGTTCGTTGCTTCTGGCTGACGCTGCATCCCTGACAGAGGGATAGCCAGGCACATCCAGTGAAAGACAACCAAAAGCACTTGTCCTTAAGAGGCCCTCAGCCAGCCATGATAGCCTAGTGGTTAGAGTTCAGTGCTCTCACCACCTCAGCAGCCTGGGTTTGCTTCCCGCACCGGGAAACCACATCACCCATCTGTGAGTTGCCATGCTGTGGCAGCAGCTCACATGGAAGACCTAGAAGGACCTACACCTATGACATATGACTTTGCGCTGGGGTTTTGGGAAGGGAAAAAAAAGAGGAAGATTGGTAACAGATGTTAGCTCAGGGTGACTCTTTCCCGGAAAAAAAAAAAGAGGTACTCTAGCTTCTTTCCCAGTTTTCTGTCTAGAATCAATTTGACTGCCCCAGTCTTCTTCTCCCTTATTGGCCTGCAAACAACTTCCTTGGATAATGCAACCCACTCTAAAACCCTTTATCTCTGCTCAGCATCTTCACAATTGCATCTCCACTTCTTTGCAGGAATCAAAGTTGATAGATCTTAGAAAATGCTCTGGATTAGCCTCATTCCTTCTTGGATTCTATGTTCGCTGATCAGCCCGTTTCTCTGGGGTTTCATTGTCACCCTCCTTTTCTCCCACATTATTCCTGACTTTTCTCTAGTGCTGCTTTCCCCTGGCTCATGGCCTCTTCTCTCCCGGCAAGCCAAGCCACGTGACTGCAGTGTTTCCAACCTTTTGCCGGAAGCCAGCACTGACAGTTGCAGAGTAGGAGGTGTGACTCACTCTTTTGAAAATCGGTTGCCACACATGTCAAAGCCCCAACACATTTTCATGCAACATTTTCATGCAAGAGACAAGCATAAGCTCTAGGACTCGGCCAACTCAAGTTATTTTTTCCTGAAATGTGATGCCAACTAACATCTGCCACATTAGATTATCCTGATTTGCTTAAGGAACTCTCTCCAGGGGTAAGATCTTTATCTAGGGTGATACAATTTCACCTTGGTGTCTAGAGGCTAACGTGTAAAACACAGAATCACTCTCTCGAGGTAATCCTTACACCACGTCATGGTGTAATAAGACGATCAAAGATCTGGCACTCTTCAAACCTGGCATAAAGTGCCAGATCTGCTGCATGACAACTGTGGGACCGTGGGTGATCCCTTTAACTTTTTAAGCTTCACTTTTGAAAGGGAGGGAGAGATTTTACTAGTTTATTATAAAGACACTCCCAGCTCTAATATTCTTTCTCTAAGTTTTCTGCCAAAAATAGCTGTGGAGTTTGTATAAGATGAGTATGTATAAGATTATGTACACAGATGAGTGTGTAAAAGATTATTTTCATTTTAGGCCCAATCTGCCATTCTTCCTAATAGATTACAGAATAATTATTTTCCTTCTTCAGTTCTTTAAAATATATAAAATTGAGTAATTCTCTGTGGATTCTCAAGTCATTTAACAACAAATTATTTATTAGGTGACAGTATCAGAAGCAGGACCTACCAGGAAAAGCAAAACAAACACGGTCTCTGCCGTCATAATATGTACAGTCTAGTGCGGAAATAGGTGCCTACAGCTAAATAACTAACCAAACAAAACAGGTTCTCTCTCTCATTTATCAGTGTGTCTTCAGAGCCCTGAAGAAATGCGTGGCACAGGGTATACAACAAGAACTATTTTCAAGGGGGACTGAATGAATGAATGCAAGAAATCTGCATCATAGAAATTCCAGAGTTTGTTCCAGGGAGCAAGAATAACTGTAAGGCAAAACCTAATTATCTAGTTCTTCACTGCCATTAACACCCTAGTAAAAATGGCATTAGGTACACAAACCCTTTTGTTGAGAGGTGACCTAACCTGATCATTGTAAAATGAGCCTTTCAACAAGAAAAGAAAAAATGTCATAGGAAATGATGTCCAGGTGAATAACAGCATCTTGAGAGCAAGGAGAATAGGGAGCTAAATGGGAAAATGTGTATATGAATGAGCGTGAGAACCAGAGGAGGGAGTGAATGCATCTGAGAGGGGTAAAACAGCCACTTACATTAGTTATACACTCACAAGATTCATGTTCCCCATGGTGTGATACTCTAGGAGAGTACATTTTCTGTAACATATGTAGCACACAATGGTAAGACCCCTTTTGGCACATTCTTGTGGTTTGCTGTCCAAAAAAAAGGCAAAGTCATTTTTGATAGCTCTTGGTATAAATCACACACACTAAGTGTAAATAAAATATATTTTATAAATGAGCTTAATCAGATATAATTTTTGCCATAACTTGCTCATTTGAACAGGAACATAGAACATCTTTTGAGGTCTTATTAAAACCATGAAAGAAATTTGACTTTCTTTATGAAAAGTTGTCTTTTCCAATGTACTTTCAAATCATATGCTCATGAGAATATTCTGAGAGTTTTACACCTAAGCTGTTTACTTAAATCACCATCATGCTTTTTAATCTCACTGTGTCCACGGTACTACTAGGTGCTAAGGTATTCAAGGAAAGTGAATAATACGCAGAACTAGACCTCAAAGCATTTATGGTCTGCAGATTTTACTGACTTGTCATAGCCATTTGAATTCTCAGTACAGATGACAATTTTTTTAAAATCAAGAAATTGTAGCATAAAAGTGTATTTAATGAAAGGGCAGTCATTTCCAATAAGGCAGCTCTCAGAGGAAGGCTGGAAAAGCTTGACATTTGGCTTGTAATGAGGTAATTGGATCTTATCCTGATACTCTCATTAGAAGAGAAAGGCATTTGATGTTCTCCTTCAGGCCTGAGTTCCAGCTGAAGCAGCTGTCACCATAACTGCTACCATCACCATCACCCTGGCTTTTGCAGTAACAAATATTTATCAAGTACAGTTTATGTGAACAATATGGATGGGTGAAAATAGCATGGGCTTTAGAACTGGGTAGATAAAAATAATAAAGACTTACCCTGCCCCAGAAACTGTTCTGAGCACTTTACCCGTACTAACACATACAATCCTCTCAACAAGCCTGTGACATAAGGGAATTGATGCATGAGGTTATGCACCTTGCCCTCATTTTATAGATAAGAAAATGGAGGTTGAGAGAGGTCAATTAATTTGCCCAAAATCAAAGGTGATGGTAGAAGTGGGATTTGGACCCAGATGTGGCTGATCAAAAACTCCATGCGCTCAACTACTATGGTAGTCTACTTTAATATTCAAATTTGATAAAGGAAACTGTAATCAACTTCTACTTTGTTGTCTTTTAAAAAGAAAAGGAAGAAAGGCAGTGGAAAGGATCATAGACTGCTTCCAAGAGGAAGAACTGAATGACACACATGAATTCAACACTGAGACTTGGGGTGGGGATACCTTCCAGGCAGAGGAAATAGTCCAGAAGCATGAAACAACAGATCATGACTGAGAGATCATAAACAATTAAGAATGAGTGGACTGCAACGAACAATTAGGAAATGGAATTTTTTTTAAATTCCACTTACAATAGTGTCAAAAAGAATAATATACTTTGGAATAAATTAAAGAAGCACAAAACTTATACTCTTAAAACTACAAAACCATTGCAAAAAAGTAAAAAAGATCTAAATAACTGGAAAAAATATCCCATGTTCAGGAACAGGAAGACTTAAGATTGTTAAGATGGTAACACTCCCTTAACTGATCTACAGACTCAATGAAATCCCCATCAGAATCCAGCTGACTTCTTTGTGAAAACTGACAACTTGATTCTGAAATTCATATGGAATTGCAAGGGGCCAAGAAGAGCCGCAACACTCGTAAGAAGAGCAAAGTAGGAAGACTTGCACTTCCCAATTTCAAAACTTACTACAAAGCAACAGTAAACGAGATGTTACGGCACTGGCATAAAAAAATCAACATATAGATCAATGGAAAAGAACTGAGAGTCCAGAAATGAACCCTTACCTTTATGGTCAACTGATTTTCAGCAACGATGGCAAGATCATTCGGTGGGGAAAGAATAGTCTTTTCAAGCAAATGGTGTGGAACAACTGGATGACCACACAGAAAAGAATGAAATTGGACCTTCTCTTCGCACCATATACAAAAATTAACTCAAAATAGACCAAAGACTTAAACGTAGGAGCTAAAACTATAAAACTCTTAGAAGAAAACATAGGAGTAAATCTTCATGACCTTGGATTTGACAAAGGATTCTTAGATATGACATCAAAAGCATGAGCAATAAAAGAAAAAATACATAGATTGGCTTTCATCAAAATTAAAAACACTTATGCTTTAAAGTACACCATCAAAAAAGTGAAAAGGCGACCCACAGAATAGGAGACAATATATTCAATTCTCATTATGTGCAGTAATTATGTTTATAAAGTCACTGCAAACACTGAATTAGCACATATTGAATCATTACCCTTAAGGGAAATACAGGATTAGGTTCCTGCGAAGCTCTGGTCACAACATTTTCCTCAACCAATCAATACATAACCTTGTTTTATGTGCATTACTGTTTAAAGACACCTTATTTAATATGTCTTGTTGATTCATTAATGTTGAACTCATGGCCAACAGCACTACAGCTCATGCTTGAACGAAGCTGATTTAACACACATATTTCCTCCATAAGGCACATCACAGCCTTCTTGTGCTTAGAAATACTAGACGGCATTTCAGCACTATGCTTGGGAGCTATTTTAAACAGCAAAATGACACAGAAAAGCACAAAAAATACAGAAAACCTAACACTAAATAGACCCAAAAAAAAGGCACTTGTTTACAGTAGGAGAGCAGAAGGCAGAAAGAGAACAAGAAGGCAGAAGTTTGCCTTGTTCCTCCTCAGCTGGGAATGTAGTACACAGGGCAGCTCAAACTTTTCGCCACTCTGCACATCTACCTGTCTCTGCATAACCATGAAAGTAACATAAGTATTGATTTGAGGTTACAAATAAATTTTGGTGAGTAGGCAAATGTGCAAATATGGAATCTACAAATAATGAGAATCAACTGTATTTGCAAATCACATATCTGATAAGGGACTTGTATCCAAAATATATAAAGAACTCTTACAACTCAACAATAAAAAGACAAATGCCCAGTTAAAAATGGGCAAAGGATTTGAAAAGACATCTCTACGAGGGAAAAATTCAAATGACCAATAAGAACACAAAAGGATGCTCAATACCATTAGCTATCAGGTAAATGCAAATCAAAACCACAATGAGATACCACATCACAGCCACTAGGATGGCTAGCATCAAAAAGCCTGATAATAACTAGTGTTGACAAGGATATGGAGAAATTGGAAGCCTCATACACTGCTGGAGGGGAATGAAAAATGGGACAGTCACTTTAGAAAACAGTCTGGCAATTCCTTAAACTATTAAACATAGTTACCAGATGACCCAGAAATTCCATTCCTAGGTGTATACCCACAAGAAATGAAACCACATGTTCATGCAGAAATTTGTACACAAATTTTTATACCAGCATTATTCTTAATAGCCAAAAGGTAGACACAACCCAAATGCCCATCAACTGATGAATGTAGTATCAAAGACAAAACGTGATATATCCACACAGTGGGATATTATTTGGCCATATAAAGTACTGATACATGCTACAAAATGAATGAACCTTGAAAACATTATGCTAAGTGAAAGAAGCTAGTCACCAAAGACCATGTATTATATGATTCTATTCACATAAAAATCCAGATGGGGTCTGGCCCAGTGGCACAGCGGTTAAGTTCACACATTCTGCTTTGGTGGCCCAGGGTCCACTGGTTTGGATCCCGGGTGCAGACATGGCACCGCTCATCTAGTCATGCTGTGCCAGGCGTCCCACATATAAAGTAGAGGAAGATGGGCACAGATGTTAGCTCAGGGCCAGTCTTCTTCAGCAAAAAGAGGGGGATTGGCAGCAGATGTTAGCTCAGGGCTGAACTTCCTCAAAAAAGAAAAAATCCAGATAGGGAAATCTATAGAGATACAAAAAAGATTAGTGGTTTCTTAGGCCCAAGGGGCTGGTAGAGGGGTGAGATAAGATGGTGCTAACTAAAGTGTATGAGGTTTCTTTATTAGGTGATGAAAATGTTCCAAACTTGGTGATGGCTTCACATATCTATGAATATCCCAAAAACCATTGAACTGTACACTTTAAATGGTGACTTTGCATTACATGTAAATTATATCTCAATGAAGCTATTTACAAAAAAGAAGAAGAATGCACAAAGAATAGAATCTAGCAGCAGTCACTCTGAGATAACGGCCTAGAATAAAATTAGACATAGCAGGACGCAAGAGAAAGCACAAGGCAAGCCAAGCTCACGTTCCTCTCCACGCCAGGTTATCTCACTCAACTCTTCTCTGGCTAACTTACGTGAAAGGAAATTTACTGTTTATAGCATCACCTGCCTAGTAGATATCAAAATTGAATGTTGTATTTGATCACAACTAATTCTAACAAACTGAAGCTGATATGTAACCATGAACTCTGGATTACCCTGGGATGCCAAATCCTTCTAAACCTAATTAAAGACTCTTTCCTGACCAATGGATAAAAGGACTTATCTTAATCGACCATGTACAGATCAACGAGAGCATCTATCCTGCCCCGAGTGCTAGTTTTCAACCCCTAACATAACCTCATGAAACTCCTTTTATAATGCCTTTCCCCCTCTGTGTCTGTTCAGTGAATTTCTTCACTGGCGTATGTTCCCTGCCTGACAAATAATAGATTCAGCCCTGTTTGTTAAAGTTCTTCTAACCTTTGCTTGATTAGGCATCTCTTACCCAGGCTCTTGGTCCCCTTCTCCTCTCACTTCTTATCACATTTGCCTCTTTTCTTGCACCTTCATTCTTTCCTTCCCTCTTACCTATAACCTACTCCTAGAATTCCCAAACAAGGCATCTCAGGACTGCTACCTTCATAAACCATAGCTCTTTCTTTTGGATTTTGAAAGAGTCTGTGTGCACCACCTTCACCTACTCAGCTCTATTCACATCCATCCCTATGTCTGGAAGGCCCTCCTGCCTCCCCTTAGCGTCTTCACCTGTTGAAACCCTCCCAGAACTTAGAAGCCCACTTTAAATTGCCTGGCAAAGTATTGCCTCACAAGCCTTCCCCAATGGGCTCAGCAAAAAGTGATCCCTTGCTTCTCCAAACTCTTGAAGTCTTTGCTTATAGTGTTCTCATGCCATTTATCACTTTCCATCAGAAGTTTCAGCTGTTCATGTTATTCAATTAATTTTCTTATGAGAAAGAAAGTTCTTTGAAAGCTGGGGTACTCATGAGCAAAAGGTACATTGTCCGTAGCCATTCCTGAGGAAACAGTGGCTAAGTTTGGCTTTTGGGCTCTTCTATTTTTTGCAAATTTTTCTAGGTATTCCTTGTACTATAAAAACATCTGATATATCCATAGTGCTTTATAGTTAAAGATGCTTTCCAATGTAATTTCTCATTTAGCTCTCAGAAGAATTCTGAGAGATAAGTATCTTTACTACCTCTATTTTACAGATGAAGGAACTTGGAGAGTTAAGTGGCCAGATGAATGTCGCACAGTGGTAACTAGTTGATCCAGTTTGCAAATACAACCCACTGTTTTCTGTTGATTGTGTCATCAATAAAAACTAAGGATGCTCCATGGGGTACCTTACCAAAGTGACAGGCAAAACCACGTATTCAGTATTTCTTCTTCATCATGCTACAGAAATAGATAATATTATAGTCTTTAGCATCTTAGGATTTCCTCATCTATTAGCAAACCACCCAGTGATATCCTGCACTCTTCTTGGTTGAAACCAGCCCACCTTTCCTCTAGTATATGTTTAATATCTACATAATTCTAGTGATGTGTCTAGTCTGTTGATGCTAGATCCCATCTCAAAGTCACAAGACGCTGAGAACTCACAAAGAAGAGATAGAAGGCCACCTCTGAAAACAAACATCTGTAGAGGACATATGCCAGGATGACAGTTCCTTGATAATACCCCTTCTTGTAATGATGAGAAGAGACAAACGAGGAAGACGTTGCGGCACACTAGAACGACAAAACAGATTTTTCCTCTAATTTATAAAAGCCTATTCAAAATGGGTAATTTTGAGCTACATCGAAAACACTTATGGCCTCGTTTCTTGAGTGCAGCCAGGAAGCATGAAATCAACAAATCAACTCTGAGATTCTTAACCCAGAGATGCCTCTGTTGTCTCATAAATTGCTCTAAGACTCTAAAAGAATGCAAGTTTCTATATATGGGGCCCGGGCGAGAACAATTTTTGAGAAATTAGATTTTAAATTTTTCCTCAGATTTTAAGTTTCCTGTTGTCAGGGACCACAGTTTGCAACTCTTCTCTATCTCGCCTTAGCATCTCACTGCTTTGTATAGACAAAGCCTAGTGAATGTTCCTTGCCTTGAATTAGATTAATTCAGAGATAATTTGACAAAGACAATTCCACTTTCAACATAGGATTGACAATGTACTGTCAAGAACCCAGGTCTAAACAGTGCTCTGTATAGAGAGGGAGGTTTGGCCTCCTGCTCTGGGTCCCCTCAACGATTCCTGTCTATTTTGTAAGTGGCAGATCAATAGAAATCCCTTTCATATATGGGAAAACTGAACCACATGATTTAACTTCCAAAAAATTCATACAGAATAAGATTTAACAGCTTATTCAAACATTAACTATCCTATACATGGTACATTTAGACCATTCATTTCATTTGTGATGAAGAGCTTTTAAATAAGAATTATTCATACATACTGAAAGAAAGAAATATTATGTTGTTCCTTCTGGGGTATTTTTTTTAATTATTTAATTTACTAAACTAGGAAATGCCCTAATGTTTTAAGCCAAACACTCTTCTCTGGCTCCCAAATGTTTTCAGAAATAACTTTTT
The DNA here is from genome assembly GCF_041296235.1 of Equus asinus. Lineage (NCBI taxonomy): Eukaryota > Metazoa > Chordata > Mammalia > Perissodactyla > Equidae > Equus > Equus asinus. The sequence goes on from NC_091812.1 coordinate 22,914,639, forward strand.
CCTTGTTAATTTCCAAATCTTGGCTACATTTCCCGCTAATTTCAAACATATGTCATATATGAAATATGTTATTTTTCCAAGCCCAATTTTGGCAGGAGGGGATTTTGGAACTGGCATAGAAAGACTTGGGGACAAACAAACAGGACAGCTTGAAGCTGCCACAACTCCATAGCAATTTTATCTTTTTTATCTATCTCCAGGTCCACAAAGCCCAGGGCAATAACAAGGGGTGAATGGGCTCTGATAAAATTTCGACATGAGGCAAAACACACCTTGAAGTTTTATATCTTACCCTGTAACTTGCTTCCGAAAAGAATCACTCACAAATAGTAACAATTTTTCTAGGATACAGCATGTGAAGCGAACTTAAGACCCTCATAACTAGAGTAATACAATCCTGATATTATCACCTTAGTTCCCTGAGATTTATAGTCAAAAGAAATCGGTAAAGCAATGTAAAAAGTTCTTCTTAATCTTCAAAAGATTCTTTATACTGATAGCACTTGGAAAAGAACAGACATTTCCAATTGTATAAAATCTATTTTCTTCAGATATTCTAAAACTGATTTTGTAAAGAATCACTAAGTATTTAATAGACAAAAAGGATGTGAATTCACCACAGCTATCTAGATTAGTACTTGAGGACCAAGACATACCCTAAGGCACAAATGTGTTTTTCCTTATGAACATTCAGATTGATCATACAGGCAAGTAGGAGGAACAGCTAGGGTAATAAAGAGATACCTGATCTGGAGGCACGAAACAGGGTCCTAGTCCCAGTTCCATCCTTTTTCAAAATAGTGGATTGAGTACAACAGCCATAATGGTTCACCTCTCCCCCTATCTACAACCTTTCAGACGTTCCTTTGTAGTTCATCAAGAGATAGAGTCTACTTCATCAACTCTTGAGACTTGCTTAGCCAATAGAATGCAAAGGAAGTGACCTCTTGCCACTTCCATACCAAAGCCTCAAGAGGCATGGTTCACTTTCTGTGCTTGCTCCTCACACCTACTTCAGCACAAGAACATGCCTGGGCTAGCCTGCTGGAGGACGAGCCTCAGGGAACAGCGGTGAGGCAGGCAGTGACCCAGGCAAGGCCCCAGAGATATGAGAGAGCAAGGCCAAAGTCACCCTGTCAATTCACAGCTTGCTGTAGACAGATGAGTGAGCTACGCTAAGCCCCATCCAAATCAGCAGAAACCCTTCAGCTGAGTTATAGAATTAGCTATTCTAAGCTTCTTGTTGCTGTTTTAAACTTCTAAATTAGAGATTTTTTTTTTTAACTTAACGCAGCAATAGCTAACTGATACCTGTAGCTTACTCAGGAGACAACCTTGTTTAACTGACAGAATAGCGTAGGTAATTAATAACGAGTATCTTTAAGAACTCTATCTATGCAAATTACTACTTATACGTAAATCTAAGTTTTAGGAAAATATCAAAAATCTATAAATGGTTTGTTGCTTATAAAGATCTTCATGTTTCGTCTATTGGGATTAAATATTACACTTTGGCCCAAATGCAAAGACTGGCTCAGTTACAGATCAGCAGATGGCACCTATTCAAGTACCAAGAGAAGCTTCATTCACAGGTTTGAAAAGGTTTAAAAACCCAAACAATAAAATTATTTTTGTATGTCATTGATTTTTAAATGAAGAGATTATTTTAGCAACTTAATTGTTCCATTTTTTAAAACTTGCTTTCACTTCGACTTACTTTTAAATTTCTGCTAAGATTAGCTTAGTCTGGGAGATTTTAGTTTCAAATGGCATCTGGCTGGCTGCTGCTCCCTTCTCCCAAAATACCTATAAGGACACAGAAAAAGAGATTAAAAACAGTGACAGTGAAAACTGACTAACTATTCTCTAAATTTGGAGGGAATTTCCTTTAACTATCAAACAATGGAGCTAAAATGAGCAACGCGGGCAGAGGCTGATCCATGCATCCCTCTGCAATGAGGATGGCCCACATGGAGGGTAGAGAATTTTCCTTCTCACTCATTCTCTGACCCCTTGGCTTGAAGAGACATACTTACATCCAGCAAGAAAAATGATGAATTATTCCTCCACTGAGTGGAGGAGACATGAGATAGCCATAACACTGTTTCCACTTCCCCTGCTCAAATGCCCCAACACCTTTTTACATCCTGCACTGCCCCAAAAATAAAAAGAGTACGTGTGGGTTAGAAGTCACATATTACATCCTGGGTAGTATGATCCCATAGTTTTATGTGGTAGGGAGAAGACACTAGAAGAGCCTTTTAAGTTTCTTTTTGAAGACTGATATATTTTCTGTTAACTCAGATGGCCAGAGAATCAGACCTGGGACTAAGAGGGGATCCTATTATGGTTTAGCTATAAGAACCAAGTTGATAAATGCCTATGATCTAGATACTAGAATTTATGCTGGGAACTAAACATATCTACTCATCTTGCAGCTGGAAATGAGTTCAGTTAGCTCCCAAGTAGACAATTAAAAAAACCTATCTTCACATATACTATGTTGGCAAATACTAGATTAAGGATAGATATTATCTTTTAAGAAGGAGTACAAAAAAGAAAATAATTATTCAAACACAGCCAGTGGACTTCCACTTCTACAAATGTGGAGTAGACGTACTTTTCCCTATTTCTGTCGCAAATACACTAAAAGATCCTGGTTTGGATGTTATATTGGTTTATATAAAACCAATATAAGAGCACTCTGAAAGGTAGAGAAAAGAAGGTAGACTAACTAGGGACCTCAGGACTGAAGGAAAGATGTGATGGTGAGTTCCCTTCATTTTCCTGTTGTCTCATATAACCCAAATTTAGAGCTAAAGAATCGGAAAGCCAGAAAATGCCAAAGTGCGCAGACCCAAAGAAAAGCCCCAACAAAATCTTGCTCTCTCCCTAGCAAAAGGACCAGGATGCAGTATTTTTGCATGACAGAAAACTTCTAGACAATAACAGCTTTACTGCAGCCAAACATCACATGCCATCAACTAGAAAGAACTCAAATTAAATGAAAGTAATAATAATAACAAATTTATGCCAACACTGTGATGACAGACATGTTAGAATTATTTAACAACTTTTTTTAAAAAAGCTGTCGTACTATGGATTTGGACAAATGTATAAGGATACGTCTCCATCATTATATAGTATCATGTGGATACTATATAATTACAGCTCTAAAAACTCTCTGTGCTTCACCTATACATCCTTTAGCCCCCTCAACCTTTAACCCCTGGCAACCACGAATCTTTTTACTGTCTCCATAGTTTTGCCTTTTCTAGAATATCATATAGCTGGAATCATACAGTATATAGCCTTTTCGGATTGGCTTCTTTCACTAAGTAATATACATTTAAGGTTTTTTCCATGTCTTTTCATGACTTGATAGTTCATTTATTTTTAGCACTGAAAAATATTTCATTGTCTGTATGTACAACAGTTGATTTATCCATTCACCTACTGAGGGATGTCTTAGTTGCTTCCAAGTTTAGGCAATTAGAGCAAGCTGTTATAATCATCTGTGTGAAGGTTTTTGTGTGAACATAAATCTTTAACTCGTTTGAGTAAATTAAATACCAAGGAACACAATCACTGGATTGTATTGCAAGAATATGTTTAATTTTGTAAGAAACTGCAAAATTGGATTCTAAAGTGGCTGTACCATTTTTTCATTCCCTCTAGCAATGAATGAAAGTTCCTGTTGCTCCACATCCCCATCAGGATGTGGGTTTTGGATTTTGGCCATTCTAATAGGTGTACAGAGCTATCTCATTGTTGTTTTAATTTGCGTTTCCCTGATGACATATAATGTGGAACATCTTTTCATATGCTTATTTGCCATTTATATGAACCCATAGAATGTACAACACCAAGAGTGAACCCTAACGTAGACTATGAAATCTGAGTGATTATGATGTGTCAATGTAGCTTCATCAATCATAACAAATGTACCATTCCAGTAAGGGATACTGATAATGGGAGAGGCTATGTATCTCTGAGGACTTGGGGTATATGGGAACTCTCTGTACCTTCTTCTCAATTTTTCTGTAAATATGAACTGCTCTAAAAAAAATAAGGTCTTTAAATATGAAAAAAAAGCCATCATTAAAATGCTTCAACAAATAATTACAAACACACTTGAAACAAATGAAAACATGGGGAAAAAATTGAGAGTCTCAGCAAAAAATTAGAAAATCTCAGCAAAGAAATAGAGGGTATAAAGAATAATCAAATGGGAATATTAGAACTAGGAAAAACAATAATCAAAATTAAAAACTCACTGTATGGGCTCAACAGAAGAATAGAGGTGAAAGAGGAAAGAATCACTGAGCTTGAAATAGTACGATAGAAACTACCCAATCTGAACAACAGATAAAATAGACTGAAAAAAAAATGAATGGAGCCTTGTTCATATCTTGGGTCTATAACAAAAGATGTAATATTTGTGTGATAAAAGTCTCAGATTGGTGGAGGAGGATGGTGAGACTAAAAAATACTTAAGGTAACAATAGAAATTAAGGAAATTACTGTTTAAAAATGTACTGTTAAAAGTACTTAAGGAAAAGTTCCCAAATTTAGCAAAAGACATAAACCTACAGAACCAGAATGGTAAGCAAATCCCAAACAGGAAAAACCAAAAGAAATCTATATCAAGACAAAACAAAGTTAAACTTCTGAAAATTAAAGACAAGACAAAAATCTTCAAAGCAGCTTAATAAATGACACCTTAACTGTAGGGGGAAAACAGTTCAAATAACAGTGGATTTCTCATCAGAAACCACAGAGAGCAGAAGGATGTGGCACATTTTTTCAAGTATAGAAATAAAATAGTTCTGAAATCAGAATCCTAAATTCAGTGAAAATATCCTTCAGGAATAAGGGGAAAATCAATATATTTTCAAATGAGGAAAACTAAGAAAATTTGCTGCCAGCAGATATACTCTTTTAGAAAATAGCTAAAAAGACACTCTCTAAATGAAATAAAATGGTTAAAGTAGGAATCATGCAAAATGAGGAATGGGGAAAGAAGACAGTAGGCAAAAGTATTGACACATAGCATTGACTTTTCTTCTCATTTTGAGTCTCCTGAAGTATGTTTGATGGTTAAAGCAAAATTGCAATTCCATCTGATATGGTTCTAAATATATGTATAGGAAACATTTAGGACAACTTCATTATAAATGGTGGAGAGCAAAAGGAGGTAAGGTTTCTACACTTCACACAAACTAGTAAAATAACCACACCAGTGGACTGATAGTTATATATAGATAATGCAATAGCTAAAATAATCATTAAAAAAAATATAAAAAGATATACTCAAAACCACTATAAATTAAAAAAAATTCTCAAAAAACCATAAGTAACCACAGGAAGGCAGGAAAAAGGAAACAGAGAGAACAATAGGGGGAAAAAGTAAAATAGCAGACTGCAGCCCTAATATATCAAAATTACATTAATTTAAGTGATCTAAATACACCAATTAAAAGACAGATTAGGACAGTGCATTAGGAAACATGATCCAACTATATGCTATCTGCAAGAAGTTCACTTCAAATATAACTGTGTAATCAGCTTGAAACTTAAAGGATGGGAAAAGATATAGCAGGCAAATATTAATCAAAAGAAAGCAAAAATGGCTACATTAATATGAGACAAAGTAAACTTCAGAGTAAAGAAAATTACCAGAAATGGAGAGGGACATTATATAATGATACAAGGATTAATCCTTGTATCATTCAAATCAATCAAAGAAGATTAGAAATCTTAAATGTGCAAGTACCAAAAAACATAGCTGCAAAATATATTAAGCAAAAACTGTTAGAACTGAAAAAGAAATAGAAAAATGTACAATTATAGTTGAAGATTTCAACATTGTTCTCTCAAAAATTGATAGACTAACTAGACAGAAAAGCAGCAAGGATATAGAAGAACTCGACAGCACTATCAACCAGTAGACATGATTGACATTTACAGAACATTCCACCAAACCTGAGCAGAAAATACATTCTCCTCAAGTGCTCATACAACATATACCAAGATAAAATATTGAGGACCACAAAATAACATGCAACAAATTTAAAACAATTGAAATCATACACAATGTGTTCTCTGACCACAGTGGAGTCAAACTAGAAATCAATAAAAGAAAGATAACAAGAAAATGTTCAAACACTTAGAATCTCAATAACATACTTCTGAATAAACTGTGGGTTATAAAGGAAATCTCAAAGGGAATAATCAAATATAAATTGAATGGAGAAAAATAAAAATGTAACATATCAAAATTTGTGAGACACAGCTAAAACAGTGTTAAGAGGGAAATTTGTAGTACTAAATGCATACATCAGAAAAGAGAAAAAGTCCAAATCAATAATATAAGATCCCAACTCAAGAACCTAGAAAAAGAAGAGTAAGACAAACCCAAAGCAACCATAGAGAAGAAAATAATAAAAATGAGTCAAAATCAAAGAAATGCAAAATAGAAAAAACATAGAGAAAATCAGTGAAAGAAAGAGCTGGCTCTTTGAGAAGATCAATAACATTGACAATGCTTTAGCAAGAATGATAAAGGAAAAAAGAGAAGGATGACACAAATTTAATGTCAGTAATGAAGCAGAGGACACAAGTACAGATCCTATAGATATCAAAAAGGTAATAAAGAAATACTATAAATAACTCTACACACATAAACACGACAACTTAGATGAAATGGACCAATTCCTCAAAAATCGCAAATTATTACAACTCATTTAATATGAAGATATTAAATGAATAGCCCTATAACTAGTAAGGAACTTGAATTATAATTTTAAAACTCTCATAAAAGAAACCTCCAGGCCTAGATGATTGCACTGGAGAACTCAACAAAAGGTTTAAAGAAGAATTACTACCAATTGTTCACAATCTCTTCTAGAAAATAGCATAGGAAGGAACACTTCCCAGTTTATTCTATGAAGCTGGCACCAAAACCAGGGAGGCAAAGCACACAAGACAGAAAACTACAGACCAATACCTCTCATGAGTATAGGTGCAAAAATTTTTAACAAAATATTAACAAATAGAATTCAACAATATGTAAAAAGAATTATACATCATGACTAAGTGGAAGTTATTCCAGGAATGAAGGGCTAGCTCAACATGTAAAATATTTATTAATGTTTCAATATACTATGTATCAATATGCAATCTATTAATGTAATCTAACAGGCTAAAGAAAATCACAGAATCATATCAATCAAAGCAGAAAAAAGCATTTTACAAAATTCAACATTCATTCATATTTTTAAACAATAGAAAAATAGACAAAGAGGGGAACTTCCTCAACTTAATAAAGAATATTTACCAAAAACCTACCGCTAACATGATGCTTATGGTGAAAGACTAAGACTGGGAACAAATGGTGTCCACACTTATCACTTTTATTTAACATAGTAAAGGAAATTGTAACCAGTGTAGTAAGTAAAAATAATGAATACTGATCAGAAAGGAAAAAATAGTCTATATTTGCAGTTGACATCATTATGTACATGGAAATTCCCAAGGAAACTAAAGAAAACTCTTAGAACTAATAAGTGAGTTCAGTAAGGTCAGAGCATACAAAATAAACATTTTTTTTATTTTTACATACCGCAATGAGCATGTGAATCCCAAAATTAAAAACAGAATTTCATTTACAATTGCTCAAAAAAATATATAGGACTTGCTGAAAACCAAAAAACACCAACTGAGCAATTCAAAGAACATCTGAATAAGTGAAAAGCTATAACATGTCCATAGATTGGAAGCTAATCATAGCAAAAATGTCTTTTCTCTACAACTTGATACACTGGCATAACACAATTCCTACTAAAATCCCAGCAAGATTTCCTGTAGATAATATTACTTTTAAAAGTATATGGAAAGGTAAAAGAACTAGAATAGCTAAAATAACTTTGAAAAAGAAGAATAAACCTGTAGATAATATTACTTTTAAAAGTATATGGAAAGGTAAAAGAACTAGAATAGCTAAAATAACTTTGAAAAAGAAGAATAAAGTGCTAGAAATTAGTCTATCTGATTTCAAAGTTTGTTATATAGTATACATATGTATGTGTGGGGTAAATATATGTATACATGTATATATACGTATGCATATATATATATGTGTGTGTATATAGTCAATATTCAAGACCGTGTGTGGCATTTTTGAAAGAATAGACACATAGATCGATGCAATAGAATAAAGAACCCAAAAATAGAGCCACACAAATATGTCCAACTGATTTTGACAAAATATGAAAACAATTCAACAGAGTAAAAATGGCCTTTCAACAAATGCATGTGGAGCAAGTGGACGCTCATAAGTTAAAAAAAAAAAAAAATCTCAACATAATCTCACACCTTATATAAAAACTTACTCAAAATGGATCATAGACTTAAATGTAAAATATAAAACTTTTAGGAAAAAACATAGGAGAAAATCTTTGGACTCCAAATCTAGACAAAGAGTTCATAGACTTGACACCAAGGGCATTATTCATTTAAAAAAAAAATGATGTTAGACTTCATCAAAATTAAAAAACTTTTGCTTTGCAAAAGATTCTATGGAGAGGCCGAAAAGACAAATTACAGGCTGGGAGGAAATATTTGCACACTGCATACACAACATAGAACTAGTATCTAAAATATATAAAGAACTCAGAAAACTCAACAGTAAAAAACTAAACAATCCAATTAGAACATGGGCAAAAGACAGGAGGAAACATTTTACAAAAGAAGATATACAGATGGCAAATAGTGTGTGAAAAGATGTTGAACATTATTAGTCATTTGGGAAATGAATATTAAAATCATGAGATGTCAATACACAACTATCAGAAAAAATAGCAACAACACCAAATGCTGAAAATGATGCAGAGAAGCTGGATCACTAATGCATTGCTGGTGGAAATGTAAAAAGGTACAGACACTCTGGAAAACAGCTTGGAAGGGTCTTAAAAAACTAACATGAAACTATCAAACAACCTAGCAGTTGCACTTCTGGGTATTTATTCCAGAGAAATGAAGATTATGTTCACACAAAAATTTATACACAAATAATTATAACAGCTTTATAGCTCAAAACTGCTTATAGTTTTATAGGTTATATGTTTATAACTTAAACGTCTTCCAAAAGTAAATGGCTGGGCCATCCCCAGTGTCCTGCTGGTTAAGTTCAGCACACTCCACTTCAGCAGCCTGGGTTCAGCTCCTGGGCATGGACCTACACCACTCTCTTAGCAGCCATGCTGTACTGGTGGCCCACATACTGAAAATTAGAGGAAGCTTGGCATGGATGACAGCTCAGGGCAAATCTTCCTCAGCAAAAAAAAAAAAAAAACAAACACATAAATGGTTAAACAAACTGTGGTTTGTTTACCATGGAATAGCAGTCAGCAATAAAAAGGGAACAAACTATTGATATACACAACATCTTGGATGAATCTCCATAAAATTAAGATGTGTGAAAAAAAGTCAGTCCCAAAAGTTTATGTATTATATGACTCCATTTATACAACATTCTTGAAATGACAAAATTATATAAGTTATAGTGCTTGCTAGGAGTTGAGGAAGCTGAGCAAGAGGGAAGGGAGTATGCATATAAAAGGGCAACACAAAAGATCCTTGTGGTGATGGAAATATTCTGTATCTTGAATGTATCAATGTCAATCTCCTGTTTGTGATGTTATACCATAGTTTTGCAAGATAATACTATTGGGAGAAACTTGGCAAAGTGTACATGGGTGATCTGTCCGTATTTTTTCTTATAACTTCCTGTAAATTGACAACTATCTTAAAATAAAATGTTTAATTAAAATAAAACAAAACAAGATTAAAACTTTGAAAAACTATGTGATGTTCCAGAACATTTTATAGTCTTGAAGAGTTTCATTATTAAACAAGAAAAAATGTATTGATAAATAAAGTATATAATTCAAGAACTTCAGCTTTGTGCAGTGGCAGTATTATACCCACTGAGGTTTACCTGAGATGTGACTTTTGCTAATTGAAAATAATTTCAGGGTAATATAAAAATAAAACAAACCTAAGAAAACAGAAGGCATTTAAAAATAAACATTAAAAAATGAATAAGCAATTATAAGAACAGTTGAATTGATTTTTTTAATCTAAGGGGAGAAGAATGATAATAAAATTGACAAATTTCATTTAGAAAAACTATAGAAAATACAAATTTAAAGCTTGGAAATGAGAATGGAAATATTAAAAAAAAAAAAAAGTGACATTAGCTTCATTGCAGAGTGAAATGTTCCCTTAGTCTCTCTCTAAGTTACAACTAAATGGACATTCGTTAACCAGCAGAGGATTCCCCACAAAGCACAAGAGGACTTCTGAGAGATCCACACAGTTATACATCTAAAGGTGGGTGGGCTGGATCCCCAGGAGGCAGTGTAACTAGGTGAGCACACCCTTCCCCCTCTCAGGAGGCAGCGAGACAGTTCATGGATCCTCACAGGGCAGCTGGAGTGACTATAAGAGGAAGGAGGGACAGCTCAGCCTGCATGAATGCCTTTGGAGTTGCAGCTCAGTCTGCAGGAGCGTCAACTGTGCCACAGTTGCCCCATCCATGGGAATGCTCTACATTGACTGGTGGTGGCACAGCCCCTATAATGATGCCTATCCACTGAGAAAAGTACAGCCAAGAAGGCGCCCACTCATACAGAAGGTGCCACCCCCTGTGGCACATAGCAACCTGCGGGATCCACTAAATGGCAGCTCAGCCCCAGCATGGGCATCTCTCCCCACTAACACAGCAAAGACAAGAAGGTTCCCCACCCACTCAGAAGGAGCCCTGCCTTTGGAGCACACCAATCCACGAATATCACCAAATGGCAGTTCAGGCCCCATGTAGGCACCTCTCCCACATAGCTTGCAGCAGCTTAGCTAGTCCCTTCCCCAGCACAGAGGCCCCATCTATCATGCCCAAGCTGCCTGCTAAGCACGGAGACCTTGATCATGTGAGTACAACCTGGAGGGCAGCTGTGCCCAGCCCATGTGAATGCAGAGTAGCCATACCCTCACAACTTGCAGCAGACAGAGTGGGATCAGAAAAGACAGCTCCTGCTTCCCCCTAGTGGTGGCAGGTATAATCTGTGACCTGAAACTATGAAAAATGTGCTGGCGAAGGACAATTCATAAAACACCATGGAGAATTACAGTAACATTTCAGAGCAGAAGGAAAATGACAAGCCTCCAGAAAACAACCCTGAAGTCAAAGAAATTTATAATCTAAATGACAGGGAATTCAAAATAGCTGTCATAAAGAAACTCAATGAGTTACAGGAAAACTCAGAAAGACAGTTCAATGAGTTCATGAATAAAATTAATGAGCAGAAGGAATACTTCACCAAAGAGATTGAAACTCTTTAAAAAGACAAACAGAAATTCTGGATGTGAAAAACACAATGAGATAAAAAAAAAAAAAAAAAAAAAACCAGAAACCATAAAAAATAGAGCTGATGTTATAGAGGACAGAATTAGTGAATTAGAGGACAGAAGTATAGAAATGCTATAAGTAGGGAAGGGGAGAGAACTAAGATTTTTAAAAAATGAAGAAATTCTTCAAGAAATATCCAATTCAACTAGGAAAAGCAATATAAAGATTACAGGTATTCCAGAGGGAGAAGAGAAGGAGAAAAGAACAGAGAGTTTGTTCAAAGAAATAATAGCAGAAAACTTCCCAAACCTGGGGAAAGAACTAGAATTACAAGTACATGAATGCAACAGAACGCCTAATTACATCAATGCAAAAAGACCTTCTCCAAGCCATATACTATTAAAACTGGCAAAATTCAATAACAAAGAAAATCTATTAAGCAAGGCAGAAGAATATAACCTACAAAGGAACCCCTATCTGGCTTTCAGTGGCTTTCTCAGCAGAAACCTTACAGGCTAGGAGAGAGTGGAATGATATAATCGAAATACTGAAAGACAAAAACTATAACCCAAGAATACTCTATCCAGCAAAACTATCCTTCAAATACAATGGAGAAATGAAAACATTCCCAGATAAACAAAAGCTGAGGATCTTCATTGCCACTAGACCTCCTTTACAAGAAATGATGAAGAAAGCCCTCTTACCTGAATCAAAAAGGCAAAAGTTTACAAAACTTCGAGCAAGGAGATAAATAGACAGTCAAAATCATAAAATTGCAAAACTCTAACAAAATAGGTTAGCAAACATTTAATCATAACAGAAAAGATAAAGGGAAGGAAAGCATCAGAAATAAGTGTAAACACTTCAATTTAGTCACAAACTCACAACACAAAAAAGTAATTTGTGACACCAATAACTCAGAATGTGAAATGGAAAGGGATGGAACCTGTTTAGGCTAATAGAGATACGGGGCTATCAGAAAATGGACTATCTCATCTATGAGCTCTTTTATAGATTCCTTATGGTAACCACAAAACAAAGAATCAGAATAGAGACACAAATCATAAATGAAGAGAAAACTGAAAAAACCATCACAGAAAACCACCAAACTGAAATGGCAGTCAGAAATACGAGGAAAAAGAAACAAGGGAAATATAGAACAACTGGAAAAAACAAGAGATAAATGGCAGTATTAAACCCTCACATATCAATTATCACTCTAAATGTAGATGAATTGAATTCGCCAATCAAAAGACACAGAGTGGCTGGATGGATTAAAAAACAAGACTCAACAATGTGCTGCCTCCAGGAAACACATCTCAGCAATAAAGACTAACACAGGCTCAGAGTGAAGGGATGGAAGATGATACGCCAAGCAAATGGCAAGCAAAAGAAAGCAGATGTTTCCGTACTTATATCAGACAAAGCAGACTTCAAGATAAAAAAAGACAATGAGAGACAAAAAGGGGCAGTATATAACAATAAGAGGGACATTCCACTAAGAGGACATAACACTTATGAATATATAGGCACCTAACACAGGAGCACTAAAGTATATATAAATCAACTACTCACAGACATAAAGGAAGAAATTGACAGCAACATTATAACAGTAGGAAACCTCAACACCCCAATTACATCAATCAACAGATCATGCAGACAGAGAGGCAACATGGAAACAGTAGCCTTAAATAAAACACTAGACCAGATGGACTTAACAGATATATTTAGAACATTCCATCCAAAAACTGCAGAATATACCTTCTTCTCAGGTGCACATGGAACATTCTCAAACATAGACCATATGTTGGGAAACAAGGCAAGCCTCAATAAATTTAAGAAGATTGAAATCATATCAAACATCTTTTCTGACCACAATGCTATGAAACTAGAAATCAAGTACAAGAAAAAGCTGGGAAAGCCACAAATATGTGGAGACTGAACAATATGCTACTGGACAATGGTTGGATCAATGAAGAAATCAAAGGAGAAGTCAAAAAATACCTGGAGACAAATGAAAATGAAAACACAACATATCAACTCTTATGAGAAGCAGCAAAGCAGTTCAAAGAAGGAAGTTTATAGCAATACAGGCCCACCTCAACAAACAAGAAAAATCTCAAATAAGTAACATTAAACTGCACCTAACAGAACTAGAAAGAGAACAGACAAAGCTCAAAGTCAGCAGGGAGGCAAATAAAAATTAGAGCAGAAAGAAATGAAAGAGAGACTAAAAAACAATCGAAAGCATCAATGAAACTAAGGGCTTTTTCTTGGAAAAGATAAACAAAATTGACAAACTCAGCCAGATTCACAAAGGAAAAAGGAGAGAAGGCTCAATAAAATTAGAAATTAAAAAGGAGAAATTGCAATGGATACCACAGAAATAAAAAGGATTATAAGAGAATACTATGAAAAACTACATGCCAACATATTGGAAAACCTAGAAGGAAAGGATAAATTCTAAGAATCATAGAATCACCCGAAACTGAATCAAGAAGAAATAGAGAATCTGAATAGATTAATCACAAGTAAAGATATTGAAACACTAATCAAAAACCTCCCAAAAAACCAAAAATTCAGGACCAGATGGCTTCTCTGGAGAATTCTACCAAACATTCAAAGAAGATTTAATACTGATCCTTCTCAAACGATTCCAAAAAATTGAAGAAGGCAAAATGCTTGCTAACTCATTCTGTGAGACAAACATTACCCTGATACCAAAACCAGAAAAGGACATCACAAAGAAGGAAAACTATAGGCTATTATCGCTGAAGAACACAGATGCAAAAATTCTCAACAAAATATTGGCAAACTGAATACAGCAATACATTAAAAGAATCATACACCATGATCAATTGGGATTTATACCAGGGATGCATGGATGGTTCAACATCTGCAAATCAATCAGTGATACACCACATTAACAAAATGAGGAATAAAAATCACATGATCATCTCAATAGATGCAGAGAAAACATTTGACAAGATCTAACATCCATTTATGATAAAAACTCTCAATAAAACAAGCATAGAAGGAAAGTATCTCAACATAATCAAGGCCATATACAGCAAACCTACTGCCAACATCATACTCAATGGGGAAAAACTGAAAGCCATACCTCTGAGAACAGGAACCAAACAAGTGTGCCCACTCTTGCCAATCCTATTCAACATAGTACTGGAGGTTTTGGCCACAAAATTTAGGCAAGAAAAATAAATAAATTGTATCCAAATTGGAATGGAAGAAGGGAAACTCTCATTCTTTGTGGATGACATGATTCTATATATAGAAAATCCTAAAGAATCCACCAGAAAACTACTAGAAATAATCAACAACTACAGAAAAGTTGCAGGGTACAAAATCAACTTACAAAAATCAGTTGCATTTCTATACCCTAATAATGAACTAGCAGAAAGAGAAGTCAAGAATACAATCTCATTTACAATCACAACAAAAAAAATAAAATACCTAGGAATAAATTTAACCAAGGAGGTGAAAGACCTATACACTGAAAATTATAAGACATTACTGAAAGAAATTGAAGACAACAGAAAGAAATGGAAAGATATTCCATGCTCATGGATTGGAAGAATAAGCATAGTTAAAATGTCCATATTACCTAAAGCAATGTAAAGATTCAATGCAATCCCAATTGGAATCCCAAAGACATTGTTCACAGAAATAGAACAAAGAATCCCAAAATTTGTATGAAACAACAAAACAACCAGAATAGCCAAAGCAATCCTGAGAAAAAAGAACAAAGCTGGGGGCATCACAATCCCTGACTTAAAAATACACTGTAAAGCTATAGTAATAAAAACAGCATGGTACTGGCAGAAAAACAGACACACAGATCAATGGAACAGAGTTGAAAGCCCCAAAATAAAACCACACATCTTTGGACAGCTAATCTTTGACAAAGGATCCGAGAACATACAATGGGGAAAATCTCTTCAATATATGGTGTTTGGAAAACTGGACAGCTTCATGTAAAAGAATGAAAGTAGACTATTATCTTACACCATACGCAAAAATTAACTCAAAATGGATTAAAGACTTGAATGTAATACCTGAAACCATAAAACTCCTAGAAGAGTATATAGGCACTACACTCTTTGACATCGGTCTTGGCACTATCTTTTCAAATACGATGTCTACTCAAGCAGGGGAAACAAAAGAAAAAATAAACAAATGGGACTACATCAGACTAAAAAGCTTCTGTAAGGTAAAGGAAACGATGAAGAAAACAAAAAGACAACTCACGAACTGGGAGAAAATATTTTCAAATCATATATCCAACAAGGGGCTAGTTTCCAACATATATAAATAACTCATACAACTCAACAACAGAAAAACAAACAACCAGATCAAAAAATGGGCAGAGGATATGAACAGACATTTTTCCAAAGAAGATGTACAGATGGCCAACAGGCACATGAAAAGATGCTCACATCACTAATTATCAGGGAAATGCAAATCAGAACTACAGTATACCTGTCTTACACCCATCAGAATGGCTATACTTATCAAGACAAAAAATAACAAACATTGGAGAGGATGTGGAGAAATCATACACTGCTGGTGGGAATGCAAACTAGTGCAGCTGCTGTGGAAAACAGTATGGAGATATCTCAAAAAACCAAAAATAGAAATTCCATATGATACAGCTATCCTCTACTGGGTATTTATCCAAAGCACCTGAAATCAACAATTCAAAGAGGATTTATGCATCCCCATGTTCATTGAAGCATCATTCACAATAGCCAAGATGGGGAAGTAACCCAAGTGCTCATCAATGGATGAATGGATAAAGAAGATGTGGTGTATATATATATACAACTGAATCCTATTCTGCCATAAAAAAAGACAAAATCATGCGATTTGCAGCAACATGGATGGACCTTGAAGGTATTATGCTAAGTGAAATAAGCAAGACAGAGAAAGAAACACACTGTATGATTTCACTCATATGTGGAAGATAAACAAAGATATGGATAGGGAGAAGAGATTAGAAATTACCACAGTGGAAGCAGGGAAGAGGGCAAAATCGGTAAAGGGGCACATACGTATGGTGACAGATAAAAACTAAACTACTGGTGGTGAGCACGATGCAGTCTATACAGAAATTAATATATAATAATGTACACCTGAAATTACACAATGTTGTAAACCAATATGACCTCAGTAAAATAACTGGGAAAATAAAGAATAAAATGATCCAATATGCTCTAAAAAAAAAGAAAAGAAAAGAAAACAAAGACGATTAAAATGTATAAGAAAATACCTAAGGTCATATTTTACTAAAAATTTGAAAAAGTTAATAAATAAAACACAAAATTATCTGGGAAAATATAAATAAGCAAAATAAACTAAGAAACAAAGCTCTCAAATGGATTTTCAGCTATAGGTGGTGTGCAGTAAAGAGTTAACCTTGCCCAAAGTAAAGTCTAGTCCTTTTGTCCCCAGCTCCTCAAGGTAACCTCCAAAGCTCTCCCATATCCTGCCTAACGAGAGTATCTTCATTTCCCTGGGGGCCTTGGGCCATTTCAGGGATCTATGCTAATAATATGATTTATGGTTGGGGAGGAGGGGTCTTTAGGTCACGTGGCAGCAGCTTGACCTCTAGAGGGACTACAGACTAAGGTCAGTCACACAGGTGGTCAACCATATCTACATGACCAAGTCCCAATAAAAACACTGGACATCGAAGCTTGGGTGAGCTTCCTAGGCTGCAATATTCCATGCATGTTGCCACGCATCGCTGCTGGGAGAAGTAAGCACTGTTGGTGTGACTGTCCTTGGAAAGCACAACTGGAAGCTCTGTAGCTGGTGTCTCCTGTGCCCTGCCCCATGTGCCTCCTCTCTCTAATCTGTCTCTTTTTCTTGTAATGAACTGTTAGTGTAACACCTTTGCTTGAGTTCTGTGAAGCCTTCTACTGAATTATTGAACCTGAGGGAGGTCTTGGAGACCCCTGAACTTGCAGTTGATGTCAGAAAGGAAGGTGGTCTTGGGGACCTCCTGAACTTTGCAGAGAGAAAAAGAAAAGTTAATAGAAAATTACTGCAAGGCCAGATTGATTATTTGAAACTTCTAAGCAACAAATGATTGCTATGTTATAGAAATTGTATACAAATATTTTTAAAGAGGCCAAGTGACCCAATTAATTTTATGAAGTTAACATTAAAATGATAAAAAATATTAACTTTTAAAAATAGCAAGCACTTCAAAACATGCTAAGTAAAAAAGACAGTCACAAAGGACCATATATTACATGATTGCATTTCTATGAAATATTCAGAATAGGGAAATCTATAGAGATAGATATTTAATTAGTATTTGCCTAGGACTTGGGGGGACAGAGGTGGGGGAGGCTGGGGGGTGATCGCTAGAGGTGAGGGGTTTCTTTTTAGGGTAAGAAAATGTTCTAAAATTGTGGTAAGGGATGCATAACTCAAGGAATTTAATAAAAGCTATAGAACTACACACTTTAAATAGGTAGATTATACAGTATATAAATAATACTTCGATAAAACTGTTAAAAATATAAATAGCAAGATACACACAAGTTGATCAATTTCATTTATCAGTATGCATTCTGCAAGAAATGCTAAAGTAACAAATCTTGCTGAATTATGTATGAACCATCCACTATGACCAAGTAGGATTTATCCCAAGACTGCAAGGATGGTTTAACATTAGGAAATATATATTAACATATGTTAAAATTTTCACCAAAATTGTTTTGTTTCATTAGATAGTAGAAGTATATTTGATTAAAATCAATAAGCATATAGTTCTTTAGATTTATTTTTTTTATTTGGGGATATTTGGATTCTCCTGGCAATGACCATTGTGGTTGACTTCTCAACACTGATTCCATCTTACTTTCTTGAATAATTTAGGTCCTAATTAATTTTAGGCCAACCTCTCTGCAGGTCAATGATTAGTTCAGAGATATGTACACCTAAACTTACTGGGAAAATAGATTTCTTGCTCTTAAGAGAGTCACAAGCAATTGACTGTTTTCATTTGCTCAATGTGACTATGTACAATGTTATTACTGGAATCCATCATCAGACTATGAGGGAAGAAACCAGTCTAAGTATGGAGTGAACAGTATGAATAGGAAAGCAGTGTTTTGTGTATTTGATGGCATAATTTAGTCAGTATGTGGATATTTCTGTTACTTGCAGCCAAAACCAACCTAATAAATACACTTGAGTAAGAGGAATAATAATAATTTCTTAACAATAAATTTATTTAACAATGAGTATTAAAGAGTTCTCCAGAAGAATTAGCAACAAGTATGCTTGCTATAAAAAATCACTATTTAAAATTGTTATGGAAACTAACCTTGCAATAAGACATTAAGTAGAAATGAGAGCTAGAACTATTGAGCAGGAATATAAGATGGTATCTAATACTGTACGAGGTGCCAGGAATTAATTGCCTTACCTACATTAGCTCAATCCGTAAAACACCTCTATGATGTAGATGCTATCGTTGTCTTCATTTTACAGGTAAAGCAAAGAGAATTCGAGTAACTGAAGTAAGCGCAGGAGCTGGGATTTGCAGACTGGTTCCAGAGACCACAGCCTTAATATATATACCCTTTTCATAATTTGCACGTGACATAACTATTTACCTACCCCACACCCACACATACACAACATGTATAATAAATTCTAAAAGTTTTAGAATTACAAAGAACGTTTAATAAAAATTCTAGCTACAGGATTAAAGAAAAGGGTTAACAGCTAGTTCCCTTCCTTTACCCCATGGATGACTACAGCTAACTCAAGGAATTCTAAGGAGCATGTCTATAATGGTTCCAAGATAAATAATAATCTCCAGCTAAGGATGCGTACCGTACCAACCACCTGTACCTCATTTAGAAATTATCAAGCAGTGAGGCATCTATATCCATAAGTCGCAGCTGAGCTAGAGAAAGGGCTCTACTCCTGTGTTTCTAAAGAGGCTACTTGATAACTACGTAAAAGTTAACGGGACCCTGGAACTGATGGCTTCCCTAAGCTGAGATGCTCTTCCTAGACAGCCTCATCTCTCAGCACCGTGCACACATCAAGTGTGAAGTAACTGGGATGTTGGAATCTGTGCCTGAAAATCACAAAACCTCTTTCATGGTGTGGTTGTGCATGCTGTTTTCTTCTCCATCTGTATCTTTCCCTAATGCTAAATTAACTTAAAGCTAAATGAAGCCTCTTGTACCTTCTGAGTTTGATTGTTGCTCCAAAACCAAGACCACTGCTGCAGAACGGCCATGACACAAGAAAATGCCAGTTGATTTCCTATATACCTGAAATAACCAGTTAGAGGTGTACTGCAGAATAGCATCTTTCAACAAAAACAAAAGTGTAAAACAATGCTGGCAAGAAATGTACATCAATATTTAATGATGGCAAGGTGAAATGAAATAAGCATTTTCTAAGCCTTTTTTGGCAGAAATATAAAATAATACACTCTTTCTAGGAAAAAAAATCATCATATTTATCAAAATGAACCTTTAGGGGCCAGCCTGGTGGCATACTGGTTAGTTTTACACTCTCTGTTTTGGTGGCCCAGGATTCATGAGTTTGGATCCTGGGCGTAGACCTACACACTGTTCATCAAAGCATGCTGTGGTGACGTCCCATATAGAAAATAGAGGAAGACTGGCATAGATGTTAGCTCAGTGGCAATCTTCCTCAAGCAAAAAGAGGAAGAGGAAGATTGGCAACAGCCATTAGCTCAGGGCCAATCTTCCTCACCAAAAAAAAAAAAAAAAAAACCTTTAAAATATTTCTGCCTTTTTAACTATTCATCTCATACCTAATAATATAGCTTAGTGAAATCATCACAGTCTACACAAATATATGCAGAGAAAACTATTCATCACAGTGTGGTAATAAAAAAATGTAAGGTAAATAAGTATGACTTATTATCAGTAGCTATTAAAAATAATATTTTTGAAGAATGTTAAATAGCTTAGGGTAAGATTAAAGGTAAAAAGCTAATGGAAAAAAGCAGAATCCAAGACTGCATGCAGAGCGTAGTTCCAACTGTGTTAACCACACCCAGACACACACACACACACACCACTCAAGCACATATGTTGGAAATACACTAAAATATTAACCATGCTCTTTCAGAGAGTAGGATTTGTTTTCTTTTTACACCACTAAAATTTCATCTCCATGAGAGTAAAAATGCATCTATCTTGTTTGTTGCGATATTTTGAGAACGCCTCATATATAATAGCTGCTATATAATATATAATAGAAATATATCTTGAATAAATGAATATTTTTATTCTATTACCTAAAATAAGTATTTATTACTTTCTAATAGGACAAATCCAATCATTGTTTTAAAATGTGTTTATGTATATGAAATCTGTACTTGAGTAAGTTCTATTCACTGGTTTGTAATTGGGCTAATTTCTATGGATGGGAATTTATGCATCATGTAATTCTAACCCAAAATATTTTGCTCCTGAACTCAAGCCCATGCATGCAGAATGTCGAACTTTTTTTTTTTTTTTGGTGAGGAAGATTGGCCCTGAGCTAACCTATGTTGCCAATCTCTTCTTTCTGCTTCAGAAAGATTGTCCCTGAGCTAACATCTGTGCCAGTCTTCCTCAATTTTGTATATGGGTTGCTGCCACAGCACAGTTTGATGAGCAATGTGCAGGTCCATGCCTGGGATCCGAACCCACAAACTCCGGGCCACCAAAGTGGAGCATGCAAACTTAACCACTATGCAAGCAGGCCAGCCCCTGAACATCAAACTTTTATTAGTTATTTCTCTTGCTCTACAAAGAATATTTAGGAAGTATATCTACATCCAGAATCATTTTGACTTTACATTTTCCCCCTTATTCTCAGTTTCCACACCAAAAAACACAGTTAAATAGATAACATAATTCAGAGGTATAAATTTGGGCTCTCATTAATGAAATGTCTTCAGAGAGATAAGATTTCTTTCTTAAGGAATAAAAGTTTAAGTATATTTGAAATGAAGTTCTAAGTGATTATCAGGGTTACTTGAAAATAAAGAGATTCTTGATCAAAATTTCACTCTGGAGTCTCTCCCCGTGGAGCAGTGGTTAAGTTCACACTTTCCGCTTTGGTGGCCCAGGGTTTGCTGGTTCAGATCCCAGGTGCAGACATGGCACCACTCATCAAGCCATGCTGTGGCAGGCATCCCACATATAAAGTAGAGCAAGATGGGCACGGATGTTAGCTCAGGGCCAGTCTTCCTCAGCAAAAAGAAGAGGATTGGTGGCAGATGTTAGCTCAGGGCTAATCTTCCTCAAAAAAAAAAAATTTCACTCAGTAATACACATAGTGCTCTGTAATCCTCCAGGAGAAACATTGGGTCCAAGGAGCAGATGTTTGACAAACTCTTTGATTGTAATGGTGGAGGCCAGCTCGAACTAGTTTAAGCAAAGAGGAAATTTAATGATTTACTGAATCAGGAAGCCATGGATACATACGGCGTCTGGCACAGTGGAATCAGTGGGCTCAAACAACACTATCAGGGCTCTCTTTCTCTCTCCATTTTGTGATTCTATCACTGTACCTAGCTACATTCTATATGCAGGCAATCACCACATGGTATCAATGTGGCCACAAGCAAGCCAACCACATCTTTCCAGCTTAATGTCCAGCTTAACATTTCCAAAAGTAGAATTTCCCTCTGTCCATATATCAATCCTGTGGAATACTCTACTCAACCCTTACCCAAAGTTGGTCAAACTCAAGGTTAAGGGCACAGTCCTCCAATCTGCCATGTCAGCCCAAGACTTCCGACCCCAACTGCAGTGAAGTAAACCAAAGTACAAAACCAGAGGGAACAATCCCCATGAGACTGCCCTTACTTCAGACACCAGCCACACGTTCAGAGGTCCCAAAAGGCCACCCTCACTTCAGACCAACTAGCTACAAATTCAGGGGTTCCCACGACCACCTCAGGTTTGATAATTTGCTAGAACAATTCACAGGACTCAGGAAGACACTGGACTTATTACAGTTTTATTATAGCAAAAAGATACAAGTTCGAACCAGCCGAAGGAAAAGAAGCATAGGGCAAAGTCTGGAAGGGTTCCAGATGCAAAGCATTCATCATCCTGAGGGATGCAATACTCTCCCAGCACCAATGGATGATGATACTCTAAGAGTACTACAAGCTAAGGAAGCTCACTCAAGGTTCTGTGTCCAGAGCTTTTATTGGGGTTTAAAATGTAGGCATGAATGATTAAATAATTACGGGGGGTAAGAGAGTTTAACTCAATCTCCAGCCTCTATACTTCCCTGAGGACAGTCTGACATCGCGTGGTCTGAGGGGTCCACCGTGAGTCATTTTGTTCACATAAACTACCAGATGTGGTCCAGGGGCCCACAGTGACTAACAAAGACACTCCTAGCAGGAAATTCCAGGGGTTTAGAGGTTACCTCCCAGGAACTGGAGACAAAGGCCAGACTTCTCTCTGAGCTGAGGCCAAATTCTTTATTACACAGTCCTACTTGCCCATTCCTAAAAGAACGGATCACGAAGGCTTAGTGAATGAAACAATTTGATTGGCCAAACAGGTCTGTTTACATCCCAGTGGTAGGAGTATGGGGTGCCGGAGAGGAAGTTCCAAGAAGGAACCAGAAGAATAAAGCTAGCATAATAGATATGTACAATGGACATCACCACTGCCCACTACAACTGGTCACAAACATTATTTCATTATCCAAAAATAGTCAGACTTTAAAAACTAATAGGAGTCTTGGAGGAATAGGAAGAAATGGTTCTAAAAACCCTGTGTTTAGAAACTGACCAAATAGAAATCTTTCTGAGTAAAACATTACGCATGCATATAAAAAAGCTATTTGAAGAGTCTGGTTTCAATAAATAATTGTCTATAGTGTGAACTTTAAAATTAGGAATATGTTTTTCCTTTTCTTTCCTTTGAACTGTAAGGCCTAATAAACACAACTGTTTTCATTTGTCAAAGAATAAAAGCCTCAATGTTCTTATTTGCAAAGTGAGGTTATTACTTACCCACCATCTAGGGTTATTAACAGGATGGGGGAAAATATTTGTAAAACGCCAAGGACAATGTCTGGCATCTAATAGTTAGGATCAAACTGATATCTGTTGTTGTTGCCATTGCTGCCGCTCCAAACGAAAAGCCACAGCTCATATCGCTGCCTGAGAAAAGCAGAACTCAAAGGAATCACTTTTTGGTGCTTTAGAATGAGAGAGCAGTGCGTAAAGGAAAGAGATTTGAGTTGGGAAACAAAAGTCCTGATTTCACACTTCTTTCCCACCTCTTCATGTGCCACATAACCATGGGCAAGTCACTTTACTTCTATCGACCTCGACGATTACATCTGTGACGTGGGAATAATGGTACCTTTTTTACTACCTTGCTGGATTCATCACGTGATATGCTGAGACAGTCTTACACAAAATGAGGGGCACTAGCAGTCATGTGACTATCTTGTGCTTTGTACGTATAAATATTACACAATTAAGGCAAAATACGCAAACTTCAATTGCTTGCATAATTATTGTGTCAAGAGAGAAAAGCTGTTTCTGTTATTCCACAGACATGAAAAACACCTTACCACACTTTTAAAAAGCATAAAATGTTAAAGATGTATCTAGTAATACATGTTACATCAAGGGTTACAACTTGCAACTAAGATAGAAGAAAAGATAGATGGCTGCAAACTCGTATGTTTAGCAATATTGACAGCAGAACTAAGCACTGCCAATCCTATCAACTGGAGTACCGACAGTAGCACAGGATGACAGGATCGTGACCGCCATCTTCTGAATACTCAAGCTCCACATTCCATGGGAACAAATTTCTCAGGCCGCATAAGAGAGCCTTAGTTTTGTTATATTATTGACCATACGATTTAAACAATCGTTTTTAGCCTGAAACAGTTAGTAGAATTTCTAAATTGTGACCAAAGAATAATCTAGGCCCCAAGACAAGCTTCCTCATTAATAATAAGCATCCTCCCTTTTCCAACTGAAAATGTCAAAGGGCTATGCTGATGATTTTCCACACAGCCTGAGCATCATAGTACTTCAAAGGGCACTGCTTCAAAGCCAGCCTCTCAGCCTGGAAATCTTCAAGCATGTTTGACTCCTCCATCCCTTCAAGCCCTCACATTCAATCAGTTATTAAATCTCCTGGATTTTTCCTTAAAATATCTCTCAAATTTGTTCCTTTATCTCCATTTTCTCTGCCACCATCACAGTCCGCATCAACACCTTTTGCCAAAACTCTATCTCCTCCAGTTTTTTCTCCCTTCAATCCAGCCTGCAAATCCCTGCACATTTTCTCCCTAAAATACTGCTTGCCACATCCTTCTTCAGGAGCCTATAATCCAGTCAATTATTTGATTCCAGGGGAGGAGCTTTTAAAAAGTATTGATGCCGAAGTTCTACCTCAAGAGGCTCTGATTTAATTTATCCTGGATGGAATGCAGTCATTAATTTTGCTTTAAAAGTTCCTCAGGTGTTTCTAATGTGCAGCCAGCTCTGGGAACCATGGTGATGACTCTCTATTGCCTATTAAGTCAAACTAGAACTCCTGGAGCAGACACTGCAGATGCTCTGCCGAGATTCCTGCCGGCCCCTTTGACCTTTTGTGTGCTGACCCCCCAGCTTCAGTTATTTGCCTCTAATAACCATCAGACATGCTAGTCTCTTCTGCCTGTGAGTTAATGGAGCTGCTTTGTCCCTGCTCCCACAGAGAAAACCAAAAGGGCCAGGGAGTTTATACTCCCTGGGGTAGCCCATAGTCAATGCCTAAGTAATGTGGGAGTATGAATGCCCAGCTCCCTTACCTGCCTCTGGACATCTTCTGAGGGGTAATTTATACTTCAGAACTCCCTGGCAGGACCAGGCTTGGCCTGGGACTTCTGCCTAAACACACACACTCACCCTTGCTTGGCTTCTTCCCCTCCCCTTCTCTACCTTACTCATTTCTCCTAGGAGCACTTCCTTAAGAAATGACTCACACACAAATCCTCACCACAAGGTCTGCTTGTAAAGAAGCCATGCTGTTCGACATCTTGGTCAAAACACTTCCTAACGTGGTCCCACCATGTTTTCTGCAATCACCCTTCACCCATCACAGGTGCTAGTTTTCTCATCCACTGCGCTTGCCCATACCACTCTTTAAGCTTGCTATTTCCCCTCACTCAGGATGCCTCTGCCCTGCCTCTGTGACCATCAGAGTGTCCTACCTTCCAAAAACAAGCTCTAGATGTCACGCCCACTGGATACATAGCCCAAGGCCCTACCCATGATAGGTGCTCAATAAATGTGGGTGGAACTGGTGCTGTCTTCTCCACGAAACTTCCTCTGACAGTGGAAATGCGCATAACTCTAGCTGTCTTCTCTAACTTCTATATTTAATGTCAAATCCATACTCCTTTACTGATTCATTCAACTAGTATTTGTGTGATTCCTGTGCACCAGGCACTGTGCTCTTCATGGGGAATGAAATGGTGAGTGAGGATATTTCTGCCCCACGGAGCTTAGAGTGAAGTTAAGGAGACAGACATTAAGCAAATAATCACACAAATAAATGTTAATTCATAGCCATGAAAATTCAAGGTGAGATAAATGGTTCTATGAGAAACATAAGAGTAATAAATGTCCTTATCTAGGACTTTGAATAAAAAATGAAGAAATGATGATCTAAAATTACTCTCCTGTCCTCAATTTTAGGGAGTCTTGGACCTCCTCCCCTGAAATTGCATACAAATTTTGTATGACCATGTATCACTCCTTTAGTAGATTGTCAAGGGGTCCATGACCCCAACTCTTGCACAATGCCAATCCTGTAGAAACAATGCCATGTTTATTAATTTCCTCCTACATGTGCCTTGTCCGTAGGCCCCTGTTTATAGAAACGTGAACACGTTTCTTTTGTATCTGATATCATTTAGTACATTAGACATATGCTCATCACTTAACAAATATTTGTTTTCCTCCCCTTGTTTTCAGCCTGAGTATTTCAACAGAACTCAGATTCTAGAAAACAAATAAGAAAAGTGTCTTCATTTTCTTTATTGAATAAGAGCCCATTTTGAGCAGGTGTGGGAGGGGTGAAAATAAGTAACTTGGTTTTGTTTGGGTACCAGGAAAACAAGAGGAACAAAACAGGATTTGTGTGTTAAAACCTGCTTGTGCTAGGCTAGTGCCAAACAAGTGTCACTCCATGGCTGCAGAGTTCTGTTTCTTCAGAGAAACACTTTCATTCCGGAAACTCTCTGCTGCTTCCTCCGTCCCCAAACCTTAGGTACCCTAAAAGGACATGACCAGATAAAGGCAAAAAACATTCACTTCAGACACGAAAAGATGGAAGCTGATTACTTCATCAATTATATGGGCCAATTTAAAAGAAATACAGAGTAAAAAATTTAAATTTCATTTCAAATGTCACTGGAAAATATTTGTGACAGTACATATGCTGAAAATAAATATTATGTATGTACAGACCAAAAGATGCATTTATATATACTAGAAATAAATATGCTTTCAATATGTATATTTATAAATGCATTTATGTATGTTACAGATAGATAAATCTATTTTTTTAGTCACTGCCTGTTTTTACTTGAAATTCTTGATTTAGAATTATTTCCAAGAAACAAAAGAGATTAAAATAATTGGATTAACATGTGAAAAGATCTCAGATTATAGAAAGTGAAGATCTGAGACCAAACTAATGCTAATAAAAAATGAAGACAGGCCAGCCAAACCTTGGATAATTTAATACATGAAAACTGGGAGTTGCGGGGAGGAAAGAAGGAGAAAGAGGAACATATCTTTACATCTAAGCCACAACTTCTGTTTGACATCCATAAATATGTGAACATAAAATAAGAAAATAAATAAGATTATGCCAGATTCCAGTATGTTTCTAAGGAACTGTTAAAAGCATAATAATTTCAACGACTTTTACTTGCATCTCAGGTCCTTCAGACCTGAAATATGTGCAAAATGAAACACAGAAATCACAGAAAAATATTAAAACAATACAATAATTAAATTGGATAATCAAAGGACAAAAAATCTTCCAGTGTATTGTACACGCCCATCAAAGTCTAAAGAGGGAAAGACTTGCGTGATTCCACATTCTCAGTTCATGCTTTCCTTAAACTTCAAGCTCAGAGTCTCAAAGATAGGTTGTTACTGGAATATTCTGAAAAGATGACACCATATGCACACATCAATATTTTAATAGACTGCCACTCTTGAATGGTCCAGGGACCAAAGATCAAATTTTAAAAATTTATTTCCTTTTCCCATCGGTTGCCAACTCTTGCGCCTCTGTACTCCTGCTTAGCCCTTCCATCCTAGGTGTGCAGATAAAGGGAGAGGAAGTTACATGCAGATAATGTTAGTAACAACTCAGGTATAAAGTCTGATGGAGTAGTCGAAATCCATAGTGCATTCTCAAAGCAAGATTTGCTTTAGGGTTTCTTGCTGATGGTTTTCCTTTCTTGTTAGCATATGTGATAGAATTTTTGCTAAGGATTTATATATTAGAAACCAAGTTTCAAATACGGCTTTAAGGAAGAAGCATCAACAAACAACCAGATCAAAAAATGGGCAGAAGATATGAACATTTTTCCAAAGAAGTTATACAGATGGCCAAAAGGCACACGAAAAGATGCTCAACGTCACTGATCATCAGGGAAATGCAAATCAAAACTACAGTTAGATATCACCTTACACCTGTTAGAATGGCTGTAATTAACAAGACGAAAAATAAACGTTGGAGAGGATGTGGAGAAAAGGGAACCCTCATATACCACTGGTGGGAATGCAAACTGGTGCGGCCACTATGGAAAACAGTAAGGAGACATATCAAAAAATTAAAAATAGAACTACCATACAATCCAGCTATCCCACTACTGGGTATTTATCCAAAGAACCTGCAATCAACAATTCAAGGAGACTTATGCACCCCGATGTTCATTGCAGCATTATTCACAATAGCCAAGATGTGGAAGCAACCCAAGTGTCCATCAACTGATGAATGGATAGAGAAGATGTGGTGTATATATAAACGATGGAATACTACTCAGCCAAAAAAAAGGCAAAATCATGCCATTTGCAACAACATGGTTGGACCTTGAGAGTATCATTTTAAGCGAAATAAGCTAGACAGAGAAAGACAACACCGCGTGATTTCACTCTTATGTGGAAGATAAACTCATGGATAAAGAGAACAGATTAGTGGATACCAGAGGGGGAAGGGCGTTGGGGGGTGGGCAAAAGTGGTAAAGGGCACATATATGTGGTGACAGATGAAAATTAGACTATTGGTGGTGAGCACGATGCAGTCTATACAGAAAGTGATAAATAACGTACACCTGAAATTTCAGAACGTTATTAACCATTATGACCTCAACAAAATGAAATAAAAATAAAAAAAGAAGGAAGCACCAGGTACAAGGTTGCTTTTCAGACAGGGAATGATGACCGGGAATGAAAGTGGATAAGGTCATCCAATTTTGCCATCTATTGCTTTTACCTCTCAGGGCTTTTAAGTCTAGATCAGTGTTTCTTAACATTTGTCCTCCCAGGAACGTCACACTCCCATGGACACAGACAGCAATTCTCCATGCTAACTCTACCCTTTCTTCTGCTGCTTCAATGCAAGTAAAGGGAAAATGGTTTTACTGTAAATAAGGAGAGGTTTCTTTGGGGACAATTAACCCTGAGCTAACTGCTGCCAATCCTCCTCTTTTTGTGGAGGAAGACTGGCCCTGAGCTAACATCCATGCCCATCTTCCTCTACTTTATATGTGGGACGCCTGCCACAGCATGGCGTGCCAAGTGGTGGCATGTCCGCACCTGGGATCCGAACCAGCGAACCACGCGCCACTGAAGCGGAAAGTGCAAACTTAACCGCTGCGTCACCAGGCCTACCCCAGGAGAGCTTTAATTTAGCTCCCATTTTTTAAGTAATTTAGTCTTAAACATCAGCATTTTAATTATTAATGGCAAATTATCTGCTACACATTTCATGAGTGGTAAAGATTGACCAATATGTTGATATCCCAAAGTGGATAGTTGTTGGCCTCAAACAATTAACACTACCTTGCCTAGTCCAACCAAAGAACTAAAGAACTGTGAGGTATCTTGCATGAGGTCATAGAACTGAAAGAAGAAATGCTTAGTAGCCATTTAGTCCCATATTTCGCAACTCCTCTCTCTGGAACTCTCACACGCATTGAAAGACTAGCATAATTCTTCTTTCCTTCCCTACTAACAATTTTAGCCAGAATGCAGAGAATGAAGGTGATAATAACCATGGTAGAAAGGAGATTGACTGATAAATATGATCAAGGAGGTTTCACATGTGTGTTGTATATATAACGTGATCATGGATGAATGCTATGGATGAAACAATGTCTAGAAGCCAGGAAAATGGCAGCCTCACTGTGTTCTAATAAGGTTCGCTGGGCTGTCACTGACCAAGAGAGACTCTCTAAAAGCAGTGGGATGGGCCCTCAATGTTTTGCTTCATTGTCAGCCCAAGTGCAGCACTGTTCAAACAGGATTCATACTTGGGTTGCTTTCACTCTGCAAATAGAACAACCCAAGAATTTTTCAATAACAATGGATTTTTTAATTGGCATATTAATTCTCTCCCCGCCGCCACCACCCCTAAGCCAAGGTACTCCTCCAGTGACTTTGATTAAGCCTTTTGTAGAATTATGAACTTGGAGAGCTTTTTAAGGGAGAAAAGGATTGCATGCCAGGTGGGATTTAGCCAAAGCTGTCACAGCTCTGGTTGTTGCCCCTCATAATCCATCTTGCTGAATCAAACAGCAAACTGTGAACAAACAGCTTAGGCAGGTTGTTTGAAGACACACTCCTGTCTTCCTAGGAGGGATTAAGACATGGCTACAGCTTGTTTGGAAAATGATTATCCACATGAAAATTATTAAATTCATGTGGCATCTCTTTGAGCCAAAATGTTTCCTAACTTTTCATCTCTGGATCACAGGGATCATGATTCTGTCGTTTTTATACTGAAACACAGGCCCTCTCCACAGTCTTTCAAAACATGGTCATTTTTTTTGCATTTGCCACAAGAATACAGAATATGTTCACTTTCAAACTTTTAAATAATCAGGATTCGGCTCCGCCTGTAAAGAGGGATCACAGCGATACCAGATATGGAGAGAAGGGGATTATTTTTAGCATTTATTCCAAACACTGGGCTCCATAAAAGCCATGTTCATGCTCTGCTGCAACAGAGGAGACAGATTAGGTGGCTGAGAGCTTGAGCAAAACGGGAAGAATTAAGGGAACCCGGAGCACATTTCAGAAGTAAAGTGCTTTCCCTTAAAATGAAGTTAAATTTTCCTTGTGGTAAGTGGATCTTAGTCTTGGAATACAGTATAATCTCTTTAAATATCTAAGCAATCAACCTCCTCTGTATCATCCAATATTGCATTTCTGAGACACAAGGTATTATGGTATTCAAGTAACCTTTGAATTGAGACAGTCGGGGGGGAGGTTATTCACCAAACACTAAGTGGTTGCTATGTGTCAGGCACCATGGCAAGTCTTGGATAAACAGGATTAATGAAACACTGGCCCTCTCTCCTTGAGCTCATAGTCTAGTAAGGGAGACAGACACGTAAACAATAGATTACTAACCATGTGATAAAGACTACAATAGAAGGGTAAACATTAGGTTGAATAAGCAGAATTCCAGAGGATGCAGACAAAAAAAACCCACAACAACTTCATTTGTTTCCCTCACAGGCTGTTTATAACCGGTCTGCCTCATTTTTCTCTCGCTCTTTGAAGGAAATGTTAGGTGAGGGGAGGCCCCGTAATTCTCTTGGACGCTCTTCTTTTAAGAGCTTGTAGTGCCAACAATAATCTAGCTCAGTAATTAAAATGTTGAGTCCAGTTTATTCAACAAAAGACCTTTGTTTAAAGTTAAAACTTCTTCACTCTGCCAAAATTGGTACTGCTTTCAGGCTGGAGACTGAAAGTGGAGGAGAAGGTAGGGTCTTTTTCTCTATTTCCTCACCTTGCATTTTCTTACCCACCCGACTCCCATCTCCACACACAAAGTGGCCTCTGCTTCTATCAGGGATGAAGTTAAGCAAAGAGAGGAGAAGGAAGCATCAAGAAATGTCTTAACTTGACTAGGACGTAGAATCTGAACAAAATAAATTCTTCCTCTCACTAGGTATTTTTATTTGTTTATTTATTCCGCAAATATTAATGGAACACCAATTACATTCTAGGCACTCTTCCAAACACTGAGGACACATAATATGAAAATCAAAGTCCCTGATTCCATGGACTTTATAGTCTAGTGAGGGCTGTAAATCAATATACAATAGACATAGTATGGTATAGTATATATACTATAATTAGAGTATATTATATATGTTATACAAATAAACTATATGTAAAATAAAATATGCTAATTATATATGAAATATGTTAGATGATGACAAGTGTCTTGGAAAAAGGTGAAACAGGAAGACTTCAGGCGAGAGAGGATGGGTGGCTTGAACCGCTGCGATTGAGTAGGAAGGCGATAGAGAGATCTGGAGAGATTCTGGCTATACAACAAAGGATTTAATGATGGACCAATTATGAGTATGAGAGCGAGAAAGAAGTCAAAGCAGACCGCAAAATTTTGGACCTCAGAAACTCAAAGAAGGATGTTGCTGCTACTGAGATAGGGAAAACTGAGAGAAGATAATGTTTGATTTTAAAAGAAATAAATAAATAAATAATAAGGATTTTGTTTTGCTCATGTTAAGTTTAAGCTTCGTATTTGACAGCTAAAGTGAATACAGAAGTAGACTGCTCAATGTCCAAAACTGGGAGTTCAGAGAAGTCCAGCCTGGTCAGCATATACATAGTATTTAAAGACGTGAAAAGGGAGGTGTGTGGGTAGAGAAGTGATCTCAGGCTAAAAACGTGAAAAAGAATAGTTGATACTACAGTTAAGATATTGGTAATTATTAGGATAAAGTATATTATCGTTAATGAATCAAATTGAACTCTTTTTTTTTTTTAAAGATTTTTTTTATTTTTTCCTTTTTCTCCCCAAAGCCTCCCAGTACATAGTTGTATATTCTTCGTTGTGGGTCCTTCTAGTTGTGGCATGAGGGACGCTGCCTCAGCGTGGTTTGATGAGCAGTGCCATGTCCGCGCCCAGGATTCGAACCAACGAAACACTGGGCCGCCTGCAGCGGAGCACGCAAACTTAACCACTCGGCCACGGGGCCAGCCCCTCAAATTGCACTCTTAAATAAAGATTCCTTCATTTTAAAACGTACACATAAAAAAGTATAACATATTGTATCTGATTCTAACATTAACCATATATCTTGGAAAGTAAAATGGTAGCTGGCAGCTTTGAAAATTATCAAAAAGATTTTCCAACTAACGAGAAAAAATTTTAAATAAATCCTTAAAATAAACTCACAGAGAGTTGCTCATAGTTGCCATTTGGAATCGGTTTCTTTTATTGCCACTAGAGATATAAAGTCAGTAAGATTTTTTATAAAGACAGTTTCATATCAAATAATTCATTTCCCTCATTTGAAGTATAACACTATGATTATCTCCTGAGATGTCAAATTAAGATTTTGCTTCTCTTGGCAGTGATAACACAGTATAAATACGTACAAATGTGAAATTAGAGATTCTACTCCATTTGACATTTTCTAAGATTAAACTATCAGATGCAGATTAAACTATCACATAAAACTCTATCATCCATGCTTTCACATTGCATGATTACTGCCCTGAGTACACCCCACCCCAAGTCAGAGAGGAGGAATTAATATTGGTCTACCAAACATCACAAGTGTTTCCTGTTTTAAGAATAATGGCAGCCAGATTCCTCACTATTGGAGAAGGGGAGTTACAGATGTGGAGAGAGAAAAAACTAAAATGAACACTGCAAGGTTCAGCGTTTGACTGGAATTGGAGGTGTTAGTGTGAACTTAAAGTTTTCAATGTATACAGATAAAGAAATAAATATAGATGCGTATATAGCTCTGTCCACGGGGAATGCATGGAAGCAATACATCCCAACAGCAATGAACACACTTACCACATTTAGCACCCACATATTGGTTTCTGAATGGAAATGGAATGAAGGCATCTTGGAGAAATGGCTGATTCTAGGACTGGTGCAGGGAAAATATAAGACAGTACTGACACATGCTGTTGTTTGAGAAAGCAAGAAAATGTTAAAAAAGTAATGGAAATATGTCAAAAGGACCCAGAAGCCAGTTTGAAGGGGCTCCCACTGTCCAAACCTGTGACAATATGAACATAAAAATAAATATTGATTACAGAGTATAATTAACTAAATAAAATAGAAAACCATGAGCCTATTTGAATATAAATGAATGAATAAATGAATGAATGAAAAGTCTCTTGAATAAAAAGATGTATACATAATCTCAAAGTACCTCCATACAAAATAACAACAACAAAGAAAAAAAGAGAACTTTATAGTATAAAAGTGTGGCAGACAATACCTTAATCAAGTGAGTAAATCAAACATCATCAATAATGGGATAAATAAAAATAATGTATCACTTGATAGGATGAAATGAGAATTTGGCTTCCCTTGCGTGACACGTATAACCTAAAACCAAACATGAGGAAACATCAGACAAACTCAAATTGAAGGACATGTTACAAAATAACTGGCTTGTAATATTTAACACTTAGGAAAGTCAAGCACCAACCGAGAAAAAGTTCCAGACTAAAAGAGGTTACTTTTCATCACACATACTTCAAGGATTTTTTTACCATGTGCACTTACTTCACACTCAAAATGTTTATTCATTAAATGTTTAAATAAATAAATACATCTTTGTTAAAGTGTGAACAGTCTGACCTGGAAATTTCATTTCTAGGTGTATACCCTAGAGAAGCACTTAAAGTATGCACAATGAGACATATAGAAAGATGTCCATGGCAGCATTGTTTATAATAAAAAAGAATAGGAAACAAATGTGCAGCAGTCTAAAAAAATCCTGCTGGACATCCATGTAAAGAAACATTATGCAGCAGTTAAAAAGAAAGAGGTGCATCTGTATGCACTATTACAGGTAAATTGACAAAACGTCTGGTGAATAAAAGAACCATGCACAGAGCAACATGTACAAATTGATGCCTTTCATGTGAAATAAATAAATAAACTATACCTATTCTAGTCAATGCACAGCACAGAATACATCCCAAACCGATAAGAGTGTTTGTCTCTCAGGAAGGCGTCATCAGTGTGGGTATTTAGACTTATGGAGACTGTTCTAATTTTTTAGCTCTGATCATTTTATCATGCATTACTTATATAAGAAAAAATAGCTTTAAAGAATGACCCCTGACCATGAGATTACAGTCTATTTGGGGAGTGTAGTGGACAATGAGAACTCTAGTGTTTCTCTTTCTAGCATACTTTCCTATCTAATTCCCCTGATCTTTGAGGAATGATACTCCTACTTCCTGTTATCTTGGGGAGGAAATCAACCCAGTGCCGTTCCAATCATAAAGGTGAGCTCATAACCCAGTCTGGTCCATCAATACCCTTATCCTTATGTCCACATTTTTTAGATCAGGAATTAGCAAATATTTGATGTGACACCAAGCAGAGCATTATTTTTTATTTAGCTACTTTGGGTTGTGTTTCTGTCCACTTGCATTCAAAATAGTTCTGACAAATATAGGGAGACATATACTTATCAGATATTTCCAATAGAGTAGGCAAGCAAAAGAGAGACGCACCATGTGAAGTGGCATATTACTTAAGACAGACTGTTAAAAACTAAAGACATGTGCTATAAACCATAAAAAGACAGAGTTAGAGCTCACAAGCCCCCAAAAAGAAAAATGTTATCACAAAAATAGTCAATCCAAATGAGTGCTGAAAAAGTGGGAAAGAATTACAAATAGTACAAGAGACAAAGAGAAAATGAATAGCAAGAAAGTAAATTTATAATCCAATTATATCAATAACCACATTATATGTTAATGACCCATATTAGTTTTCTATTGCTACCATAACCAATTACCACAAACTAAGTGACTCGAAACAACACAAATTTATTATCTTACAGTTCTAAACATCAGAAGTCTGGTACAGGTCTCATCAGGCTAAAACCAAACCATCAGCAGAGCTGTATTCCTTTCTGGAGACTCTATGAGACACTGTTTCTGTGCTCATTCAGGTTGTTGACAGAATTCAAGCCCTCATGATTGTAGGACTTGGGTCTCTTTTTACTTGCTGCCTATCAGGTAAAAGCTACTCCAGCTTCTAGAGACTATCTCATGGTCACCTTCCCCCATCTTCAAGGTTAGCAACAGAAACTTAGAGACCCTCTCATATTTTGAATTTCTCCTGCCTCTCCTTCTGTCTTCAAATTTCTCTGATTGCTGCGGAGAAAAGTTCTTGATTTTAAGAGCTTGTGTGATTACACTGGACCCACATGAATAATCCAGGATCTCCCCATTCAAAGGTCAACTGATGAACAACCTAATTCCAGCTGAAAACTTAATTCCCTAATACCATGTACATATTGACAGGCTCCAGGGGTTAGGATATGGACATCTTTTGGGGGCCATTATTCTGCTTAACACACGGTCTAAACACTCATTAAAAGGCAGAAACTCAGATTGGGTTAAAGCAAGACCCAGCTATATGCTGACTACAAAAAAAAAAAAAACCCACTTTAAATATAAAGGAACAAATTGTTTAAAATAAAAAAAGAGAAAAAGGTAAAGCATCCTAATCAAAGAAAGCTAGACAGAGGAGAGTGATACAAAACGGCAGACTAGGGAACTGCATGAAGCTTTGGAAAGCTCCCCCACACATCAGAGATTCTAGAAAGCAACACACAAGCAAACAGCAGGACATATGCTCAGAGAAGGCCTGAGAAGACAATCAGACTTTACCTCTGCCTGATCTTTAGACTCGGCAAGAACAGGAAGTGAAAGCTAAGGCAGAGTTGTAAACAACATGTCCAAGTATTGAAGGAGTGCTCCAGCACAGAGCCAATCTGCAAAGACCTGGAGTCTTTTCCTTTCTTTCATTTTTTCCTTTTTGCTCCAATCATTTAAGAAAATCTCTAACTTACCACTAGCTGAGCACTAAGGTAAAGAAACAGAGACTACACACAATACATAATATAGTCATCAAAAAAAAAAAAACAGTTTAGACTAAAATTGTGGTGATGGTTGCACATATCTGTGACTATATTAAAAACAATGGAATTATATATGTTAAATGGGTAAATTATGTGGTATGTGAACTGCATCTCAATAAAATTTTAAAAAACATTTGAAAAGTCACTAATCTAACAACTACAACTTAGTCAGCAAGAACAACAAATCTTGGGGATGGAAAGAAATATGATTTTCAGAGTTACAACATGCTAATGCTCAAAATGCCTAGTTTTCAACAAAAACTATGTTATGCACAGAAACAAAAAAGTATGCTCCATTCACAACAAAAAAAGAAATTAACAGAAACTCTTTCTAGGAAGCACAGATATTGTACTAGAAAAAGACTTTAAGTCAACTGTCTTAAATATGCTTAAAGAGCTAAAGAAAACCATTGGACAGAGAATTGATATCTCTGGAAATCATTGGACAGGAAACCGATATCTCAACAAATAGAGAATATCAATAAAGAGGTAGAAATTACAAAAAGAAAGAAAACAAAAATTTTGAAGCTGGGGGGCTGCCCCATGGGCATAGTGGTTAAGTTCGCGTGCTCTGCTTCAGTGGCCCAGGGTTTGCTGGTTCAGATCCCGGGCATGGGCCTACACACTGCTCATTAAGCCATGCTGTGGCAGCGTCTCACATAGAAGAACTAGAAGGACTTACAATGAGGGTATACAACATGTACTGGGGCTCTGGAGAGGAGAAAAAAAAGAGGAAGATTGGCAACACATGTTAGCTCAGGGTCAAGTTTCCTCATCAAAAGAAAAGCATACCTTTAAAAAGAAATTTTGAAGCTGAAATGAAAAATTTGCTAGTGGAATTTAAGAGCAGATTTTGGTAGGTTGAAGAAAGAATCAGCAAACTTGCAGATATGTGAATGAAAATATTTAGGCTGAGAAAAAGAGAGGAGCAAAAGAGAGATGGAGTACCTACATTAATATCATACAAAGTAAATTTCAGAGAAAAGATTACATGAGAGAATGAGGGTCATTTGATAAACATAAAGGAGTCCATTAATCAGTAAGATACAAGAGTGCTAAACATTAGTGCACCTGATAACAGAGTTTCAAATACACGAAGGAAAAACAGCACTTGAAGAAGAAATAGGCAAATCCACCATATAGTCAAAAACTTCAATAGCTCTCTCTCAATAATTGATAGAACACATAGATAAAACTCAGTAAGGGCACAGAAGACTTGAACACACTATCAACCAATTTGACATAATTAACATTTATACAACATTCTGCACAGCAATAAAAGAATACATAAGTGCACAAACAAGGTTTGCCAGGGTAGAACATATTCTAGCTATATGATAAATCACACAAAAGTCACTAAACAAATTTAAACTACTCAAATTAGACAAAGCAGGTACTCCTACACAATGGTATTTTTTATATCAATATCAGAAAAACCTGTGAAAATCCCAAAATATTTGGAAATTAAATAAAGCTCCCAGAAAGAAATTTTAAATAATGACAACACCAAAAGCTGACAGGGATGAGGAGAAGCTGGATTACCCATAATATGTTGCTGATGGAAATGTAAAATGGTACAGCCATGGTTTCACAGATTCTTAAAGAAAGTAACTATGCAACTACTATATAACTCAGTCATTACGTTACTGGGCATTTATCACAAAGAAATGAAGGCTTATGTTCACACAAAAAGCTAGACACAAATGAAACAGCCCAAACTGGAAACAACCCAGCTCTATTCAACTGGTGGTTAAACAAGCTGTAGTACATTGATGCCATGGAATACGACTCAGCAATAAAAAAGAATGAACCATTGATACACACAACAGCCTAGATGACTCTCCAGAGAATTACGCTGAGTAGAAAAAGCCAGTACCAGCAAGTTATATAGTATATGATTCCATATATATAAAATATTATTGAATTGGCAAAATTATAAAAATGGAAAAGATATTAGAGGAGGAGAAGAAACAGGAGGGAAGTGAGTGTGTCTATAAAATGACAACATGAGGGACATTTGTGGTAATAGAAATGTTCTAGAGGTTGACTATGTCACCGTCAATGTCTTGGTTGTGGAATTATACAGTAGTTTTATAAGATTTCATGATTGAGGGAAACAATAAAGTGTACATGAGATCTCTCTACTATTTCTTAGAACTGCATGCGAATCTACCCTTATCTCGAAATAAAAAGTTTAATTTTAAAAAACTCAAAATGAGTATGTTTTTTATCTTGATTTGATGATTTCATTATCAAAACTCACTAAGTTGTACACTTTAAATACATGCAGTTTTTTGCATGTAAATTAGGCCTCAATAAAGCTGGGGGGGATATAGTATTTCTCTTTCTTTTCCCTTCCTGAATGATTCAGTCTTACAGCTCTTAGGTGAGCCAAGAATAATAGGCATCCACACAAAAGGGGGATGGTGGGGGCAGTTAGAGACGTGTTGCACTGTCCCAGAGCAGAGTGTCAGAGCCCAAGTGGGTGAAGAGGACCTTGGCATAGACTGGTTGCCTGGTGCAGGTGTTGGTGTCTACATAACACAGCTGCCAGGCATGTTGTTGTCTAAACACAAGTGGCAGAAGAGGACAGCCATACATGGAGGGGACGGAGGTGGTGATGAGAGATTGCTTACATACAGATTGATGATGTAAATATATTAAGGATAATGGAACCAGATTTCTCATTGTTGGAGAAAGAAATTTCAAACATGGAAAGGGAGGAAACTAGAATGAACACTGCAGTGTTGGATTGCAACTGGAGGTCTTGGTGCAAACTCACAATTTTCAACAAACAGCTGTATAGAGAAATAATTAATATTAAATGTGTGAAAGCATGTGTGTGTGTATATACATATATATGTATAGATATTCCCTAACTCTGTCTACTGAGAGGGCCTAGAAGCAGCAACATCCTAATAATAATGAGCCCATCTAGCCCCCTGACCTTGGCTTCTAAATACCATTCTACTTTAAAGGCGTCAGGGCTACTTGGAGAAATGGCTGAAGCCGGGGCCGGTGCAGGAAAAATAGATGAAGAGCTTGAAACACCCTATTGTCTCAGAAAGTAAAAAATGCTAGAAATCAGGAGAACACAGAAGGCAGATTGAAGTAACTAGCTCAATCTGTGACAATTTGGGCACCAAAATAAATAGGGATAATAACAGAATGACTTGAATGAAGTAGGAAATCAAGAGTCTCCATTGCTATAACTAGCAAGTAAGTAAAGAAATAAATTAAAAATTTGATGTGGAATGAGATATTTCATCTTAATGTGAACATTTTAATTTTGACTCAGATAATGTGAACATATATTACTCATATAATTAAAAATTAATTTCAAATATACAGCTCATGGGCCCAGCCCCATAACCTAGTGGTTAAGTTCTTTTTTTCCCTCTCTCTCTCTCTCTTTTTTTTTTTTTTTTGAGGAAGATTAGCCCTGAGCCAACATCTGCCACCAATCCTCCTCTTTTTGCTGAGGAAGACTGGCCCTGAGCTAACATCCGTGCCCATCTTCTTCTACTTTATATGTGGGATGCCTACCACAGCATGGTTTGCCAAGCGGTGCCATGTCCGCACCCGGGATCCCAACTGGTGAACCCCGAGCCACCGAAGCAGAATGTGCACACTTAACCACTGCACCTTTGGGCTGGCCCCATAGTGGTTAGGTTCCTACACTCTGCTTTGACAGCCCAGGTTCGTAGGTTCAGATTCCAGGCATGGACCTACACCACTCGTCAGCCATGCTGTGGCAGAAACCCACATATAAAGGAGAGGAAGATTGGCACAGATGTTAGCTCAGGGTTAATCTTTCCCAGCTAAAGAAATCGAAAAACAAAAAAACACCTCATACTTAACCAGTCTTATAATCTATTTGGGGGGAATGGAGTGGACTGTGCGAACTCTAGGATTTCCCTGTCCAGCATATATTTCCATCTATCACATAGTAGCTGACGAGCTATGGGGAAAATAAAGAGGGAGGAGTATAGAATGGCTCTTGCTTTTCTTGCTTGGGTGTCGAAGCGCTACTACTTAGTACTGGGAATATAAGAGGAAGAGAAGGTGGGGGCAGAGGAAGA
This sequence comes from Equus asinus, assembly GCF_041296235.1. Taxonomy (NCBI): domain Eukaryota; kingdom Metazoa; phylum Chordata; class Mammalia; order Perissodactyla; family Equidae; genus Equus; species Equus asinus. The sequence goes on from NC_091812.1 coordinate 22,955,373, forward strand.
CAATGGGTTAAGTTTGGAAGATCGTCCATTGAGGATGAGCAAACAGTTGGCTTTATTGGCTTGAAACTTAGGAGAATCTAGCACTGAAAGAGCTGACCACGTGAGTGGGGAGCCCTTGTACGAAGGCTGGAGAAAGAGAAAAGAATTCAGCCAAGGGAAGAACCCTGGGTTAATCAGACATTTAGGAAGAGCTTTACTCTGCTTGGAACAGGGCCAGTTATAAACAAGCACAATTATGAGCAAACACGGGAAGGAAAATATTGAAATTTCAAAATTTAGAAACTGCCCAAAGGTCAACAAAAAGAAGAATTTAATATTCTACCACTTAGTAGGATGTTATCATTAAAAATGCTATTTGTAAAAGCTTATAGTATCACAAAATGTTCATGATAGTGTCTGTTTTCCTTTTAAAGTACATAATATTTAAGCAATGTAAAAATAGGCATAGCAAAGTCTGGAGGGAGATACATCAGAAAGTTAACAGGAGTTATTTTAAATGTGCAAGTCTATAAGGTTCTTCCTTCTACTTTGTTATATCTTTCAAATTCACTAAATAATGCTTTCTCACAGGGGAAACAGTCACAAAAAGAATTTTCTTCCATCCCTTGCTAAGATAACCACAGTTACAGTTCCTGAATAACACAGAACCTGGACACATAGTGGGCCTTCAATGCATGCATGACCGTATCAATACCTGCGACTGAAGGCAGTTGCCTGATACACTCTGCCCTATAAAAAGCCTGCCATCCATCTCCTAGAGAGCCGCGTGTCCTGCCGTCCTGGATCTTGCAGTGCATGATGAACAGTTCTGCCTCTACCATCTCTGTCCACTGACATTAAAGCCTTGATGGGGCTTTACCTGGGGTTCCCAGGAACCATTCCTATTAGACTCTCTGATGGGTCCCAGGGGGAGTTAAAGCTCCTGTTGGCTCCTCTGAAAACAACAATCAGCAGACTGTGAGCATCCTTCTTCCAGTCACTTGTCCTGCAGAGAATCAGAGATGATCACTTCTTAATTTAGTGTAGCGGACTCCTACCTTGACATCTCACTGTCCTTCTGACTCGTGCAGTCACTTCCAAGGCATCGGGCTCTCTGGAAGCTGGCATGGTCCATGTGGTAACTGCATCAGGGCCCCCTGCCCATTGCTGAACGTTAGCCCTTAACACTGCTCACAGCCCTTTACCTGTTCATTCCAGTTCTCAGGGCCAACCCTATTAGTACATATTAGTATCTCCATAAATAATAGATGAGATGTGAGACTTGGGTTACTTGTGCAAGGCCAGGCAGCCAGTGCAAGGTGAAGCCTCAACACATCAATATTGTTACTCCATTTGTTACTGTGATCAACTCTGTGGAGTTCCTTGGAGTGCCCACGCAAAGGGGGCCCACGGCCGCAGGCATAGCCCTGGATCCAGGCCTCTGAGTATCTTCTGAGGCCGGGCCTCAGAAGTGTGGGTGTTCGGGAGCTGAGAGATCATGAGGCTCAGCCAGGATGAAAATTACAAACAGAGGAAAGGATTTCTTTAAGTAGGGCAGGGGGAAATGTCACTCAGGGGTCCAGAAACTTCATCAGAACCTGTCTTCGAGTTCAATTTCAATTCCTGTCTTCCAGAAGTGATGGAAACAGGATCCAGAAGCCTGAATGAGATGTCTGGCCATCTGGCCAGTGCTGCCGCCATTTGGAACCCAAACAAGCCTCTCCAACAGCCTCTCAGGCCCCAATCCTGGAGCACGCTGGGCAGGGCCTCCCCAAAGAAATCCCTCCCATTGCTTGTGTATTCCTCCAGAGGTTTCTGAGCTCTACTAGACGAGCTTTGCTGTGAATGAGGTAAATGTGGTCTTGGTCCTCTGGGAAGGTAGATAAGTTAAACATTCCACACAGTGTGGAAAATGTTGTGAATTGGAAAGCAAGGACAGATCCCAGCTTGGGAGGATCAAGGAAAGCATCAAGGGAAATCTTTCAGTATAATAGGGAAAGAGGAAAGAAGGGATGGGGGATAACATTTTGTTTCTGGTTTTGTTGTTGTGGAAGATTTTGTGATGAAAAGTCTAGGGGGAAAAAGGCAGAAAAAGAGTGGAAGAGAAAAATTTTAGGTATGATGATAGTCTGTGAGCTTCAGATGGAAACCTCAGTCCCCCCTGAATCCTAGTTCTGCCCAGTCTCCTCCTCTAGAAGAGTGACGTTCTATCCTCTCCTCTGACTTCCCATTTTAGGTATCTCTCTGACCCAACCAAACTCATTTAGAAATGTGGGAAGAGGAACAAGACAATAACCATTCTTTGAGGGTGACTTCTGGTTCCAGTTCTTACATTTAAAGAACTTGGGAGTCATCACTACAGTCTTTAAAAGAAGCAAAAAGCTGAACAAACTGTAAATCAATTACTTTTCTTGGAGCCTTCCGAGAATTGAGGTCACAGAGTAAATCACTACCCAAAATCTTCAGAGAAGGTGAATGCAGAGAATCAGAGTCAATATAAGCTCATCTGAAGCAGAAGCCACTGGAGTCATACACAGGTAGAAACACATAAAAGGACACTTTGACAAATCCTGAAGGATGTGTGTGGGCTAGCATGAGAGTGAGAAACTCCTGGGGTCACTGTCTTAGGAGGGGCTCACACCTAATCATGGGTTTTACCTCCAAGAACTCCATCAGGTTCTCACAGTGAAGAACAGTGAAGAAACTCTGATGTTTCTGGTGCGGGAGGGTACAGGTGGAAAGAAAGATAACAACCTTTAAAACATTTTGAAACATCCCCGAGTGTTCTCCACAACAGAGACCTACTGAGCAGGGCAAAAACTACCAAGCCTTATCCCACATGGGAGAAGGGAAATTACTGAACTGCAGCCCCCTCCAGCCTTCCTGTCTCATATAAAGAGTGAAAAGAAGAATAAAATAGAAGCACTTGTGAACATCACAACCCAGAGACACAGGCCTACTAAAAGGCTGAGATTTAATCATATCCCCACCTCCAACACCTTATCACCACATCCACAGCACACCAGTGTAGCAGTAGGATCATGGCTGAAGGAGCTACAAGGCATAGGCTCTATTTAAGGATGAGATTTAGGGAAACCTAAAGACACCAAGAAAGACAGAAACAAGGACACTAGAGGAAATCGAAGCCTCTGACGTGTACAGCTACAGTAAATATTAAACACACCCCAACACATAGGCAGATTAACATAAAACTTCACACTAAAGGTCTATTTACTTCAGTTCCTATTACCCAACACATCATGTCTGCTTTCAACAAAAAATTACAAGGCATGGTAAAATGCAAGAAAAAGCAGTCTGAAGAGACAAAGCAAGCACCAGATCCACCTTCAAATGTGACACAGATTTTGTAATTATCATACATTGAATCCAAAATAACCATGATTAATATGTTAAGTGTTCTAATGGAAAAAGCAGACAATGCACAAGAACAGATGATGAATGTAAGCAGAGAGAGGGAAACTGTAAGAAAGAATCAAAAAGAAATGTTAGAAACCAAAAACACTGCAAGAGTAATGAAGAATGCCTTTGATTGACTCATCTGTAGATTGCATGTGGCCAAGGAAAGAATATGTGAGTCTGAATATATGTCACTAGAAACTTTGCAAACTGAAATGCAAAGAGGAAAAGACTTTTTTAAAAATTTTAATATCCAGAATATTCAAGAGCTGTGAGACAGTTTCAAAATGTATAACTTAAGTGTAACTGGAATATCAGAAGGAGAAGAAAGAGAGAATGGAGGGGAAGAAATATTTGAAGTAATAAAGGCCAAAGATTTACCAAAATTAGTGACAGGTTAACCATAGGTTTTGGAAGCTCAGAAAAAAACAAGCCAGATAAATACTAAAAAAGTGCATACCTGTACATATAATATCCAAACTTAAGGAAAATGAAAGTTAAAACCTTGAAATAATCTAAAGGAAAATAAAGACCCTACCTCCAGAGTGTTTCTCCCTGTTTGGGATAAGAATTACAGGCTTCTCATTATAAATGATGCAAGCAAGAAGAGAGTGGAACGAAATATTTGAAGCATTGGGAACAAAAACCCACCAACCTAGAATTTTATATCTAGTGAAATTATCTTTCAAAAGTGAAGGGGAAATACAAACTTTCTCAGACAAACAAAAAATCAGGAAATTTAGCAGCAGCAGACCTGCCCTGCAATAAATGTTAAAAGCAGCTCTTCAGGGAGAAGGAAAATGATAACATGGATCTACATAGAGGAAAGGAAGAGAAGGAATAAATGAAGATAAAATAAAACTTTTATTTTTCTTATTCTCAATTGACCTAATAATAATGATAATATATGAGGTGTTTATAATATATGAATAAACAAAGTGAAAAACAGCAATGATATAAGGAATAGGAGAGAGGAACTGGGAACTCTCTTATAAGGTACCTGCACTACCTATAAAGTGGGATAGAGTTATACAAAAGTGGACTTAACTTAGTTGAAAATGTATATTACAAATTTTAGGGTGACCACTAAAATATTTTTTAACGAAGAAGAATTGATATTCTAAGAGAAGAGAGAAAATGGAGTCATATAAAATACTTGTTTAAAACCAGAAAAGGCAAAAAAAGAGGGGAATAAAAAAAGAATAGGTATAATGAATAGTAAACAGTTGCAGAAATGGTAGATATTAATCCAGCTATATTAAAAAAATCACTAAATATAAATGTTCGAAATTCACCAATAAAAGAGGCTATCTCAGCGGATTAAAAAACAAGATCCAATTATATGTTGTCTATAAAATACCCACTTTAAATATAAAGATATAGATAGATTAAAAGTAAAAGGATGGAGAAAAATGTACCATGCTAACACTAACCAAAAGAAAACAGGAGAAATTATATTGATTTCACACAAAGCAGACTTCAGAAGAAGGAAAGTTATCAGGGATAAAGAGGAGTATTGCATAACAACAAAAGGGTGATTTCTCCAAGAGGACACAAAATCCTTAATGTGTAAATCTAACAAGAGTGTCAAAATATGTGAGGCAACAACTGATAGGATTGCAAGGAGAAATAGATGAATCCGTTGTTATTGTTGGAGACATCTTTCCTCTATCAGAAATGAACAGATTCAGCAGGCAGAAAATCAGTAAGGATATAGTTGACCTGAACAGCACTGTCAATCAACTTGAGCTAACTGATGTTTGTAGAATACTTCATCCAACAACAGAATACACGTTCTTCTCAAACTCACATGGAATATTTAACAAGAAAGACCACATTCTGGGCCACAAAACACACTTCAACAAAGATAAAATAGAAATCAAACCAAGTATGTTTTTAGGCCATAGTGGAGTTAATCTGGAAATCAATTACAGAAAAATAGCTTGAAATTCCAAAACATTTGGAGATTAAACAACACACTACTAACACGTGGGTCAAGGAAGAAGTCTCAAGAGAAAAAAATATTTTAAACTAAATGAAAATTAAAATACAACTTATCAAAATTTGTGAGATACAACAAAAGTAGTACTTAGAGGGAAATTGACGGCATTGAATGCATCTATATGAAAAGAAAGATTTAATATCTCTGAGGGACTTTGGTTCACTTACCTGACTGATGTCTGTTTCCAAAATATTAGGAAACATGAATCCTTCTTTAGATAGCACAGTGACAGAAGAAGGAGCACCATCCCACCCATGAAGGCAAGGATGTGAATACCTGGGAAGATGAGCTGGAGCTCAGCCATGGTGCAGTAAGGCTCCTCAGACAGGGAAGGTGGTCCAGGTCATGGGAAATGCATTGCTGCCTCAGGCAGCTGGGCATTAAGAGTGCACATTCTAGACTAGAGTTCCAGGCCCACGTCACAGAGCTTTAGCACAGACACCAAAGTTTCCTGAGGGGAAGGGAGGGGACAACACAGGAGAGATGAACCCACAACCCTTCCCCCACCATCCAGCCCAGCAGATCTGTCCATACCTCCAGGGCCCCTTAGATACCTGCAACCTACCTTTCAACTCCACCCGTTCACCATACCATATATTTACCTTGGTGAACTTTTCTATTTATTCTACCTGTTACCTAGATATTACCTGAGACCGTTTACTGCTTGATGATCTCCCTTTGGACCCCACATCATCTTTGAAAGTCTGCTATGCCCAGGGATTTACACCCCCAAGATCTACTCTGCCCTCACTTACAGCTTCCCCTGATACTTAATGTGTTCTTACCTCTAGGAATCAGAAGTATACTCAGCAGCAGCCCCACCCCCAATATCTCCTCAAAAGAATCCACTTTCACCAAGAAGCATGAGAGAGCAGAGTAGCCTGTACCAATGATTAAAAAGCGTGAGAAAGAGGGAGACAAGGGCATGGCTCACCCATGGACCCACGGCAAACAACTTGAAAATCTTTAGTAGTACTTTTTTTCCCAAAATCCCTCTTAGGCTGTTCAGCCCCTAAGGATTCTCAAATCTAGTCCCCTCCACCCAAACAGTGTCTCACCCTGCTGCTCCCTCTCTCTTCTCTCTGCTAAATCCCCTCTTTCCCTGAAACATTTTAATTTTTACTTAATTTTACAGAGCAGTTGTGCTGGACCCTGACTCACAGAACCAAACTCATCTTAATTTAGGGAGTGGGCTTCTCTTTAGCATAAAGTCTAATGAGCACAAATGTCATATTTAGCGATCTTTTGTTGTTGTTGCTGTTTTTTGATCACACCTGTGGTTACTTCCTCCGTTAAAGGTTTTACGATTTTTTTCCCTTCTACTTTCTGTCTTTTCACCAAAATTCCCATCAGCATCTCAATACCTTTCTAAATAATAGTGTCATTTTCGTTTATGGTACACATGTATTTATTTCATCTCCCCATGCTAGCTAGTCATTTAATAGTCCTAACTCTTACAGCTTCATTATTCAGTGCTAAACTGCTGAAATGAAGCCCTGTGTCATGTCCTCCCTCTGCCTGCCTGCATTCCTTCGCTGAGTCTCAAGACTCAGTCTGGGCTGTAGACACCCAGTCCTCTCCCTCCCATGTGAGAGGGTTTACCAGTAATGACAGCTCCTTTCTTTCCCCGTCTTCTCCTGCATCCACAGCTTCACCATCATCTCCACGCAATAGGAAGGTACACTTCAAGCCCACCCCTCTCATGGACCCTTCCTCGACTATAGGAGGTGTCTCTCTTCGGAAGAATCCCTCCACGTATCTTTACATCTCCGGCAGTGTTTTTTTTATAGCGAGTCTGGTCCTGACTGCTCCTGAGGTCCTAGGACTCACACTTGTGAAAACATCCTTTGAAGTCTGAGCAAGATAAGCTCCACCAAAAAAATGTCCAGTTGAGAAGGGGTTATAAGAATGATACATTGACCATATTCTTCAAAAGTGACCTCGTTGTAAATGAAAGGCTGAGAAACTGATCCAGATTAAAGGAGACTGAAGACACATGACAAGTAATGCAGTTTGTGATTGTAGGCTGAATCCTGTAGAGGCGGCTCAAAAAAAAGCCACAAAGGACATTACTCAATAAATTGTCAAAAGTGAGATATGAATGGGAGATTAGTTAAAAGATTTATGCCAATGTTAAATTTACTGCAGGGGATAACCTGCTGTATGTAAGAATATACTTTTTCTCAAGAAACACACAACAAAATATTCAAGGAGAAAGTGCATGATGCACAGAATGTATTCTCAAATATTTAGGAATGCATGCATATTTTTCATATATGTGTGTATGTTCATATAGAGAGAGAAAGGGGATAGAGGGAGGGAAGGAGACAGAAACAGATGAAGACAGAGGAGAGACATCGAAAATGGGTCAGGGGCCGGCCCCGTGGCCAAGTGGTTAAGTCCTCATGCTCCACTGCAGCGGCCCAGGGTTTTGCTGGTTCAGA